>NW_021703780.1:33910750-34104408 GCF_005190385.1 Monodon monoceros
GAGCTGATGGAAAAGGAAACCCTTCTATTCTCCCTTGGTGTCTACATTCTTCTAGCCATGCCTTTGGAGCTGATGGAAAAGGAAACCCTTCTATTTTCCCTTGGTGTCTACATTCTTCTTCCCTGGCTCCCATCTGGTCTGTTGGGATAACAGAAACGGCTACCCTTTATTGAGCACTGTGCATGTGTTACCCATCATCCTCTTGTACCTGTACAGAAGCCTTGGGAGGTAGGTATTATTATCTCCATTTTACAGACTAGACAACTGGGCCTTCGAGAGATATGAGTGGCCCAGGGCTACAGGGCTGCTGAATACCAGAGCCCAGGATGCAAACCCAGATCTAAATGTTTCTGCACTCTTTACTAACTGCTGGAGGCCAGAGTCAGTGCCTGTCACCAATGCATGTTCCCTGTCACCAGTTGTAAGTCACCCACAAACAGTGGGCTTGGTGGGTCCCTTTCATCCTCGTCCAGGTTGCTGCCTAAAGTTTTGAAGTCCCTCAGGGCTCCAGATCCAACCTGGTAAGGACAAGTCTGACCAGGCTGGGTAGAGAGAGCTTGGGGGGTGGGGATCGTTGAGTGACAGAAGTCACAGAGGAGGGGAGGAGAGGTACTGGGAGGGGCTGGGAGGGAGTCTGAAGCCAGACTGTCTGGCATCAGGACCACCACCCACTGGCTCTGTGACCTCTGGGTCTCAGTTGCTTTCGCTGTAAAATGGAGCATCAAATAATGGAACCTACTTTATTGGCTGGTTGTGAAGATTAAGTGAGAAATATTATAAAGTTTTTGCTGCAGAGCTCAATCTAGGCTAGCCATTACTACTACTACTACGACTACTACTGCTACTACTATAGTTTCCCAAGCACGGTCAGTGGCTGCTTTTCCTTCATCAAAGGCAGAGCTAAGGCACAGACTGCCAGCTAAGGGAGAGCGGGGGCTGGCAGCAGAACCACCCCCCACTCGCCTTCTCCTTCCCTGCTCTCACCCACTCAGAGTCAGGCCTCAGCTCCCATCCCTGCTTCTCCGAGCCCTGGTCAGGCACGCGCGCCTCAGAAATGCCACATGCGTTGCCAAGAAACCACCTTCCCCGTCTATTTTAAAACCTTGTCAAGCTTTCTGTTTAATGTTTTAAAAGGCTGTGTTCTAAAGAGGGATGTGGTTAAGTAACTTATGGCACATCAACCTGATGGGATATTAAGCAGCCATTAAAGTGATAATTATGAGGATTGTGTAGCAAGATGGAAAATGCTTATAGATTAATATGAAATGGAAAAACAGGATAAAAAAGTGGATCACACAGTGATTGCAACTAATCAAAACTACATCCCTATGAACAGACACAGGAATATAGTAGCATCCCTTGTCCTTCTTTTATTGCTCTTTTCCCTTCCTTTCTCCTTCCCTCTCTCCCTCACTCCTTCCTTTCTTTCTTCCTTATCTTTCGCTTCCTTTCATTCAACAGCAGTTTACTGAGCTCCTACACTGCGCAGGCACTACGCTCATTACCCAATTTAGAGAGGTGAAGAGACAGTTTCTGCCCTCGAGAAGTCTAACCAGAGAGATGAATCTGCAAACAAATAATCTCGACAGGTCAGAATATAAATTATTCAATGTGACAAGGAAAGTAATTAACTGCTGAGGGGAATCAACAAAGCTTCCCTAATTGGTAACCCACTGGTTGAATTGGAAAGCGTTCAGTTGGAGGAGAAGAGGGTTCCAGGCGGAGGGACCAGCATGTACAAAGGTGAGGAGATGTGGGAGAATTGGGTTCACATTTCTTTGGACCTGTGGTCCACTGGCTCCTGGGCTCTGTGTCCAACAGGGAAGTGAAGGGATTGTACTTCCACCTGACATTACTCTCATGGGTCAGGGGTGCCTCACCCCCATAACTGTATGTAGGATCCCATCATAACCCTGGCATTCAGGAGTTTATCAAAATCATGTGGATCCACCTGGTAGTTTCATAAGCTCTGTGGGTGTGAGCATGAGCTCCTAGACCCTCTGTTCGTCCACATCACCCAGGAAGCTAGCTGGAAATAGAAGTTTGCCTCCGTTCAGAGTGTTTGGGTGCTACAGATCAGGTTCGTCAGCCTCATTTCGGAAGCGAGGAAATTGTAGCCCAGGGAGGAGAAGTCAGTGATTTATCAGTCACCTAGCAATTGACTGGCTTGAATTCGGTTCTTCTGGCTCCAAAGCCAGTGCTCTTTATTTCACCCATGTCACCCTTCCTGCGGAGAACAGCCTAACCTTTTCCCCCCCCCTGAACCAGCACTTCCCTGCTTGCTCTATTCTTACCTCTCCTCAACTTCAAGGTCATGCAGTCCTTTCCCAACACTGTAAGGTGTTGTAGACAAGCCCTCCTCCTTATTCACAACCCTCATGCTTCCATCCTCCCCAACTTCCCCTTTGTAGGCAGTCCAATGCCTGATCCCTTCCATCTGCTCTGGGGAGCCACTTCTGGGTCTCAAGGTCACGTGTCTTGTCCCTCCTCTGCCTCCAGCTCCCTGCTCCCTTGAGAAACCAGATCTAAGTAAGGCATTCGGGCTAGAGCAAGGAAAAGTGGCAAACTGGGAAAAGCCTCCAGGGCTCCCATCCTCCTTCCTTACCGAGAGAAGATCTTCCTGAATCTGCATCTCAACCTCTTCACCTGGCGATGGTGGGGCACTTCCTAGTGTTTGAACACAAGGGCCTCGAGTCTCACCAGGACTGGAAGTCATGTGACTACATTTCCGAGAGTCTGCATGTGGAGTGGTGAGGACCAGCTTCTGCAGATGACCCTGCCATCTTCAGTGTTGACCCCCGTGCTCGGGGCGGGGCGGGTCACACAGCAGGGACCTGGGGGCATGATGTGGGTCAGCCCTCAAATGTCCTGGTGGAAACTGGGCTGTGAGGCAAATGAACCAACTTGGACCACAAAGAGTCTTTGGGCTGTTTGCCACTTGTTTTTCTGTTTTTCCACCTAGAAATGTGTTCCCTTGCTTTGGCATTTACGTGGTGTCAGAACGCTATTATCTTATCAACGTTGTTCTACAGCATCAACATTAGCTCTTAATTACACAATTACCGTGTTATGTACTGTAGACCTAGTAATAAAATAGTTGAAGTGTCCAAGCACAGATCGGATTTTGAAAAATATAATTTGAGTCAAACCAGCTTGTAAAAACCACTAATAAGTGTCACAGTCAAAAGAGACTTTGTGATGTTGTTTATTCCCCCATTGAAAGGAGGGAGAGACCGAGTTCCAGAGAGGACATGGGGCCTGCTGTTGGCCACACGGGGAGTTATTAGAGTGAGTCTGCAGACGCAAGAGCCCATGAGAGACCCTAGATCACAAAGCAACTGAGCAGAGCTGGTGGCTGCAGCTGAATCCTGGTAATTCCTGGGCCACCTCATTCTTTCCATTTTCAAGAGTAGGTTACGCAACTTTTCCAGGTCAGCCGGTCAACATCGAGTTTGGAAGCCAATTCCTAAAGGACAGGCTTCCTCTGAGGACCAGGTCCCACTTCTCACAGATGCTCAGTGATTGAAGGAAGGAACACGGTAAAGTCCCAGGGGGCTCCATCTCGCCTCTGTGTCAAGGAATTGTATCTCCAGGAAGCTCCTATTAAGAGGCTAATCGCCAGTTGCAGAGGCGAGGGGCGAAACCAATTGTGCCATTGGCAACAATTAGTCTATTAGGGAGTTAAGCCTGAGGGCACATCACATGGGACAAGTGAGGGTGGTTGAAGGAAGAGGAGAAAAAAGATGCACAGGGTGAGGTGCCCTGGGGAAGGCAGGCTGAGTTGGAGGGTAGCTGAAGATTTTTTGGAGCTGGGAACAGCAGAAGAATAGTCCCCAAAGGGACAGGATTTACCCTTTGATGAAATTCACATTTCATCCCATCACTTCCCGTTACTTGTGTCCCAAGACTAAACCAGGCATGACAGACACTTGGCATAATTCCCCTGCCGTGACACTGGAGGGCCTTGTAGATCCCTTTCTTTCCTCTGAGCTTGGAAGCAGCCCCAGAATTCTCCTGAAAGGAAATCTCTGCGGTCTCCATCTTATTTACCATCGGTCTGGAGCTGAACTGTGTTCCCCCAAAAAGATATGTTGAAGTCCTAACCTCCAGTATCTGTGAATGTGACTTTATTTGGAAATAGAATCTCTGCAAATGTAGTTAAGTTAAGATGAGGTCATATTGGATCAAGGTGGGCCCTAAATCCAATGACTGGTGTCCTTATAAGAAGAGGGAAATGTTGATATATGAGAGGTTTGCCATGTGATGACAAGGGCAGAGTTTGGAGTGTCTACAATCTCAGGGACACTAAGGGCTGCCAACACCCACCAGAAATTGAAAGGAGCAAAGATGCATCCTCCCCTAAGTCTTCAGAGAGAGCGTGGCCCTGCCAACACCTTGAATTCAGGCTTCTGGGCTCCAGAACTAGGAGAGAATTCACTTTTTTTGTTTTAAGCCAACCAGTTTGTGGCACTCTACTATAGCAGCTCTAGGAAACAAATATACCACCTCTGGACGTCGTCTCATTCTGTTTGGGAGTTCTGTCTATTTGGCCTTCTCTCCCACTAAATGCCTCCCTGTTTTCCATCTTTGGGCCACTTCTTTTCTGTCCTCCTTTCCTAACACTCATTCGTGTCATCTCCCTGTCCCCAGCTGTCCTCTTCCTAGACTATACCTAAGACCCTCTTGCCCACCCAGGTCCAGCATAGATGGGTCTCTTCCATCGCGTCTTCCACAAGTCTTTCTGGAATGTATCTGTCTTTCATCTGGACTGCCGGGGCATAACCGCTTGAATCTCTATTTAGCTCCCATTTCAGAGGGGGATCCCAAGAAGCGGAAGGTGGGAGAATGCAGAAAAAGACTGCTCTGGTGTCAGAGTTCTGCCTGGGAGGTGATGTTGGGGAACGTCATTCCTTCAAAGCAGGGAGCTGTTTCTTCAGATCCAGGCCCTGAAGCATCACGACAGTATTTTAAGAGCAGAGGTGGCCTGTCTTCTTTCCCTCAGTTCAAGGTATTTCGGAGTGAATCAAGCACGGCTGGGTCTACCTCTGAGCCCAGTATTTCTGTTTGGCATTTTCCAGGTGGATTTGGTCAGAAGGATCGACTGCTCTCCGGTTAGGAACCACAGACGCGATGCTTGCCGACATCAGGGTTCAGCCCGCGAAGATTTTCTCTGTGCATCCTCACACCCAGGGGTGTGGAGAGGCTCAGGGAGATCACAGACACACATACACACGCACATGTCTGGTTGGCTCATCCTGCATCAGATCAGCCTGTTCTGTGTTGTATCATCCAAGTGTATGGTGTGCCGTGACTTTTCTCAAGCCCTTTACTGCACAAGGCATTCTCTGCCTGGACCGTCGTTCTTCATCAAGCACAATCGTACGCCTCCCTCAAATCTCAGATCAGATGATTTCTTCTCTATCAGACTTTCCTGGGGCTCCTCAGACTGAACCGGTCACCCCTCTTCTGTGCCCCAGGGCGCCGGATGCCCACCTCTCTTTTGCATCCATCACGCTGCAGTGCTGGGTCTTCACAGCCTCAGGGACTGCACCGCGGCCCTTCCACAGAACCGGCACAAGACGCAGGGGGGAGGGTAGATCAACTTGTTGAATAAAGGAATGAATGAATGCATGCATGTGTTACACCTTTCACTCCTCTGCTCAAAACTCTGCAATGATTCCCTACCCCACTCAGAGGAAAACCCAAGGTCTTTAGAGGCCCGTGGGCCTCATCACGCTTGCCCCATCAGCCCCTAAAGCCACCTCTTCCTCTCTCACTGCCATTCTCTCTGGTCCAGCCACACTGGCTTCCTCACTCTTTACCATTTTCCTTCCGTCCACAATAAGAAAATACATGGTTTTGCACATTTTTATGAATGTCTTATAAGTAAAGTCATACTGTACAAATTCTTCTGCTATTCTCTTGATCCACTTTATATTCCCAAGATTCATCCATAATATAAGTAGCTATAATTCATTCATTTTCACTCTTGTATGGTATTCGAGGGTATAATTACACCATATTTTTAAGGATAGTGTCCTGCTGTTGCTTCAGTTGGTTGGTTTTATTTCCTGTTCAAACAGGGCCACCATGAACATTTTGTCCAGGTCTCCTGGGGCACATATACCTGCAGGAGGGCCATAGGTGTGCACATCATCCACATGCCTTTTCACACTCAGTGCCTTTCTATATGCTCTTCCCTGAGCTTGGCCTTTCCTCCTCACTGTCCTTCTCTTGTCTGCTAAACTTAAGGCCAACTCCTATCACATCTTCTTTGCGAATCTTCCTCCCCAAATCTCCATGCTATTGCTTTGTCTGTGCTGCCGCTGAAATGCTGCTTTGTGCTGGCCTCAGCCTATCAAGAATCCATGTTGTGGTTGGACGGCTCCTTCTGGTTCTTATTATGATTGCAAGATACCCTTCAGCAATAACCACCAGGAAACTTTGAAAAAATAAGGGTTTATTACTTATAGGACCTGGAAATTGCACAGCACACC
This sequence comes from Monodon monoceros, assembly GCF_005190385.1. Lineage (NCBI taxonomy): Eukaryota > Metazoa > Chordata > Mammalia > Artiodactyla > Monodontidae > Monodon > Monodon monoceros. The sequence continues at coordinate 33,917,248 of NW_021703780.1, forward strand.
TGGGGCCACACAGTGAGGTGGCAAGAAGTGGGGACAGAGAACACGCACATGGGGCCTGAGGTCTGGCATATATTGTGGTTGAGGGTTGGGGGCTAGGGCTTTGCAGGCTCACTCTTTATTGGTGAATTTAAAACCTAAGAGCAGAATTTAAAGCACGGGAAGAGGAAACACAAGTGGCCCAAATGGTCAGTTATCAGAATCAACCAAGATCTAGAAAACAAACAAATGTCTCAGTGCGGGGAGGTGGCCTGGCTCTTTTTCTAGTTGCGATGCTGCATCTCTAGTTGTGTGTTTATTTGAGGTCGTCATCTTTGAAGTGGATGCCTCTTTGAAGGCAGTCAAAGCTTAAGTCAGGCACTTGCGTGATAGAAAAGAAAAAAAAAGCTAACGTTTATACTGCAAATAGCTCTCACTCTATACATTTATTATAGTGATGCCTCTCTTAACCATCTCTGCTGGACTAAAGTAGACTTTGCTCCCCTCTGTGACACACACTAAACAGTGCCTGAGGCCCCCTGAGCCCATCTGCCCGCGAGGCTACCCTCTAGTTCTGCCTACTGACTTACACACTTACCGGGAGCTGGTTGTGTTTGCTCCCAAACCCACTTAGGCTAATTCTACTTGTAACAGTAGTTACAGGAATTAATCAAGTGTGACACGAACCAATGAAATACATGTGTGAGAGGAGGGAGAGTCTATGTTGAAAGCTTCAGAAAGATATGAAGAAGCTGATGTTTGAAGGGGTTTGAATGAACTGATGTTAATGAAAGACTGTTATCTGGTCACATCTGTGTCCACCCAAGACTGAACTCGAGGGCAGAGACGCCATCTTTGTGCCTTGAGTTCCAGCCCAAGGCCTGAGACAGAGTAGGAGTCAATGAATGTAGTTTGATCAAAAAAAAAAAAAAAAAAAAAAAGAAGAAATAAATGTTGAGGCTTTAAAAGGGAAAACAAGGGTCCCTACAGGTGAGTCATGAAAACAAACTGCTGGAAAATTAGGTGTGGGTGAAACAACTATAGATTAGAAAAAGACCTGTAAAAATCTGGAAGGATTCTGCACTTGGATGGCTTTAACAAGGGTCCTTAAATTCTTGATCCAATTGAAAGAAGAAGAAACTGGCAAAATCTTAGTCTCTATGTGATGGATGTTGTTTATACATGAAAGATGATGTGGAACTTCAGCCAGCAGACCCACACTCTGAGAAAAGGGCTTGGCTTCCGCACTGAATAAGAGGAGAATTAGTACATTTGTACGTTTTAAGATAAAAAAGGAAGTGTGTTGGTTGGTTTCAGCAGGAAAAAACTGGTGTGCTCAAATGAGAAACTTTGAAGAGATTTTAATAAAAGGACTGTTTATAAAACTGTGAGCAGAAATTAGGGAAACCACAAGGGAGAGGGCCACAGGTTAGGGGCACCCAGGGTTCCTCTGGACAGCAGCTGGGTTTGGGGTTAAGAGAGGGAGCTAGGGAATAATACCCTGGTTTCTAATTTCTCCCTCCCTCCGATCTCCTGCCGGTGTCTCCCATTGGCCAAACCCAATAGAGAGAAAGAAGGCAAAGGAGTCCATTGGTATAGTCTATGCAGGTAAAACTCCCAGGGTGGGCAGCAGATGGGGAATGGACAGTGGATCAGGGGTCAAATGGAAGACATCCAGCATGGTATCATTTTTTAAAACATAATTCTCCACTTGACATTTTCAATTTGTTGACAAAGGGTGACTCCCAGTCCTGCCAGATTGGAGGGCTTCTACTTTGTTTGTTTACATATTTATCTCCTCCACTAGATGGTGAATACCTAGAAGCAGGGGTTCTGTCTTGGGCAGCTTTGGATCTTCAAGCCTGGCCCAGGGCTTGACATGTGGAAGAGGTTCAATAATTCATTGAATGAATGCTGGTGACACTGTAAGAAAAATTATTTGTCAAAAAAATCAGTGATCTGCATGCTTATTCATTTATTTAACAAATGTTTATTGAGTGACTACTATGTGCCATGTACTGCTCTGAAAAAAGAGGACACAATGAACAACAAGGTTACAGCCTAGGGGGGCAGGCAGTCAACAAATTCTTTCACTTATTCAACAAACATTTATTGAACTATGTGCTGGGCACTGTCCTAGGTGCTGGAAGTTAAACAATGAACAAGATAGGACTCCGCCCTCATTAAACTTGCATATGAATGGGCATTGGGCATGTTCTGCCCTTAAGTAGCCATCTTTAAAGCTGGTTGGAAGCAAATGGGCACTGCTTTTTAAAAGGTAATGAGGGGCTGCCCTGGTGGTGCAGTGGTTGAGAATCCACCTGCCAATGCAGGGGACACGGATTTGATCTCTGGTCCGGGAAGATCCCACATGCTGCAGAGCAACTAAGCCTGTGCACCACAACTACTGAGCCTGCGCTCTAGAGCCTGCGAGCCACAACTACTGAGCTCATGTGCCACAGCTACTGAAGCCCGCGTGCCTAGAGCCCATGCTTTTCAACAAAAGAAGCCACCACAATGAGCAGCCCCTGCTCACCTCAACTAGAGAAAGCCCCACGCGCAGCAACGAAGACCCAGCGCAGCCAAAAATAAATAAATAAATTTATATTAAAAAACCAAAGTTAACGAGGTCTGTGGCTTCAGATAGATGAAAGGCAAGCAGGATGCCATTTTAGGTCATGGAAAGACAATCCTTGGGGCTGGAGGGAAGCCAGAGCTTGGGGTGAATGTCCTTATGGGGGAAGGATGTCCTTGTTAAGCACATCTGATCCTCTGGCGTTGGATGGTTGGGATGGGTCCCAAGTAAGAAAATCTGAGCTCTTCACACTTCTCCAATAGCAGGGCCTTACATGGTAGGTCTTCAATTAGTTCCAATTTTCTGTGGAGTTAAGTAGACTCTTACCAGCCGCTTATCAAGATGTAGTCTTTCCAGAAGGTGTGCTTGGGAGAGGAAGGGCTAGGTGGCAGCCCAGTGTAGCCCTGGCAGGGGAAGGGGGATGACATTGCCTTGTGGAGCTGCATGGGATTATTTTAGATCCCGTGTCACTTGGCTCTGTACGCTGGAGCCAGCCTTTTCTGGGAAGCTAGCGTGGCTGAAACCTAGCTTATCTTATTAATACTCCCCAAACTCCTACACTCCCGAGCTTCGGGAGTCTGAATTCCTCTGATGTGTAAACACCGAATTGCGGGGGAAATGGTATTTCTCAGGGGATGGAAGGCTGGGTTCTGGTGCCACATTCCTCCCATCTTGATGTGAGGCCCTTGGAATCAGCTGAGTGCAACAATCTCTTAGGGTCCCTTTCAGCTTGGCCATTCCCCCTTCGAGAACGATTCTCTCTTGCAGGGCTTTGGCTGCCACAGATAGGCTGCCCCCTCTGAGCATCCTTGGCCATCAAACGAGCTGCTATGAATCGGCAGGATCGGCCTTCAGCATTGGTCTTCGGAGATGGCTGCCTACCCAGTGTGTTTTCGCAGGCTCCAGGGAAGGGACTTTCTCCCCTACGCATGTCCCAAAATACCTCCTCTATCAGGCTTGTGATGTCTGGGATTGCTTTCCTGTGGACAAAGCCTTCCATTCCACAATGAAGGCCCCCAAAATAGAAGTGAATGCACATGTGTTTGGCATTGCCCACAACAAGCTGTTCTTGGCCTTGTGCTCCTATCTGTGCGGTTTCCTCTGCCAGGAATATCCTCCCCGTGCCCTCATTTCCCTTACACTGATCCTTTAAGAGGCAGTTCAAACGTTTCTTGCCCTAGGGGATGTTGTAATTGGTTTCTCTAGATTGCAAGAAACAGACTTACTCAGACTTGTTCAAACACAGGCTGGTGACGGATGGATGCGGCAAGGATAAAAGCGGAAGCAATAAGGAGGATTGGACTCCTGGACATCCGGGAGGAGGAGACCTAACTGTCTGCCCCGCATAGACTGACTGTAAGAGCTTGAAAGTAGGGACTAAGCTTTATTCATGTTGGAAACCTCAGACCTAGCACAGAGCCCAGTACCTAGGATATACCCAGTAGTTGTTTGTTGAATAAATGAATGAACAAATAATTGAATCCCAAGTATGGGTAGAAGATGTCGGCTTTGTCCTTGAGGTACTTATGGTCTAGTTGGGGAACTAGAAATCAATGAAAATGAAATAATACTAAGAGAGAAACAGTGCAAAACAATGGTTAAGACCTGACACAAAGCTTGTAAGATGAACGCATCAAGGGTGCCTTAGGGGCAATGAGATTTAGTTAGCAAATAGCCTTGACAAAGACTTTAATTCACACTAGCATGCCACTGGCTGATGTTAAGACTTTTTCCGAGTGCAGACTTTTAATGGGGAAAATTAGAGTGAACATTGAGCTAATGTACAATTTCATATAGGGCCCCACAAAAGACAGCCAGGAATGGTGCTGGAGAAGGCAGGAGGGACACAGAGATAAATCTCAGGAGACCTTGTAATTTGGCCGAGGGCTGGTCTGCAATATTGGGGTGCATTTTAGAAGGTACCATCCCGACTCCCTTGGGGTCCATGAGCGACACTGGGTGGTGGATCAGTGATCCCCGTTGGTCTAATCGGATTGGTGGATCCAACAGAAAGAGCAAGGCTGTGCCCCGTGTCTGCTGAGTTAGTGCCAGCTGCTGGTAGTGAATAAACGGGAAGGCCCCTGGGTGGCCGTCAGGATTCCACAGTGAACCAGGAGAGTCATCCAGATGCTTCCCGACTTTATTGATTTAAATCAAAGGCCAAGACTTAGGAGGTCTTTGCAGCTCTCTGTTTTACATAGTGGCTCCGGGGTGAGTCCCGTACCATTCCCTCTTCTGTTTGGATGTGTTTCTCTGAAACTTCTCACCAAATTTGTTGCCCCCAGACAAGCTCTGCCAGCTTGCCAAGGATAAGCAGTGAACAGTTGTGAGGGATTCCTGGGGTCTCTCTCCCAGGAGAGACCGTCCGTCCCATGTATCTGGACCTTCATCTTTTCTTGCACTTACGATGGAGTAAGTGGCAACCCATCTGAGCCCACTGAGCCCAACTCCATCTGTGAGAAAACAGCCTCAGAAAAATTCATCTTTCTCTATATTCAGCAGTACCTTGAGTTTAACCTGTTTCCTCACATATGCTCACTTTTTTTTTTTTTTTTGCATTTCACTAATTAAATGGCCCTTTATGGAGGGCTTATCATGTGTGGGCAGTGTTCTAGGCATTAGAGTGTATGGGATGGACTGTAGGTAATAGGATGCTCACCTGACTGTGGCTTAAACAATACAGACACTCATTATCTCATGAAATAAGAAAAAGTCCAGGGCTGGGGTCTCCAGAAGCTGTCAGCTCATCAATGTCACCAAGAACCCAGGCTTTTGCCATCCCCCTGCTCTTCTATTCCTGGTGTGTCCGTGATGCCTCCCATCAGACGGTGACGGCTGCCCACCCCCGACAGCATCCTCATGTCCAAAGACAGAAGGCAGGTCGGGGGCCTTCACCTCTCTCTTTTTTTTTTTTTGGACGTTTAGAGCAGCTTTATTCATAATTGCTAAAAACTTGGAAGCAGCAAAATCTTCAGTAAATGAAAGGCTAAATAAACTGTGGCACATTTGGACAACAGAATATTACTCAGTGCTGAAAAAGAATGAAGGAACAGGGCTTCCCTGCTGGCGCAGTGGTTGAGAGTCCGCCTGCCGATTCAGGGGACGCGGGTTCGTGCCCCGGTCCGGGAAGATCCCACATGCCGCGGAGCGGCTGGGCCCGTGAGCCATGGCCGCTGAGCCTGCGCATCCGGAGCCTGTGCTCTGCAACGGCCCACGTACGGCAAAAAAAAAAAAAAAAAAAATGAAGGAACAGAAAATTTTCTTAGGAAGTCACTGGTTGACATTGATGCCTTCCTTCTGGACTATCTTAAAATTCTGCATATTTTTATTTCTTTGGGCCTGTTTCATTTGGGCTAAAAGTAAGTGGTACAGAAGACAATAGTATCCATAAGAAATATTAAGAAGAGCTTCACCCCTCTTTTTTATCAGGAAAGAATATCTTTCCTAGAAATGCCCAGCTGACTTCTTTTTTGTTGTTGTTGGTGTTGTTGTTTTTGCGGTACGCGGGCCTCTCGCTGTTGTGGCCCCTCCCGTTGCGGAGCACAGGCTCCGGACGCGCAGGCTCAGCGGCCATGGCTCACGGACCCAGCCGCTCCGCGGCATGTGGGATCTTCTCGGACGGGGGCACGAACCCGTGTCCCCTGCATCGGCAGGCGGACTCTCAACCACTGCGCCACCAGGGAAGCCCCAGCTGACTCCTTTTTATGCCCCATTGGCCATACCCTGACCCCACGCCCATTCCTAGACCAATCACAGGCTAATGGGAATGTGATGCTACCAATGACTGCCGTGAGCCAATTATGACGCACCATTCACGGGAAAGGCAGTATAGCATCTCCATTAAGAGCCCAGGCTCTGGAGCCAGATGGCTGGAGTTCAAATCCTGACTCCACCAATTCTTAGTTACATAACCTAGGACAAGGTGCTTAACTGCTTCTCCTCAGTTTTCCCATGTGTAAAATGGTGACAATGACATCTTATAGGTTAATGTAAAAGTGCTTGGCACAGTATTTGGCTCACAGTAAGTGTTAACTATTAATACAACAGAACGCCCCAGGGCCGAGCACTTCCGTGCTTGATAAAATCAAGACAAGGGGTAACAGATGTTTGATAGACAACTCAAGTTTCTGCCACGTGGGGTTGCAGACAGTAAACAGGCAATGTTAAAAAATCCTGTGAATGAAGCCAGGTACAGTATAGTGAGGGCCTTGAGAAGGGTGCCTGGGTCCAGACTCTGGGGGCATCAAGGAGGGCTTCTCAGAGGAGGTGGCGCTGATGGACAATTTCAGGATGGGTAGCAGTTACTCAGGCAAAGGTGGGGTTGGGGTGGGGTGGGAAAGCAAGGTTTCCCAGGCAGAAGGAATAACGGGCTTAGTGAGGCTCAAATGTGATAGTCCATGGGATCTGCAGGACAAGTACAATTTATTGTGCTCAGAGAATGAAGTGGGGCCGGGGTTGGCTCCAGAGCATGTGCTGTCGGGCTGGGGAGGGCCCTGAATGCTGAGATAAGGAGATCCAGTCTTCCTACAGGCTATGGTTTGTAAGCTGGAAGTAGCCCTGGATTTGTAGTTTTGGTCCATGACTTTGGTCCATGACCCAGGTTGCAGTGGGGAGGATGGATGGGAGGGGATTGGGACCTAGGTTGGAGGCTATGGCCATATTCTAGGGGGCAGGGTAACAGCCTGAACTAGGGAAGCGCTCAGAGGTGGGAGAGGAGAGAAGGATTGTCAATCAGCAGGATGTGGTCATTAGATGGGGAGGGAGAGAGGACAGCGCAGTAAGACCTTAAGATTGTGCCTTGGGTGAGTGGAAAAGAGAAAGAGAGAGATGGGGGGTGGAGAGAGAGAGAGAGTGAATACAGGCAGGAGGATGCAGAGAAAAAGGGGGTGGTGCATTCAAGTTGAGCCATTTGGGTCTGGGGGCAGCTGGAGATGTTAGCATACCCTCCAATGCACAAGGTCTGAAGCTCAGGAGAGAGACCTAGGCTGAAGACGGCAGATTCAGGAGTGACCAACACAGAGGAAGTAGAGAAATACTTGAGAGAGACAAAATTGTCCCAGGAAGACAGAAATACAAGCCAGGGGCGGGCAGAGCTGCAGGTCTGAGCGTCCGTGGATTGCCAGTATTCTGTTTTGTTTGGGCACTTTGTTGGGCAAGGTGAGGGTTCAAGGCCTGTAGCCAGACAGGCATTTTCCTTGGTTGTCACACTTGCAGAGACAGTTTAACATGCAGCCTGCTGTGTGGATTTCTGCACACACCCTGGATTACCCAAATTTGCAAGCCCTGGTGTAGAGTGACAAGAGAAGTGGGCTGAAGATGGAGCCCTGTTGAACCCCAACATTTAGGGACCAGTGGAGACCAAGAGCTTGAGAGGGAGATTGAGAGGAACATGCGGAAGGAGGAAGGGACACACTAGAACATCCCAAGACCCAAGAGAGGTCACGGAACCCAATTTATGTTGAAGGCATATTAATATTTCTCTTCTGTCCCATCAGAGTGCCAGTGCCAACTATCTTCTCTATATTAAATTAAAAGAGTCAGGCATCCAGAGTGGAGAGGATGGGGAAGGAGGTTATCTTCCTGTTGGTACCCCATAGGTGGGGTTAACATCACAGGCTTTGGAACCACACGGACCTGAGGCTGAGCGATGGGCAGCTTACTCGGTGACTCTGCGCCTCAGTTACCTTGTCCATGAGACAGAGGCTCTAACATCTACCCTAAGCATGTGGGGCGGGGTCAACGGCATACTGTGTGCTCGTAGGCAGCATATACAGACCCTGTCCAGCAGTGAGCGCTCGGTATGTGGTGCCTGGTATGGACCCCAGGCCCTCATTCAGCCCCTGGCACACGACTAGAGCTCAAACATCACATTTTGAATGAAAATAGGAACATAATTTTGCTAGTGGAAAAAAATACTTAGAGCTGCATAGGGTTGCCGAGAGCCAAGGGAGCAAGTTAGGCCTAGGATATAAAAGGTAAACAGATCACGTGGGCAGGGAAACAGTTTTACAAAGAAGCCAGCAAACAGACTCTCAACAAAAACCAGCCTGACTTCAGGAGGCTTGTTATTACGGAGAGATCCAGAATGGGTGAAGAAACCAGTATGAACACACTCCAAGTCTAGGTTTTATAACTGTTCTGTATTTTTGCCATGTCCAGTCTTTCTGGAATCTGCTTCCTTGAGCATCCTCCTGCTTTCAGGTGGTTGCCATGGTGGAAAGAACATGGATACTAGAGTCAGGGGATTTCAGGTTCTGATCCCTGCCCTGTCACCTTACCACCTGTGTGATCTTATAAAAATGACCCAACCTCTCTGTGCCTCAGTTCCCTCATCCGTAAAATGGGGCTAACCCACTTCAACTGGTGATTATGTGGAGTAAATGAGATCAGTGTACGTAAACCAGCTGGCACGGCACCTGGCACATAGTACGTGCACAGTTACTATTTTTGACTTGTTTTTCCTTACATCCTAAGTAAGGTGGATTCTATTGCCCTCAAGCAGAGGGGCTTAAAAGTGTATCTTGACCAGACAAAGAAGCCCACTCTGAGGAGGGAATAGTTGTGAGGAAAGGAGGACTTGGAAGGATCTTGTCTTCTGTCCCAGGGCTGAAAGAAAGAGGCCCAAGCTCAGGGGGAAGGGAAGGGTCCAGGACCCCACCCCAAGGCAGTGGTTACCAGCAGCAAGCAGCAGCCCCAGCAGGCCTGTGAAACTCCGGCATCTACCTCTCCAGCTCTAAGGTGGTGTCATAACACAGCCTCAGCCCTTGGCCCTCCTCCCCCGTCTATGCCCAGGGATCTTGGGGCTGGGAGGTGCCCTGAGTCTCCAGGGTATCAGGGCTCCAGAGCACCTCCTCTGCTGCCTCTCAGAGGGCACTTCCGGGATGGCTGCCTGGCCAAGCGCTCTCCTTCCAGGACACAGATGGCTTTGGCCCCTCTTGTCCCACCTGGACCTAAGTCAATCCTAGAGCCTGGGGGGTCTGGAGGAAAATCTCTCAGGCAGTTCCTCCTTCCCCTCTTCCCCCCAGTATATTTGTAGCTCACGACTGTATAGCACTCGAAAATTCTCAGAAAGCTCTTACATCCCATAATGCAGGCAGGGAAGCAATTTCACAGAGAACGGAAACGAAGGCTCAGAAAAGTGACCTGCGTAAGATGGCATGGCTAATAAATGGTGGGACCAGGACTGAGGGCCCATGTCCCACCCCTTTGGGTTTGTCTGGGTATGAGCCTTACTCAGGTTTTGGTGCTGGCCGGGTGTCTCTTCTCCCCTATCATTCCTCCCCCACTCCCGCTGTTTCCTTGAGTCCCTAGAAGGTGTCTGAAGGACACAACCCCACCCTAATCCCCCCACCCCGTACCTTCCCCGCTGCATGCCTCTGTCTAATATTCAAGCTCCAGGAAATGAAGCTGTTTCCCGGCTTAGTTAATGGCATTGCCTGGAGCTCAAGAGAGCCGCAATTTCAGGTGACTTATTGTTATACCCATCTACGCGGACATCTCCTTCCCCTCTAACTGCATCTTCCACAGCAGCAGCCCAGCTCCAGTGGCAGGCGGAGAACGTGTCTGTTGCTTTCCATTAAAGAGCAGGAAGAAGTCGTCAGCACTGACTGAAATTCTCAGGTAGAGTGGATCTGGGTGGCATTTGAAGAGGGGAATTTAATTCGATAGTTTATATTCCACTTAAGTCATCCTCTACCTGACTGCTGGTAAACAGCTATAAACTGCCTGAGCTGTCTTGTGGTAGAGAGGAAATAGTCTGGAGAGTAAAATGGTGATGGCTGGACAGGATGTCAAGAAGATGGACCACCCCAGGGAACCAGATGGCCTGGTACGTGCATAGGGCCGGGCCCCAGGAGGAGGGGACCCCATTCACTTCTTCCTTCCTGGGCCTTGGCTGTGAAGTGATGGGCTCAGAATAAATGATCTCTCAGGCCCCCTGCTGCTCTGAACTTCGCACTCCCAGAGGGAGCTCAGTGGTGTCGTGGAGGGAACCAAGAATTTGGAATTGGGAAGTCAGGGCTCACATCCAGTCTTGTCTCTTACTTCCTACAAAACCATGGGCGGGCAGGTCAGCTGACCCTCTCTGAATTTCTGAGGGTGAAGTGGCATTCCACGCTGACTGTCTCCCTACAGGGGTGCGGGGAGGTCAGAGAGGAAGTGGGAGACAGTGCCGTGCGCCCTGGAAGGCCCGGGAGATGTTGCCATCGTTACTGGAACAGAGGAGCGCCACAGCCTGCTTCTCACTGGTCCCTGGCCCAAGGGCTGCAGCTCAGATTGTCTGGGCAGGAGCTCCCTCCTGCAGGGGGGCCAGGCCTGTGCTCAGTAAGCCAAGTGGGCAGTTATCCTGAGATTTGAAAAGTGCTCACACTATCACCAACCAAGCCCCCAGCAAAGCTCGTCTTCAGAAGACACCCACCAAAGAGCATCAGTGTGTTGCCTTGAAGGGGTATAACACCCATAACCCCCAGGCTTCCTTCTCCTGGCCATTGGTCAGTAAGCTCTCACCCGAGGAAGCAGAGAGCAGACCCTTGGTGGGAGTGGGACCTAGGATGGACACAGTGTCATCGTTGTGGCGATCCTCGGTTACTTCCTCTTTGTCCTGGGCACCGTGCTGGGTGGGGGACAGGGCAGCCAACCTCTTGTGTCTCCACTTAATCCTGCGTCCATTTAACAGACGCTGAAATAGCGTCAGCTATGTCAGGAGTGAGGACAGAGAAACGATGACACGGTGGGAGCTTGGGAGCTTTACGTCCAGGTGAGGGGACAGACACACACCAAGGGTCTGAATCCCCAAGCTGGGCTTAGCAGCTACGCCTAACCCACAAGTGGGACTCTGCCCACTGGCATTTCAGCAACCTTGCCATGATCCATATCCTGCTCACTCCTTTAGAAACACATATGATTGTGAAAAGAAAAAACCCACGATCTATCTAATCCAGCTATCTCGTTCAATGCCATATAATTACCTCCTGCTCTTCACTGTCACCGGTAAACTGTGATGTCTTTCTTCCATAATGGCGGCCCATATGTTGACAAGGTCTCTGGTTACTCTTTTTTTTTTTTTTTTTTTGCGGTACGCGGGCCTCTCACTGCTGTGGCCTCTCCCGTTGCGGAGCACAGGCTCTGGACGCGCAGGCTCAGCGGCCATGGCTCACGGGCCCAGCCGCTCCGCGGCATGTGGGATCTTCCCGGACCAGGGCACGAACCCGCGTCCCCTGCATCGGCAGGCGGACTCTCAACCACTGCGCCACCAGGGAAGCCCTCTGGTTACTTTTTGAACGTGTCATTCTGGCTAAATGTGAAAAGAAAGGGGAGGAGAGGAGCACACAGCCTCTCTCACTTCTGTCCCGAGGATGTTCTGGCAGCCCTGATCTGGGTGTCTGGTGTGTGAGAGAGGTATTTGATTGAGAAAGTGTGACGTGATTGGTCCAGCACCGCCCCCTGGGGGCTCAGAGTCCCTGATCATAAAATTTCCAAGCTTTTGCAACAATGAAGGGGCCGTGCCAGCTTCCGTAGCCGATTGGGGTTGAGGAGGGAGATGAGGGTGTGTGTGTCATCTATGTGGCTACTCTTGCCTACCCATCCCCATGGACATTGACCTGATCCCCCCTTTCCCCACGCCCGCCCTGCTCTCAGCTCCTGGAAGCCCACCCTGGGTCAGACCGCTGGGCCTCCCACCTACCTGGGTAAGCACCTGGGAGAAGCAAGGGTAGTGTGATGGTGAGAGACCTTCTCACATGTGGATGGCACTAAAGAAACTCTTCATTACTCTGTGAACTGGACAGACAAAACCTAGATGGGGAGAAATCACCAAGGGAGATGGTGAGAGCTGAGGTCAGAACATATAAAATATAAACTCTTTAAATGAAAGACTCTGAACACTTCTCACCACCCTAATCTCAGCTACCATCATCACACACCGGGATTATGGAACTAGCATCCCAGCCTGCCTCCCTGTTCCCACCCTCATACCTCACAACCTGTTCCCTGAATATTACTTTGACCTCATTCCCCACCATTATCCCCTTCCTCATTCTGTTCCACCACTGGGTCTCCCTTGGCATATCAGGCACACTGCAGCCCTGCCCCAGGCCCTTTGCACCTGCCGTTCTGAGGGCCTAGATTCTCCCTCCCTCTACTTCATTCAGGTTCCCGCTCAAATGTCACCTCCTCAGACTTTCTCTGAGCACTCCACCTAAAATCAGACCTGTCACCATTATGTCCTCAATGTCTAGAAAAATCCCGGCACATAGTAGGTAGTTAATGAATATTTGTTGAATGAATGAACATGTGAATGAGTGAATCGTGGTAGTCTGAGGGGAGTGGAGAAGCAGCCCGCAGTGCCCAGGAGCACAAGGTTGCGGCAGGATGGAGGACTGGGGCAGTGGGCATTTGTCTGACTGTCCTCTAGGTGCTGAGCAGGGAGCTGGGGTCATGGGTGAAAGGTGGGGAAGGAGGGACATGGGGTGCCCAGGTCAGCCTGGCCCCCTCTCCAGCTCTCCCCAGGGCTCTTCTAGCTGAGTTCCTTCTCGCTTCCCCACTTTCCCTTCATGCTTCTTTCCTTTCCACCCTTGCCAGTCCCTCCGAAGGACTAATGAATAATGACAGGCCTGTAATTAGACTGACATCCGAGCCTTCCCTGTCCTAGACAGTGAGCTTCCCGAGTCAGAGATCCGGTCTCCCCTCCCAGCCCCGGCTCAGTGGTCTCTCACTCCGCACCCCTGCTCACGGCCTGGTTGAATGTAAAGCGACTTGCTTTCCAGGATCCTGAAGAGTCAGAAAGGAACCAGATGGGATGTGCTGGGGACAATACTGGGGAGGCCCGGAGCGCCTTTCAGCTGGTGACAGCATATTGTGGAGAAAGACTGAACGGGGAGCCCGGGCTGGGGCCCCGGGGTTGTCATTTCACCTCCTGGGTTTCAATTTTCTCCTGCACAGACCCTCAAAGAGCTGGACAAGATCAATAGTTTTTACACTCTGTTTGGAATACCCTGGGGAATGCAAATGACATTTGGATTCTACGTGGAATGAGAGAGGAATGAAACCATGACCATCACCTGGCCGAGAGCTCTTTGCTGGGGTCTGTAAACACCTGTGGGGCTTCTGAGTGGGATGAAGCACAGAGAGGGCCTAGCACCTCCCCTGCTTCAACCAGGGCAGCCCTCCTTTGTCTGTTTCATGCCCCATATTGAATAATGATTAACATTTCACTTGAAGAAGGGCTTCTCCCAGGTCCACAGGCCTGTTTTGTTTCTCCTGCTGAGTGGGGTTCACAGTTGGTGCTGCAGGTATACTTTGGAAACAGCGGGGGTGCAAGACTGTCAGGTGCCCCCAAGGGCAAGTCTGGCCCAGGGCCTGCACAGAACAGGTACCCGCTCGTTGCTGGCTGAGCCAACCTGGAGAGCCAGAGCTACAGCCTGAAACAGGATTGCAGCTGGAGGAAGGCGACAAGGCTGCTGGGAGCCTGGGGCCTTTCTGCAGATGGGCAAGTGGTTGGCTTGACTCCCTGACCCCGAAGGCGTCTCTTGTGCCCCCTGGGAGAGGCTGACAGCAGCAATTAGCAAGAAGTCCTGGAATGCTCCGTCCCAGCCACACCCTCTCCCCAGCCCAGGGCTAGACAGCTCCTGAGTCTGAGTGAAGGCTCACTCAAATGGGAATGAGGCCTCGGTCTCAGCCAGAGCCCCAGGAAGCACTCATTACCTCCCGATCCCGCTATCAAGGCCTTTTCAAGTCTCTGTTGAGCTCCCCTGGTCTTGGCCTTGGTGGAAAAGGGGCTGGAGTACAATGGCCAGCATAGTAGCGGAGGCTGGCGGGGAGCATGTGCTGCCAAAAGCCAAGAGGGAGAGATGCGGAGGAGGGGCCAGAGTAAACCCCGCAGGGAAGAAGTGTTCACAGACGCGAAAATGTGCCCTGCGGAAAAAGACGCCTCCCTGAGGTGACGAGAACTTCAGAACTTCGAGCGCTACCCTCTTGTGTGTGATGGATCTTAGGTCATGTATCTGTTTGGCTGCAAGTTACAGAAACTCTGAGTCAAACTGCCTTAAACAACGAGGAGGACACAGATTTATTGATATCTCCCATAAGGAGAAGTGCAGAGAAAATTGGGTTTCAGAGTCACACCGCTGTGAAGGAGCAAAGGCAAGATCTGAACCAGAGCTTGTGACTGGTCTGCAGGGAGTTCTCAGCTCACCCTTCCCAGCGAGCTCCTCCCTCTGGGCCCCGTGAGCACAGTGCAGCATCTTAGCCTCTGGGGAGGTCAGGCTGGCCTGGGGTGGCGGTGGTGGTGGGAGCGGGGAAGGGTGGGGCTGGTGGCCTGGCCTCCCAGCTGCAAGTCTGGCTCAGAACAAGGGCGTGATGGGGGCAGTGAGGGGGAGGCAGCCTTCACAGAGGTCTGGGGTGGGAGCAGAGACCTAGTCTTGAAGGGAAGCCCTGTCCAGAATACGGAATAAGAGGGCTATGGGGACAAGGGGTGGAGAACCCAGGCCTTAGGGCAGGACAGGGGCCTTACAAATCTGAGGACCAAGAAAGAAGGAAATGAGTTAATCTTCACAGAAGGGCAGTCATTTAATATCCACCACTTCCTTTAATCCTTAAACAACTGCATGAATTAACAGAGGCAGAAACAGAGAGAGAGAACCATTAACTAATTTGCCAAAGGCTATTCAACTGCAAGATAGGAGAGCTGGGATTTGAACCCAGGTCTGTATGGCAGCAACATCCATAGTTTTCCATTTGCCAGATTGGTGAGGGGCTCAGGGGAGGAGGCTGCTCAGTGAATGTGGGCACCTTTGAAACTCATCCCAGGTGCCTTATGTGCCATGGCTGCAAAATTGACTGCACCGGTGGCCAGGTGGGAGCCCGATGCCGTATAGGCTGCCTGCCTCCCCACACTGGGCAGGGCTGGTGAAGGCGGCAGGAGCTATCAGAACCATTCTCTTTGTTTCAGGAAAGGGGTCTGTGAATTTTGTGAGCTCCTCAGCGAAACAGAGACCTGGATCAGAGGTGGATTTTCATTTCTTCTCACAAACCGTGATCCGGTTTCTATTTAATTTTCGTCCAAGTGCAACCTTTTCTCAGGCCGCTTACACAAGCGACATCAGGCCTTTTGGGAGTTGTGGCATGCTGTCACTGTTTGCTTGATTTCTCAACACCATTCTCTTGCCTGAAGGGTTGCCTGACAAGGATTTTTTAAAAATTATATTACTGTGATTTCCCCTGCTCTTTTATTCCTCCCTCCTCCTGCATGAAAGGAAATATAATGTCTTTACTTTGTGTATTCCCCCCACCTCTCACCTTGTGGGCTGCTCCTTGTCAAGTCACAATTGTCTCACACCCCCAGGGGCTTAACCGGAACAGCAGGAGGTCGAGTCCCTGGATCCCAAGAGCCCTCCAGTTTGACAGGAGAGGCTAGAAAACATTCCAATATAAACAGAAGCCACCTCACCACTCTAACAGGAATACCTACAGCACAAACACGCTCTCCAACACGGAGAGATCAACGCACAGAAGAACCCGAATTCTCAAGGGTAAACGATGCTTTTAGAAGTAAGCCGTTTACTGTTTACCGTATGCATTTTAAGGTTTTGCAGGGAAATGATGCTTCTCCAGCAGTTAGAATGTAAAACCAACCAGAGCAAGTCTCTGTCATAGGACTCTATGGGATGCTCCCCGGAGCAGAGGAAGCCTAAGTAGTTGTGAGTTTGGGGGTGAGGGAGAAGGAGAGAGTCTGTGATCATTTGTACCAAATGTGCCCAAAGAATTTAGGATTTTAATAATTTTACGGTAGTAAAGAATGTACTAGTTAGGATACAGGCTAAGCTGCTGTAACAAAGCAACCCTAAGAATTCAGTGGGTTTACTTTTCTCTTATGTGATCATCCTGAGATAGGAAGATGGTCCATGGTGGGTAGGTGGCCCAACTCTGTAAGGTCCCAGATTCCTTTTCTAGAATACTGCCCTCTCCCACATGGTCACTGCTGATTCATGGGCGCTATGTCCAGGTGATAAAGGGGCATGAACACCTAAACATTTTAAGGGCAAGATCCAGAAGTTGTGGCATCATTTCTCCTTAAATCCCCTTGGCAAGAACTCGGCCCCATAGCCCCACACAGCCAGCTGCAAGGGACACTGGGAAATATAAGTCATTGGAAGGCCAGAGCTAAAACACTGGGATCATATCGCTAAAAGGTGGAGGGGAGAATAGATACTGGGGACTAATGAGCAGATTTGACCACCACCAAAAAAAAAAAAAATCTTCCAGATGATTCAGTCAATCCCGGACTTCAGGTTGGTCTTTAAAAACAGCCACAACCCTTTCCCCGCAAATACCACTTTAAAGGAACCACTGCAGTGAATTGAGCTGGCTTCGGAAAAAAAGACGTGTCCTGCCCCTTCAAGCTACACTAAAGGACGCAGCCCCTCGGCTCAGTTTTTCATTGCCCCAAGAGGCCGAGATCTGATTTTTCCCCTCCAAGGAAGCCACAGAAGCAATACATAGCACACCAAACAATGCACGTGTTATTCTGTAAAGGCATAGAAATTTTACCTGGAGGCCTCGCTGACAAGTCTTCCCAATCTTTCCTGAGATTTAATACAGGAAATAAATTAAATTTCGGCATTTAGTGCCTGCCTTGTGGTGGACTCCCCGTAAATGGCTCTTGAATAAATGCTTTAGAAAGTGGCCGTCTCCATAATGCCTACGGAGAGCTTGGAGCAGAGGGAGGCTATTTTCACGAACCCAATGGCTTTTCTTATCTTGTTTTTGCCAAGAGAATGGGAAGTGTGGCTTTGTTTGCTCTGGCCAGGCAGCCCCATCCCCAGGGGTGAGCCCAATCCCTCGTTCGAATCACCGATATGCTCATGAGGGGGTTAGAGGGGGCAGTATCTCTGCAAAGTCTTCCTTTATCTCTCAATCACTTTAGTAGCTGAAAGGTGGGAAAATCAGTATCACAAACACTGCTGTGTTCTGTCAATTTTTTGACAAGTATATGAAGGGCCTTGAGATCACTGGACACTTGGTTTTTTTTGCGGTACGCGGGCCTCTCACTGTTGTGGTCTCTCCTGTTGCAGAGCACAGGCTCCAGACGCGCAGGCTCAGCGGCCATGGCTCACAGGCCCAGCCGCTCCGCGGCATGTGGGATCTTCCCGGACCAGGGCACGAACCCATGTCCCCTGCATCGGCAGGCGGACCCTCAACCACTGCGCCACCAGGGGAGCCCTGGACACTCTAGGTCCTGTTGGACCACGGTTCTCAGAGGTGTTGGTTTGGAGCAAGGAGGATGCCAACATTTAGAATTAGGCAGGGGAGCCAGACCTGCGAGTTGCCAAGAGATGCCCAAGAGATAGCGGAATGTCACCATGAGAGGGGAGGGCCAGCCAGGTGCTCAGCTCAGGAAAACAGGGACCAGGTGCTGTCTGCAGGTGCTACTGGGGCAGAACAGGGGCTGCTCAGGTGTCTGGGAGACAGGTCTGTGAGAACACGGAGGATAATAATAACAAGGGAAACCACATTTGTAAAGCATCCAGCTAGGCGCTATCCATGCAGTATGGTACTTAGGAGGTTAGTATGATTATCACCCCCATTTTACAGGTGAGGAGAGCTTAGAGAGGTGAAATAAATGTCCAAGTTTACACAAAAACCTGGCGGCTGAGCCAGGACTTCACCCCAGGTCTGGTGAACTCTAGAGCGTGTGGAAGGCTGGAGCAGAGAAACCACACATGGGCGAGGACCGCTGAGCTGACAGCAAGAAAAAAGGGCTTTGGACGTGGAGGCATCCCTCAGCTTCCTGAACAAGAGTGGGTCCACAGACAGGTGCGGGAGTCGCCTGGCAGGAATGGTGAGGGAGGGAACTGCGACAGTCAGTGTTAACCCAGGAAACCTGGAAACTTGAGTGGAGAATCACTAGGCAGAAGTTGTAGGAGGGCAGCTGGTGCAGAACAGGCAGGAGACCGGGATCGTGTGCGGGCTCTTTGTGCCAGCAGCTCCCTTAGATATCAGTGGTTTGCCAAGACACTGACCTCAGCTTCCTTCTCTTCCCTTCCCTCCTCTCCCCTCCTCCTCTCCTCTCTTCTTCTCCTTTTCCTCAGGGTGATCTTGTCCATCCTCTGGTTTAAACCCCTCCTTGGAGCTGCAGTCTTGCACAGCCAGCTACTTGTGAAACATCCCGCCATGGCTGTCCCACAGTGCAAGGTGTCCAGCTGAATCTCTCCACTCTCATCCCCCTGATCCTCTACCTGTGTGCCCCATCGTGGCTGAGAGATATTACCAACAGGAAACACAGGAGTCACCCCGAACACCTCCCTTCAACCCGACCCTAAGCCCTAAGCCCTAAATCTCTCCAGAGACCCCTTCCCACTGCCGTGCTTTAGTTCAGACGCTTCTCACTCCCACCTGAACCCTTGCAATGGCTGTAACTTGTTTTTGCTCATTTGGTCTCCCCATCCTGGTCCAATCTCTACAGAGAAGCTCAAGGGAGCTGAGCAAAACGTGTGTTTCCATCTCTCCACGCCTCCCTTGCCTGAGATTCTTTGGTTTCTCCCCTCACCCCCCAGCATCCTGGGCTCCATCAGGTCTCTGTTTCTCTCTCGTGGCCTCCTCTACAAGGAGGGATCCCACCTTCCCTTTCCTTGCTTCCTGGCCTGGCCAGTGCTTATCCTTTTCTGAGCTGAGCCTGGCCATCAGAGCAGGACACCCTCCCTGAAGCATCCTGTCTGGTCAGCAGTCTACGATTTCATCCACTACTTACTTGTCACCTGCATTTCCTCCCTCCCTCCCTCCCTCCACCCCTTCCTTCCTTCCTTCTTTCTTTCTTTCTTTCTTTCACTTCTATTATGAAGATTTCAAACATACACAAAATAGAGAGAATAGTGTAATGAACTCCTACATACCCATGATCAGCTTCAACAATCGTCAACTCACGGACAACCTTGACTCTCTCTCTCTCACACACACACATGCGCGCACACACACACACACATACACACACACACTGGGTTAGTCTGAAGTTATCAGCTCATTCATGAACATTTTAGTATCTATGTCTAAAAGATAAGGACTGTTTAAAAAATAAGCACAATGTAAGTACCTTAAAATTGCTTAAAATTATCGAATAGCCACAAATGTTCACATTTTTCTGATTATCTCGTAAATGCTCTTTTTAACAGTCAGGTTGTGCAAATCAGGATCCAGATGAGGTCTCACATTGCAAGTGATTGATATGTTCCTCCAGTCCACTTTAATCTGTAGCATCTCCTTCCCTCTTATTTTTGCCCCTGGCACTGTATTTATTGAGGAAACCAGGTCTTTATCCTATAGTTTCCAACTGTCTGGATTTTGTGGGTGGTGACCTCCGTCCCACACGCTTCCTATAAGCTCTCCCACTCAGTATTCTAACCGTCCACATCTCAAAGGTGGGAGTCATCTTCACCTCTGCATCCCTGGAACCTGGGATGATACCTTCCTTGAGGGAGGCACACAACAACATGTTCTGGTGGGAAGGAAGGAAGGAAGGAAGAGAAAGAAAAGGGAAGGAAGGGAAGAAATAAGCAGTTACGGAAGGAAGGAGCAGGTGTGACTGTGGCCCAGAGTTTCTCAGTGTAATCCATAGGCCAGAATCACCTCTGGTCAACCTGTTAAAAATGATGGTTCCTGGGCCATATCCTAGCTCCACGAAAGTCAGAACCTCTGAGTCCTGGGCCCAGGAATCTGCATTTCTAACAGGCTGCATTCTTCTCTCTCTGTGGGTCTGAGTCTCCCCATCTGTGCAGGGAGGGACCCCTTCACCAAGGCCCCTCCCAACTCCAACACTCTGAGCCCAAGTCAGGCTTCTACGGTTCTGAAGAATGGGTGACTTCGCTTCAATTGCTCTGCATTAGTAAAAGCAAAAACTTAGCTCAAGACTTGGTACCTGGCTTTGTTCCTGAAGTCAACCGTATAAACGTATTTATTTTTTAATAAGTTTACCCCATCCAGGTTGTGGGTTTCTTCAGGGTACAGCCTCCAGTTTCCCAATCTCTTTGGGTAGGCGATGTGACCCAAGAGGTGGAAAGCCAGGGTGGACCCCACTGCCTGTCAGGCTCCTGGTCAAACCGTTCGCCTCCTGAAACAGACACCCAGCTCTGTTCCTGCACCTCCATGCACTTCTGAGTCTGACAGAAAAGTCAGGCCTTCCGCATCTCCCATCACCCCCCTCCTTTCCCTACCTCTGGGCTGTGGGCTTTGGTTTTCTCCTTTAATCATTATTTGTTTGTTTATCTTTCCACTGGTTTTCAACTCCAGGGACAATTCTCCTCCCCAAGCCAGTTTGAATTAATTTTGCAGGGACAATTCCACAAAACAATGTATCAATTGCTGTATTAAAACCAAGATGTATCGCATCTCTCCTATCCTTCCCGTCCCTTAATTTCTTAGTTCCCTCAAAGGCACAATCAAGTGTGTCTGGCATAATTTGCTCTTCATAAACCCAGACTGCTCATTGCACGCACTTGCAATTTTAGAAAGATTTTTGGCACTGTTTTATTTCCATAATACTTCTCTTTATTGTATCTGATGATTGAATCTCAGTGATTAAGGTGACAGCGAGGTGGACCTCGAGCCCAAGCGCTTTCACTGAGACCTTCTCCCAGATTTCTTCTACTCCTCTCAGTCCTCTGCCCTCTGGCTGTGACCTAGTCACACCCACTGCTGATGGGTAGGGCCACCAAGAGCAGCTGGGGACATAAGCTAAAGGGTGCTCTGTCCAGGATGCAGTGGACAAGCTCAAAGGATGAAAAAAGGACATGCAGAACAAGGGCCCGTGGAGAATGGAGGGACAGCAGCAAGCATGGTGGTGTTATGGGATGAACTGTGTTCCCTCAAAATTCATGTTTTAATTCATATTTTAAAGTTGCAATCCCCAGTACCTGTGAATGTGATCTTATTTGGAAGTAGGGTTATTGCAATGTAGTTAGTTAAGATGAGGTCATGGGAGTGGACCCCAATCCAATATGACTGATGTCTTTATGAAAAAGGGATATTTGGGGAATTCCCTGGTGGTCCATTGGTTAGGACTCCACGCTTCCACTGCAGGGAGCACGGATTCGATTCCTGGTCAGGGAACTAAGATCCTGCAATCCGCACAGCATGGCTGAAAAAAAAAAAAAAAGGAGACATTTGGACACAGAGACAGACGCACAGGGAGAATGTCATGTGAAGATGAAAGCAGAGAAGAGGGTGAGGCATCTACAAGCCAAGGAACCCCAAAGATTGCCAGAAATCACCAGAAGCTAGGAGAGAGGCATGGAAGACTCTCCTTCAGAGCCTTCCAGAAGGAGTCAACCCTGCTGACACCTTTATCTCAGACTTCTAGATTCCAGAACTGTGAGGCAATACATTTCTGTTGTTTAAGCCGCCTAGTCTGTGGTACTTTGTGATGGCGGCCCCAGGAAGCTAATACAATGAGTAAGAATGTGGGGCTTTACCCTCAGATAGGCCTGGGTTTGAATCCTGGTTCCACATTTCATTGACCGGTGGCCTTAGGCAAGTTAGTGTAACCTCTTCCAACCCCTACTGATTCATTTAAAATGGAGTCATCCTAATACCTCCCTTAGTGGATTGGGAGATGTGGCAGATGCTCTTGGTATGCTGCCTACCTCCCCTCAGCCTCCCTGGAGGTTACCTGCATGTGGTGTCCCTACCTGCCCCCTGCTTTCGGTGTCTCTCTGCCTGACAGTGTTCTCTTGGGGCTGGAAGTGTCTGGGCTGCAGGAGGCGGGAGATGCCAAGGAGTTCATGTCCTGTGAACACCCCGCAATGAGGGACAGAAACTGGTGGCTAAACATCCCAGCTTCCTCTCCTCAGGGTGAGACCCTGAGGCTCATTGCACGTGGTCTCACAGAGGCCCCTGTGGGCACCAGCCCCAGCTGCCTGGAGCAGTAACTCTGTCATGAACATGGTCCATGGGCTCCTCTCCCTTTGCTATCATATTTCCCCATTCCTGTATAGTCATTGTTGGACCATTTACCAACCAAACTACTTGCTCCTAAATTTTGGCTTCCAAATTTGGCTTCCAGGTTTGCTTTGGAAGGAAACCAAATAAAAAGATGATGTATTAAAGTGCTTAGTATAGTGGGTGGCTCATGGGAAGCGCTCAATCCATTCTCGTGGGTAGATGAGCCACTTGTGCTCAGATGACGTGCCACCTACGGCATTGGTAAGTGGGAGTGCATCACGTGCACCAAGCGTCTCCAAAGCCTTGTCCATCTGGGTAGTGTGAGTGGGGCGTCTGCATAGCCACATGCACCACGTGGTTGGTGGTCTGCTCCTGTGACCTCCTGGAGCATGTGGGAACAGTGACTATGCAGGCATTGGAAAGGGTACACAGATATGCAGCAGGGCTGGTGTGTTCAGATGTCACTGCAGGGAGCAGACCACAGGAGCAGACGCACCATATGTGAATATAGCTGTGCAGAGCGTAAGGGGCAGAGGGTCACCCACCAACATTCCCAGCCCCAATGGCTAGATGTGAGCATTGGGAGGAGAGCTCGTGGACTCCTCTCTATCAGCGGGAACTGCTTGGTGTATTGTCCCCTGTCTGGCTGCTTGGGAACTGGGAAACAGCACAAGGCATGCTGCCTGCTTTGAAGAACTGTCTCCGAAGAAGAGAACACATATTAAGAGAACTGGAAGGAGCCTCAGATTTCATTTGAGTTGACCCGTCATCACACTCAGGAGAAAATGAAATGACTGTGCTAGTCACTATAGAGTAGTATTGACATTTTGCATAATTCTTTGTTGAGGGGCTGTCGTGCACATTGTAGGATGTTTACCAGCATCTCTGGCCTCTACCCACTGGATGCCAGCAGCAGCCCCACCCCAAGTTGTAACAACTAAAAATATCTCCAAGCATTGCCTATAAAAAACACATTTACCTGTAAAAAATACAAATATATGGAGGCTAGACAGTGCGCTACTAAATAACTAAGAGATCACTGAAGAAATTAAAGAAGAAATTAAAAAATACATAGAAACAAATGACAGTAAAAACACAATGACTCAAAACCAAAAGCAGTTCTAAGAGGGAAGTTTATAGCAATTCAATCTCAACTCAAGAAACAAGAAAAATCTCAAATAAACCATCTAACCTTACACCTAAAGCAACTGGAGAAAGAAGAACAAAGAAAACCCAAAGTCAGTAGAAGGAAAGAAATCATAAAGATCAGAGCAGAAATAAATGAAATAGGAATGACGAAAACAATAGCAAAGATCAATAAAACTAAAAGTTGGTTTTTTGAGAAGATAAACAAAAGTAATAAA
Organism: Monodon monoceros; assembly: GCF_005190385.1. Taxonomy (NCBI): domain Eukaryota; kingdom Metazoa; phylum Chordata; class Mammalia; order Artiodactyla; family Monodontidae; genus Monodon; species Monodon monoceros. Next base: position 33,941,089 of record NW_021703780.1, read on the forward strand.
CCTTTAGCCAGGCTCATCAAGAAAAAAAGGGAGAGGACACAAATCAATAAAATTAGAAATAAAAAAGGAGAAATCACAACTGACACCGCAGAAATACAAAGGATTATAAAAGACTACTACAAGCAACTATATGCCAATCAAATGGACAACCTGGAAGAAATGGACAAATTCTTGGAAAGGTACAATTTTCCAAGACTGAACCAGGAAGAATTAGAAAATATAAACAGACCTATCACAAGTAATGAAATTGAAACTGTAATTAAAAATCTTCCAACAAACAAAATTCCAGGACCAGATGGTTTCACAGATGAATTCTATCAAACATTTAGAGAACAGCTAATACCTATCCTTTGCAAACTCTTCTAAAAAATTGCAGCGGGAGGAACGCTCTCAAATTCATTCTACAAAGCCACCCTGATACCAAAACCAGAAAAAGACGTGACAAAAGAAGAAAATTACAAACCAATATCACTGATGAATATAGATGCAAAAATCCTGAACAAAATACTAGCAAACAGAATCCAACAGCACATTAAAAGTATCATACACCATGATCAAGTAGGATTTATCCCAGGGATGCAAGGATTCTTCAATATATGCAAATCAATCAATGTGATATACTATATTAAAAAATTAAGGAATAAAAACCATATGATCATCTCAATAGATGCAGAAAAAGCTTTTGACAAAATTCAACACCGATTTATGAAAAAAACTCTTCAGAAAATGGCCATAGAGGGAAACTACCTCAACATGATAAAGGCCATATATGAAAAACCCACAGCAAACATCATATTCAGTGGTGAAAAACTGAAAACATTTCCACTAAGATCAGGAACAAGACAAAGATGTTCACTCTTACCACTCTTATTCAACATTGTTTTGGAAGTCCTAGCCATTGTAATCAGAGAAAAAAAAGAAATAAAAGGAATCCAAATTGGAAAAGAAGAAGTAAAACTGTCACTGCAGATGACATGATACTATACACAGAAAATCCTAAAGATGCCACTAGAAAACTACTAGAACTAATCAATGAATTTGGTGAGGTTGCAGAATACAAAATTAATGCACAGAAATCTCTGGCATTCCTATACACTGACAACAAAAAAATCAGAAAGAGAAATTAAGGAAACAATCCCATTTACTATTGCAGCAAAAAGAATAAAATACCTAGGAATAAACCTACCAAAGGAGGCAAAAGACTTGTACTCAGAAAACTATAAAACACTGATGAAAGAAATCAAAGATGACATAAACAAGAGGAGAAATATACCATGCTCTTGGACTGGAAGAATCAATATTGTGAAAATGACCATACTACCCAAAGCAATCTACAGATTCAATGCAATCCCTATCAAACTACCAATGACATTCTTCACAGAATTAGAACAAAAATTTTTACAGTCTGTATGGAAACACAAAAGACCCCGAATAGTCAAAGCAATCTTGAGAAAGAAAAATGGAGCTGGAGGAATCAGGCTCCCTGACTTCAGACTATACTACAAAGCTACAGTAATCAAGACAGTATGGTACTGGCACAAAAACAGAAATATAGATCAATGGACCAGGATAGAAAGCCCAGAGGTAAACCCATGCACCTATGGTCAGCTAATCTATGACAAAGGAGGCAAAGGATATACAATGGAGAAAAGACAGTCTCTTCAATAAGTGGTGCTGGGAAAACTACATGTAAAAGAATGAAATTAGAACACTACGTAACACCACACACAAAAATAAACTCCAAATGGATTAAACACCTAAATGTAAGACCAGACACTATAAAACTCTTAGAGGAAAACATAGGAAAAACACTCTTTGACATAAACCACAGCAAGATCTTTTTTGACCCACCTCCTAGAAAATAAAAACAAAAATAAACAAATGGGACCTAATGAAACTTCAAAGCTTTTGCACGGCAAAGGAAACCATAAACAAGACAAAAAGACAACCCTCAGAATGGGAGAAAATATTTGCAAATGAAGCAATGGACAAAGGATTAATCTCCAAAATATACAAGCAGTTCATGGAGCTCAATATCAAAAAAACAAACAACCCAATTAAAAAATGGGTGGAAGGCCTAAATAGACATTTCACTAAAGAAGATGTACAGATGGCCAAGAGGCACATGAAAAGATGCTCAACGTCACTAATTATTAGAGAAATGCAAATCAAAACTGCAATGAGCTATCACTTCACACTGGTCAGAATGACCATCATCAAGAATCTATAAACAATAAATGCTGGAGAGGGTGTGGAGAAAAGGGAACCCTTTTGCACTGTTGGTGCGAATGTAAATTGATACAGCCACTATGGAGAATAGTATGGAGGTTCCTTAAAAAACTAAAAATAGAACTACCATATGACCCAGCAATCCCACTACTGGGCATATACCCTGAAAGAGCCATAATTCAAAAGGACACATGTAACCCAATGTTCATTGCAGCACTATTTACAATAGCCAGGACATGGAAACAACCTAAATGTCCAACAATAGATGAATGGATAAAGAAGATGTGGTACATATATACAATGGAATATTACTCAGCCATAAAAAGGAATGAAATTGGGTCGTTTCTAGAGATGTGGATGGACCTAGAATCTGTCATACAGAGTGAAGTAAGTCAGAAAGAGAAAAACAAATATCGTATATTAACACGTATATGTGGAATCTAGAAAAATGGTATAGATGAACCTATTCGTTGGGCGGGAATACAGACATAAACATAGAGAACGGACATATGGACACAGTGGGGGAAGGGGAGGGTGGGATGAATTGGGAGATTAGGTTTGACATAAATACACTACCGGGTGTGAAATAGAGAGCTAGTGAGAACCTGCCAATAGAACAGGGAGCTCAGCTCGGTGCTCTGTGATGACCTAGATGGGTGGGATGTGGGGTAGTGTGGGAGTGAGGTCCAAGAGGGAGGGGATATAGGTATACACATAGCTGATTCACTTCATTGTACAGCAGAAAATAACACACATTGTAAAGCAATTTTACTTCAATTAAAAAAAAAAAAAAGGATGTTTACCAGCATCTCTGGCCTCTACCCACTGGATGTCAGCAGCAACCACACCCCAAGCTGTAACAACTAAAAATATCTCCAAGCACTGCCTAATGTCCCTGGGGGGCAAAAATCACCCCAGTTGAAAAACAGTGCTGTAGAAGCAACACACACATGTGTAGACACATAGAATAAACATGGGTGAACAGAAATAGACAGGGTCACTTCCTAATTAGTCCTGGATGGAGTCAGCTCACACCGTCATTGAGAACAGGGCTCTGTAGTGATAAGTATCTGACTTCAAATTTCGTTTCTCATTCACCAGCTTTGTGACCTCGGATACAAAATGAAAATCAGATCATTCCACTCCTCTGCTTAAAACACTCCACTAGTTTCCCATTGATCTTAAAATGAAATCCACACTCTTTACCATCCTCTACCAGACCCGAATCTCTTTTTTAACCACTCTCTGCTCTCCCTTGCTCTGTTGCAGCCACACTGAACCCTCTTTTGTTCCCTGAGGGTGCAAAGCTTCATTCTCACCGCGAGGCTTTTGCACTTGCTGTCCTCTGGCTAGAACATCCTTTCCCTAGATCACTGTGTGTCTGGCTCCCTGTCATCTCTCAAGTCTCAGCTCAAATGTCACCTCCTCAGAAATGCCTTCCCTGACCTTGGATCACCCTAACTGAAGTAGCCGCTTCTGCCCCATAACTCTCTCTAGCACCCTGTCTCTTCACTACACTTTAACATGCCCCTGAGTGTGTATTTTTCTTTGTTTCTTGTCTGTATCCCCACAACAATGTAAGATGCATGAGAGCAGGACCTACAACAACATTGGACAAATAATTTGTTTTCATTCATTTATGGGGAAGATTAAGTGAGATAATGATAGTAAAATAATAACAATAGTAATGATAAAGCATTTACATGCACATGTCTAGAGTAAATTCTCAGTATCTGTTGATTTTAACTTATTATTTTTATCATGCAGTTTAGACATGATCTGTCATTGTGGCTGCCCCAAATCACCTGAAGTCCTCTTCATGTTTTGACAGATTCCCAGTGTAGAATCCCAAAGCACCACATTTCCTACCTACAGTGACCAACACATTCTGGTTTGCCTGGGATTTTTCTGATTTTAGTACTGAAAGTCCTGCATTTTGGAAAACCCCCAGTTCCGGGCAAACTATGATGGTTGGTTACACTATTTCTAACTCCAATATGAGTGCTAATTAGGTGCAATGGCAGCTTTGATTGGGGACTGAGTTAAGTGAGAGATGGGGGTGGGGGAACGCCCATTTTGCTGGTGTGGTTTTGTGGTGCAAGGTGATGGCAGCTTGTCAATTGTTACGGAGACATAGATCCCCTTAGCAGGCCAGGTCTAAGGTTTGTCCCAGGATTTGTTTCCAGCAGCTGAGTATAAGACTGTTTCTTAAGCGCTCCAGATTTTGTGAGCTTTCCATATCCTTACTAAACTGCTCTCTGTCTAAACTACCTAGAAAGGACTCTGTTGTCTGCAACTAAGAGGCTCAATCAACACATACAGTAATTATACAAGTCTCTTCAGTGAGGTCTACACTGTAGTAAAGAGCCTCTTAAGGGATGCTCGAGAAAATCAATATCTGGACCATCAAGGGGACTTCTCATTGCCAGCCCATTCATTTGATAAGGCAAATGCCAGTGTCTGCCATTCCAAATGCCCCAGACATAGTCTACTGCACTGTGTGGCAAGATGTACCTTCTATCGGTACAGTGAGGCCATGAACACAGCCCTCTTGATCCCTGGGCATCTGTGCCTGGGCACCAGCAGACTAGGGTATCAGTTACGCTGGATCCTGAGTATCTCTCAGCTAGCCAGGAGGGTGGAGACACACCCCTCAGGCTGGGAGTGGGCTTGGGAAACTGACCCAGCACAGAGGGTTGCCCTGGAGGCCAGATGGTCCTGGTTTACATGCCCACAGGGCATGTAGATCTCATGGAAAGTTTGGACAATCACATGTACCAGGATATTTGGAGTTAGTAAAAAATATTCCAAGAAAAGATTCAATTCAGAAGGCAAGTGGGGCATTGGTCGCCCCGGGAGCCTTGTTCACGGACAGTGGGGAGGACTTCAGGGACCTGGATTCAGCCCAGGGAAATGAGTTCAGTGTGGTCTGGGTAGGAATTGGGCCCAGCACCCCATGTCTAAGGCATAGAGGAGAAGTCAAGTCAGAAGCAGAAATTAGGATTCCCTGAGGGGCAATCTAGTTTCCTTAGGTGAGCATGAATCCTTATAGAAATGCAATGTTGCTCTGTATGCATATGATTTTATACACAGAGTACGGTGTTATGGACTTGTGTTTCACTTTTTTAACTCTTAGCACTGATTTTTTTAAACTTTTGCTTTTGGGTAAATTTATTTAGTGATGTATAACGTATATGGTAACATGCAAAATCTTAAGTGTACATCTCAATGAATTTTTTATAACAGCTTTATTGAGATAATTCACATTGCACAAATTCAGTTTTAAAGTTTCAGTAGTTTCCAGTATATTGTTGTACCACGGTGCAGCCATTGCCACTATATAATTCAGAACATTTTCATCACTCCAGAAAGAAACCCTGGGCCAATGAACAGTCATTCCCTGTTTGCTCTTCCCTGCCCTTTGCCCCCTGGCAACCATTAAGCTACTTTCTGACTCTATGGGTTTCTGTATTCAGGATTTTAAACTTCATAGAGATGGAGTGAACTCTTTCATTTCTGGCTTCTGTCACTCAACACAATGCACGTGAAATTTGTTTATGATGCTTTTTTGTGGTTGTCCTTTTTCATTACTGTGCAGCATTCCGTTACCTGAATGTACTGCAATGAGTTTACTCATTCTACCGCTGATGATGTTTCTAGGTTTTGGCTATTAAAATAAACTTGCAGCCCTTTGAAGAGTCTGTCCATACAGCTGGTCTCTCCAGCACTGCTGGTCAGCAACCTGGGTCCCAGATCTGGTTGGTCACAGAAACTCAACGGTGGAGACACACCTGAGACCCCAGTAAGACAAAGAACAGAGTCTATAATGCAACCACCTATGTGCAAATTCAAATGACAAAGACATAAATACAACTCCAGGGTATACCCCAAAGGATGAAGTGATGGCCTATGAAGGATGGGGCGCGGTGGGAGTGGGGAATGTGGACAAGAGAGAGGCCCTGCATGGGCTAATGATGGTGAGTGCGCTGTGACTGGTAACACACATGCACACACACCCACAAGCACACATGCACACACACACACAAGCACACATGGCAAGCAAGGGAGGAAGGGAGAGAGAGAGAGAGAAAGAAGACACTTCCTTTTTCTGATTTGTTCGAAGACAGTCCTTGAGTTAGAGGCAGCCAGTTTAATGGTTAAACCTGAGCCAGGACTTGCTTTGGGGGTGGGGAAGGCCAAGCTCCCCAGTTCCCACAGCCCAAAGAGAAAGGAGGGAGCTATGCTCTCCTCCTGCCACTAATTGAGCCCTCACTGGGCTGATCTGGGCTTTATTAAGTTTCCACTTCATCAAGGTTATGGATGAGATTTCTCCTCCTTCCTTTGGAGCCAGTCGAGATTTATACTATGTACCGAGCAAAAAAAATCTCTCTGGGCTTCATTTTCCTTTCTGGAGCTCATTTTCTTTAAATAGGTGGGTTGGGCTCCATTCCGCAGAGAAATTCCAAAGCTGAGAATCCTCTTGTATTCCAGGCTCCAGGCAAGAGTGTCTCGTAGAAACATCTCATGTTTCTGCCTCCAGGTGCCCGGTCCCTCAGTCCTGCCCTGCCTCACCAACCCTCAGCAAGGTCCCCACTCAGGCCCCCTGCCATCCAGGGGTGCTGGGCTCGAGAATGGGGGACAGCACAAATGCTTTTCCGGGGCCACAGGCAGATTCTTGCAAGAACACGTGCATAGCTGGTCATGCCTACCAGTGAAGTTCTGCCCAAAGAAAGTGGGCTACGGAGCCACAAAAACGGGACGTCAAACGTGAGCCACTAAGAGAGCCTCCTACAGGCTGCAGTGCTTGGAGCGCTTGGAACCTCTGCCAGGAACCCCCCAAGAGGCAGAAGGAGAGAAGAGGGGTCTGTGGACTTGCAACCTGGAGCCTCTTCCTCTCCCTTAAGCCCATTTCCTTAGAATGACAGAGTGTTGGTGCTGGGAGCTGACATAAGAGTATCTATTCCAGTACATAGGAAGTAGAAAAGGAAGAAATGTCCCCGAGGCATGTCCCCAGGGTTAGATGCAGAAACAGAGCAGAGCCAGGTCTGCTGTGGTGAGCAGGCACCAAGGGCTCCTGTTTTGACTTGACCCTGGACTGATCCTGCTTGAGGGAGGTGGGAGGGGTGTTCTAGCTCACAACCCAGTCCTAGAGCCCAGGGGTGCTGGGGTTTGTTTAGGAAGAAAGCAGGTGAGGGAGAGAGGTAAAGAGACAAAAAGACAGGGGCCGAGCCTTCTTGGCAGAGATAGAAATTATGGCAAGATGAGGAAAGAAGAGTGGACACGGGGATGGAGAGAGTAAAGGAGAAAGAAGCGAGGAAGGGAGGGGTGAAGGGTGACCAGCAGATGAGGCGGGGCCCCCCTGCCCACCCTCGCAGGGCAGCTCTCTGGAGGGACTGTTCTTTCCACCCTCACACCTGCCCCTGGTCCACAAGCCCCCAGCCCTGAGTGGGTGTCAGCCAAGCCCAGTGCTGGTGGCCACCCTCCAGTCTGTGCTAGGCCTTCCTTGCTGCCTCCCAAGCTCTGTCTGGTCATATGAAGGCTTGGGGAGGGGTGGGGGGAGGCCTGTGGGAGCCAGGGGCTGGAGATAACTCCCACCTTCGCTGTCTTCCTAAGTCTGAGACTAAGCAAGCCAGTGTTTGCTCTGGTCCCAGAATCCCAGTTGGGGCAGCAAAGGAGACATGAAGAGAGAGCTGGGGGAAGTGTGGCCCCATGGTTTCAGCACCCTGTGTGATACATAAATCACAGCTGGCTCTTGGAGAATGGCCAAGAGCTATTCCCTGCTGGCCTGCTGCATTGGTTAAACCGGTTCACCTGAAATGGCAGAAACAGAGAAACCAGGAACAGTGCCCCTGCTGCCACCACCTCCAATACCCCAAGAGTGAGGACCGGACGTAGCGAGGCTGCTCAGGCTGACGATGAAGACTGGCACTTGGGCCCAGACACAGCACCAGGTTCACAAGGGCCAGATGCCTGCGTGACTGACCCAACTCCACCACTTATAAGCCATGTCAAGGTAGGTGAGGTACCTTGATGCCCTGGCCTCAGTTTCCTCATCTGTAAAATGGATTTAATAGTAATAGCCACCTCACAGGTTTATTGTTATTTAACAACATTTTCCAGCGATGCTCCTATTATATAGTTGACATTCCATCCATAGTCTTTCTCCCATTTCCAATGAGAAGGCACTGAGTTTTCTAGACGCTGCGCAGAAGCCCAGACATAGCAGCCAGGATCCTCAGACAGAGAAGCAAAGCCACTGCAACTAGACTTACCTGGGTGTTCAGAGGGTAGCCAGGACTCCCCAGACACACCTGGAGACACCCAGGGTCATGACCAGGGAGACACATATTCACCTTTAAATTTATGTGTTATTAGTTTCCTAGTTTAATGGAAGGGTAAACTGAGACAGTCCACGGGGGAGCGACAGATAACGCTGGGTGGGCAAGTCTCACTTTGAAAAACACGGTTTCCCTGCTTGAAGAGGGTCAACGTCAGGCAATCCCACACTGGACATGGTCAGGGAAAAGGGGGGGAAAAACCTTGGGTGGGACCACGTGGCATAGAATACCTGGGAAGGTCTCATAAGCAGCTGTCACAGCCGTGACTCCCCCGAGCTGCACCCCCAGCCCTGAGGCTCCTTCACACGCTCCGCTCTTGTTCACTGCCTGTCTTCATCCCCAGCTGTCAATTCGTGTGTCTCAAAATGACATAAGTTAAACATCTTGAAGAACTAGGGATCCATCACGTGACAATGTCGACTCAGAAAGCAGTACTTCTTCGAGCCTGTCACAAACCCAGGGGTTTTTATCCTGATAGGGGATGATTACAGGGTCTTTGGTGCTATTAAGGACCTACATTCTTATGTGTTACCATCTGATGAATAGGTGATTTTATGGGTTGAATTAAGTCCCCCCAAAAGATATATTAAGTCATACCCCCTGGGGATCTGTGAATGTGACTTTATTGGAAATAGGGTCTTTGCAGATGTAATCAAGTTAAGATGAGGGCATTAGGGTGGGCCCTGATCCAATGCGACCAGTGACCTTATCAGAAGAGGGGAAGACAGAGGAGAGAAGGTCACTTGAAGACGGAGGCACAGATTGGAGTGATGCTGCCACAAGCCAAGGAACACCTGGAGCCCCCAGAAGCTGGAAGAGGCAGGAAGGATCCTCTTCATAGGTTTTAGAGGGAGTGTGACCCTGCCAATATCTTTGTGTGTGTGTGTGTGTGTGTGTGTTTTGCGGTACGAGGGCCTCTCACTGTTGCGGCCTCTCCCGTTGCGGAGCACAGGCTCCGGACGCGCGGGCTCAGCGGCCATGGCTCACGGGCCCAGCCGCTCCGCGGTATGTGGGATCTTCCCGGACCGGGGCACGAACCCGTGTCCCCTGCATCGGCAGGCGGACTCTCAACCACTGCGCCACCAGGGAAGCCCTGCTAATATATTAATTTCAGACTTCTGGCCTCCAGAACTGTGAGCGAATACACTTATCTTGTTTTAAACCACCCAGTGTGTGGCACTTTGTAACAAGAGCCCTAGGAAACGAATACAGGAGGAAAAAGAGTGTACCATTTCAGTGGAGACAGCTGGGGGTTGGTAGGAAGGAAAGTACTTGATTTAAGGGGACCCTGGAATCCCCTGTCTTTGTCTACCCAGCAGGTCTTCCTCTCTTTTCTTTCCTCTACCTCCCTTCAACTCTGTGGCCAATGGATCCGTCAGTCATTAATGACCAACACTGGCAACCTGCCCCATACACCTGGCTTTGTACTGGAGGCCGAGAGGGACACAGCAACATCACAGCTGAACTCATGACCTCCTGGGCCCCTGGGGGGCGTGGTAAAGCGTGTGGCCTCCAGGGTTAGAGCACTAAGGCACCAGGCCCTGATGTCAGGGGAAGGAGTCTGGTCTTTATTCTGAAGACAGTGGCCCCCGTGGAATTTAGAATAATACCAGGGGCCTCCAAAACCTGGGGGAAGATGCTCCAGAGCCAGGAAGTTGAGCAAGGGCTCACTAATCCACTCCAGTGACAGCGAGGGTCTGAACAAGGATGGGGTGGAGAAGAGGATGGGACAGATTGGACAGTCATGGAGCTAACATTGAAAGCACTTGATACCTGGGGGAGAGGGGGCTATGGAGAGGAACATGTAACATGATTCCTTGGTTTTTTGCCAGAGTTACCTGGAAGGACAGTAATGGGAGGGTGTTAGACTCCATTAAGGCAGGGGCTCCCCATGTCCTTCCGCAGCAGCCTCCCCAGCATCCCGCAGGCCTGCAGGAGGTGGGCGCTCAATAAATGAGCGGCAGGGAGGGAACCACAGGAGCGATCGCAGGTTTGGAGGGGTGCTAATTAAGCTTAAGAGACCGTGTGACAATCATGTCAAACTGTCCAGAGGGCTGCTGGAAATGCAAACTTGGATGGAGGAGCAGAAACTTGGGGGCCAACAGCAGCAAAGTGAAAATGATAGCCCCACCCAGGTTTAAAGCCCAGAGATGGCTCAGATCTTTAAGCAGCCTGCGGGCTCTGTGAGATTTGTCAAAACAGTGATTTTAGAGACAATATCAGTGGCCGGTGGCGAGGGAGCACAGTGATGGGCTAAGATAACCAAGGATTCTCACGGCAACCTTGAGGAACAGGATTGGGCAAGTCCATTTCTTGCTGGAGTCTCACGTGCCCCAACCTCGCCTGCACGGCTGAGGGGAACACCGGGAATTCCGTCCTCCTCTATCGCCACTTTGAAATGTCAGCATGAATACTTTTCTCATAGAAAAAACAATTTTGAGGCTTTATTTTTAAAATCAAAAGGGGTGTTAGAGCTGGGAAGCCGTGCTGGCCATAATGAGACGTGTGTTTTTTGGGGCCATTAACGGGCACTTGGAGGTCAGTGATGACCTATAAATGTATTCGTGCATTCAGGCCCAGGGCAGGTTTCACCGACTGCTTCCAGGTGCCTTGGAGATGGCGTCTGCAGTCAGGAGACAGCCGGCCATGCCCACCAGCCACAGTGACACCCACCTGCCCCTCCCCACCTGCACGCTCCTTCCTGCTCACCCCTGCTGCTGTGGCGCTAACCCCGATGTTTCAGTATCTCTCGGAAGCTCTGAGACACCTTTCAGGAAAACCACAGGTCCTAACCCAGGTTGTCATTTTCTCTGTCTCCTCTACAGGATGCCCCCAGGCAGCCCAGCACCCCAAGCCCCTGGCTGACCCACCACCCTCCATAATCGCTCACGTTGAGGATGTAGCATGTGGAGTCAGTCTGACCTGGGCTCCAGTCCTGACTACTTAGATCCTGACCATACACAGCCAGACTCTCAGGCCTCAGCTTCCCCATCTGTGAAAGGTTCTCTCCTTGTTTGTACCCTCCTGGGCCCGGCATGGTGCCTGGCCCGCATTTGAGACACCGAGTGGGTGTGTGAATGCGTGCTTCCTGGGAGTGCTGTACGGACGCACATGAACGCGCATTGCTTGCTCAGTAAACGTGCTCAGTGACGTTTAAGTTGGCTTGCAGATATTAGTTATATTATACCAGCCTCCTCCTGGTGTCCTGCGTTGGTTCCCCTCTGAAAAGCCTTTGCCCATCTTCACGAGGACCAATCGGCCTCACTCTCCCGGTCCCGGAAGACTTCCGCCTTCCTCATGCAGGCTTCCCTGGCTGCCCCCAGCCTGGGTAACTCCCTCACCTGGCTGACGTCTGCCTTTTGGTAAGTTCCTCTGAGTTTGGGACTTGCACTAACACTGCAGCACCCGCCCGAATTCTAAGCCCTGCAAGGTGCTTTGTTATCTGTCTTTGCTTAGTAGATCCTCCCAAAGACAGGTGGGCTGGTCAGTGGGTCACTGATTCAGTCACCAGAAAGGAACCCTGGATTAATCACATTGGGGCATAATCGTAAGACACTGACTGTGGCCTGAGACCAATCCAGGCATTGGCAGTACACACAGGCCTGCGCACACATACACACATATGCACACACTTGCACGTGCCACGGCATACTTGAGGAGGCAGTCTTTGCTTTCCTGTAAAGCTCCACTGAGCTGTGTCCCAGTGGGGAGGGCCCGGCTCTGAGCATGGAGGTGGCCCACACCACACGATGTGAGGAAGGCTCTTATAGGTCCCGGCGCTGGTTCAGTGAGATATGGCTGCTGCTCCACTACTGAGAGGGTTGTCCTGGGAAGAAGAGGAAAGGGACAAAGTTGTGCAGCCCGAAACCAGGCGGGGACACTGCTAAGCCCAGGAGGTGTGGGGATGAGAGGGGTGCACAGGGGTCCCAGCCTGGGGTTATTTCCTAAGGCAGGTGGGCTGACATCTGGCAGTAGGGTTTGACTTCAGGTGAAAATATACTCACACACACGGACACCCATTCATGTCACACACAGACACACACACACACCCCCCTGAGGTAGTAGGTACATAGTTTCCTAACACACCCTGCTTACACACTGGTAGAGTACAGGCTCTAGCTGGCTTCTCTTGACAAAGAAGTAGGAGCAGGGAGGGGATGTGCCCTTAGAAGGGAAGTGGCACATACGCAGTGTGCAAGCTCGCTGAATGTTGAGTGATTCGTACACTTGCTCAGCAAATATCTACGTATTTACCGAGACCACAGTGTGCCAAACACTGAGCGTACCAGACACACACACACACACACACACACACACACACACACACACACACTCATATATCCACAGACGCCCAGGAGTGGCCAATGAACTCTATCCTATCCCCCGTAAGAATAGCAAAATGGGAAGCTCATAGTCTTAACGGCCATCTCCAGGCCCGATACTATTTCCCTAGTTACCTCTCCTGGGGCTGGGGGCCAAGTGTCATGTCACCCACACAGCCTCCCATGATGTAAGTCCTATTATTAGGCCCATTTTACAGATGAAGAAATAGAGGCATGGAAGGCAAGTTGCCTAAGACCATACAGCTAGATAGAGCCACTCAGGTAATAAATGCTGGCATCTAGGAGAATGTGTGATTCGCTTGCTGGAGTTAATCATGCCTAAGTAATAAACTGACATCATCTTTTGTACCTCGATCTCTTCATTAGTTGCTACCACTTACTTTCCCTAGACCCAGCAGAAGAGGAACCCCAGAACAGAGTGCTGGACTGGCATTAGGACAGCTCCATTCTGCAGCCAGCTCAGCCTGTCCCTCTGTGTGTGATCCTGGGCAAGACCCTCCCTGACCCTGGCACTCAGTGTACACATCTGGAGGAGGAGGAAGTGGGACTAGCTGGCTTCAAAAGTGCCTCCCAGTCCCACCATCCTGTTGCACATCAGTCTGCTGTCTCCACAGAGGGTGGGGGATCATGTAGAAGCTGCTGTTTGTGACTTTTCCAGGGCTCCTCCTACCTGGGCATCGCCCCCAGGTTGGTTCTGTTTTGCAGTGAAGCCAGCCGTGTAGGAGTGCCTAGCTGCCTGTCTCTTTTGAGTTGTCCCTTTTGGGATGTCTTTTCACACCTCCCAGTGCTGGGTGGGAGTGGATGAATGCCACATGTTTGCTGGGACGAGGCCCCTTCCTTCCCCTCCGTGGGATGCTTTCAGCACAGAACCTGGGGATGGATGCCTCTGATCTGACCTTCTGTGAGCTGCTAGGGGATGTCTGCATGGCAGCAATCCATCACTGTCTCTGTGTGAGCCCTTCTTCCCTGATCCCCAAAGGCCAGAGGAAACGCCTCCTTTGCCAGAGCTGGTCCCTGATTAACGGAGGAAGTGAATTAATTACGTAGCCTCAGGCATGTCGTGGTCCCTCTCTGGGCCTCAATTTTCACAGTTGTAGGATGAAAGGATTGGACCAGACAGTCCCCCAAGATACTTCCACATCTGATATTGTACGGTTTATTTCATTTCTGTGTTTGTTTCATGTTCCTCCCAGTGCCCTCGTAGTTCCCATGTCTTACATACATCATATCTGCTGGTTGGGCTTTTAAGCTGCTTCCAACACTCCACTGGAGGGACATAGCACACTGGGCTAAGTGCTGTTTTGTTGGACTAACTTGCTATTCAAACATGGTTAATATTGAGGTTTTGTTTATGAAGTAACACTGCATGGAAAAGGCAGAACAGAAAAGAGGATGCACATGTTGGTTAGAACATGGGGAAAATGTCTAACATCACTTGAGAAGGAGCTCCGAGAGATGGGGTGTTTGAGTTTCATACTCAGTGGATTATTCTGGCTGTAATGTTCCTTGAAGTTAATAATTTCTAAAAAATGTGGCTGATGAGACTAAGTGGCCTTCCAGATTTCATCAAGGAGCCTATGGGGCTTCCCTAAAATTTCATTAGGAAGAGACTAATTTAAAGATTAACTAATGGAAGAGATGCAGTTATCTAATTAATTGTGCAGGCGCAAGAGGTAATGTAGAGAGAGAAGTTCCAGGCAAATGATAGAGACCAAAAAACAAACAAACAAACAAAAAGAAAAAAAGAGTAGAGCTGAAGCGTAAAAAATCGTCAGTGTTTCGGTTGCCCAGAGTGGAAGGTTCCCTTTCCCAATGATGAGTCCCAGTACCCAAAGAGTGATGCCCTTGGAATCTGGACCCCTCTATACCTATGGGATGAAAATAACCTTGAGATGACATTCAACTTCCTTTCACTTATTCAAAATTCCTCAACAGCTTTTTAAACAAATTTAGTCTCTATGCAAACCTGCCCAACAGGAAGAAGCACCTGTGCAAATATCACTGTTAAACTGCCAAATAAATCTCTCAGTATAAATAATAACAGCAGCTATGAGTTCCAGTGCCTTCTACGTAAAAGGTACTTCACACGCATCTAACTATAATTTTTATAATAACCCTGCCTGGTGAGGATTAATATTTCAGGGCTACCATGTACAATCATGTAGCTGGCACACTGCACAACTCTGGGGACACCATTCACACTGGAGTCTTTGTGAATGGTAGCTTTGGAAGTTGTGCAGTGCACAACCTGTACTACTGTACAGGTTTAATCATAATATAACAAGACTTCTACGGTGTTCTGTTCCGTTCTAAGCACTTACATGCCTATATGTCAGGTCATTTAATCCTCGTGCCCACCATGCAAGGTGTCTGGGTTCAAAATATACCTTTCTGTCATCCCACATTGCCACTTGGGCAATTATTTTAATACACTGTCACATGGTCTCTGGTCAGCTTCTCTGCCTGTGACTAATATGCAACTGTCAGAGGGTGACTGTATTGAATTCCTGAACCTGAGAATCTGAGAACCAGGCCCTCGATCTCAGTGACCCACCAAGGCAGACATTCTGGGAGGCCCTCCCAAGGTGACCAGGGAGCCATGTTCATCAATCACTACGTTTACCATGCACCACTGTCCCTTCCTGAGGAGGCGGCACATGCTCCACATTTTTGTAGAATAAGAACATGAAACATTTTGAAAGATTGAGTTGACTCCATAAGAAGAAAAAAGTAGAGGAACAATCTGATGACCACTCCTACCCCAAACCCTCACATCTGAGGTACCAAGGAGGGTGACAGGACAATTCTCAGATCAGTAGGTTTCTAAGACTGACCTCTGGCTGGGTTTGGCACATTGTGTCCCAGAAGGAGAGAAAAAGACAACGGTGGTCCTGTCGAGAGCCCTGGTCCTAGCTCCTCCTTTTACTCACATGCTGGTATGATGTGTCTGGCCTCGCAGATGGCTAGAGAAATCCTTTTGTGGTTAAATGGGATGAGGTATCAAGCAATCCCTCCATGAAAAAGGTACACCAGTTCACAGACGTGAATCGTGAGGGCCACAGCTCACTCCCTGTACGTACGTGTGAGGTGGCTGCCCCAGGTCTTTCTTCTCTGCAACCCCTGTCAGCCAGTTTTCAGTACAACCATCACCCTCTCTCCCTTGGTTGGGGAGGACTTCTGTCCTCCACACCCGCATAGTCCCCGTGGATTTCAAGTAGTCTTGCTGTTGCCATAGTAACTTGACCCAGCCTGCTGGTTGCAAAGAGTGGAGGTTGCATTCTGTCATCTTGTCCACATGCCTGGGCCAGCTTGACTCGGGAGAGGGAGAGGGGGATGGTGGCGTTCAGTCAGACTGGACAACTTCATGTCCCTCAGCCACTTGGGCTTGGTGGGAAAAAGCAGATCAGCTCAGCGTGGTTTCTCACACCCGATTGCCCTTTATATCCCATCTACACCGTGGAGCATTTCCTGCTTAACTTCCCCGCATGTCCTTCCTCTTCCAGAATGTTCCCCAGGGCCCTCCCACATGTTAACTGTCATCCTTAACCCCAACCCATCTTCCCAGAGGCCTCCAGTCCCTCCCATGGATCAGACCCAGAAGCAGGTGTGGGGCTTTGTGTCAAAAGAACTGGAGAAGGAACCCAAGCCAGAAAACCTGGTCCTTTGGGCAAAACTCCAAACTCCTCAGCCCAAGATCCTCTCTTCACAGGGTCAACACAAATGGAGTATACAGGATATAGGAGTCACCGTCTTTAACTTATCCCAAAAGGTTAGGGAGAGTCCCCCAAGATCTCTAATTTTCCTTCAGTCATTGCCAGGATTTCTCTGAGCTATCTATATTAATCCTGAGTTTTCTCCCTCAAGGTAAGTATTTTGTCATAGTTACCTTGCTAAAAATTATTTCTTTTTTAAAAAACTCTTTCACGGGGATATTAAATTGTTATGATTCTTATTATAGTCTGTGCTTAATTCCTAACCACTCCTCAGAGCCAAGGCAAATCCATCTCTCCTCTTGCCCCTAAAGTGACCTGCTTAGGCAGCCCCTTGCATCGCAGGAGGCTGTGAAGGTGGTGCTGAGGGTCTTTTGAAAGGACTCTGTACGGTGGCTTCAGAGCTGGTGTTGGATGTTCAAATTTGCAGGCCAGCAGCTCATGAATACATACTTTGTTAATTTATTTGGTTCTAAAATTTTTAGTTCATACATATACGTATTTTTTTAGCAAAGATTTTTTTTTTTTTTTTTTTTTTTTTGCGGTACGCGGGCCTCTCACTGTTGTGGCCTCTCCCGTTGCGGAGCACAGGCTCTGGACGCATAGGTTCAGCGGCCACGGCTCATGGGCCCAGCCGCTCTGCGGCATGTGGGATCTTCCTGGACCGGGGCTCGAACCCGTATCCCCTGCATCGACAGGCGGACTCTCAACCACTGCACCACCAGGGAAGCCCTCCTGGTCCCTTTTAACTCCGCTAAAACTGTTCTTGCTAAGGTCACCAATGATCTCCTTATGGTAAAAAATTAATACGTTTTCTTTCTGGTACCTAATGTCCAGTCTGCTTCATTTGATCTCTTTAGCCACACTTCTTTTCTGCAAACTTTGGTCGCACAGAATCATACACATGGAGCACACTATTATTTCTCTGTGGTCTCCTCTTTCGTGATCTCAGGGCTTCGGGACATAATGGGTTTTAAGCACCTGTCGTAGCAGTGCATTGCACAGCTATAAATGGCACTGTTGCTATTTCCTTCTGCTGTTCACCATTCCCACAAGGCTTGTGGGCTTAATCTTTTCGTGTATTCCCCAGCAAGCCTGGTAGTGTGGACTTTCAGTTGTGAAACGAAGGAAAGTTGAAAGGAAATGAAAAGGGACATGAGAACAATCCATGTCAATGACCCTATTGGTCAGACTTCAATTCTGATGCTCTAGGAGAATAGAACATGTTTAGTTGCACTTGAAAAAATGTTAATAAAATACTTAAAATACTGTCTGCTCTACAGATACTGTAATCCCTTGAGTCACAAAGCCTCCTTTGTGACCCAGGACAGCATCAAAATATTCCCTGGAAAGTATTTTGAGAGGGGGATAGTGAAAGCAAAAGATCTGGAACTAGACAATCTGTCCCCACATCCTGTCCATAGACACCTTTCAGTCCTCCTTTTCTAGCCAGAAGAGCTCTCCAGAGGCAGAATTCCATTATCTCAATTACCCAACCATCTTTTGTGGATCTTGTATTTCATATGGTCCATCTCATAATGGCCCCATCTCTTCTGCCCCCATCTAGGTTGTATGTGCAAAAAGCCCATCAGAAATAACCCTCATCACGTGCAGGGATTCTCAGTGACTGCCAGGAGGAGAAGAAAACCTCCCCTAACTGTTATTTTTTTTTAAAAAATTGGTGGCTGGGAAGCATAAGTAATTTTAAAAAGCTACTTCCTTCTAACAGATTCAAACAATTTGTCCGGTCACTGAATACAGAGGAATTTATGTTTGAACAAGCATTTCCTGGAAATACTTTAACCAATGGTATCATCTCTGGTAGCTTAGGTGATAAAAAGCATAGATAAAAAATATGGGAAAGCTTCCCTGGTGGCGCAGTGGTTGAGAGTCCGCCTGCCGATGCAGGGGACACGGGTTCGTGCCCCTGTCTGGGAGGATCCCACATGCTGCGGAGCGGCTAGACCCGTGAGCCATGGCCACTGGACCTGTGCGTCCGGAGCCTGTGCTCCGCATTGGGAGAGGCCACAACAGTGAGAGGCCCGCGTGCCGAAAAAAAAAAAAAAAAAAAAAAATATTAATATTTTTTAATATATATATATATATGGGAAAAGTTTTCTGGAATGCATTTGTATCTTGAGGGTGGCTATCTCTGATATTTATAAATCATGGCTGTTTCCAACTTGTTTACATTCAGATCCTGTTCTTGTGTCTGGTCCTTCTAACCTTGCCTCTACCAGCTATGATCTTCCCTCTCTCAGATTCATGTCCCTCTTATCCTACTAGGGCAGGAGATGCTGACCGGACAGGGGAGAAAACAGGGCGTCGAGAGTTTTTGACATTTGTCGATGGCTTTCCCTCTGCTACCACTCTTGGGTTCCTCATCTGCGGTCTCTCTACTGCCGTCTGCAGAGGAGAAAGTTTTAATATCCTTCATCTCTTTACAAATTAACACTGAAATTCTGCTGACAAGCCTTATCCTTTCCAAGGTTTAAATCCCAGGGCTCTTGAGCTGTGACAACTTAAATGAGCAAGATTTCCAAGAACTGATGAGTGAGGCTTTAAATGTCTCATAGAAGCAAGCTGCCAAATCCTCCTTTAAAGACTTCTGTAGAACAAAGTATTTGGTGAGCAGCTGCCTGTGGAAGCACGCATGCGCTCTGCAGTGATGGTGGGGAAGATACTTTTAAGAGTACTTATAAACTGAAACAGCTGGAAGAAACCTTAGGAACGAATTCACCAACAAATACATTTTAAGGATGAATAAAACAGACCTAAGGAGGGTTAAGTTGTTTTTTCAAGGCGATAGTGTCAACTTCAACTTAAGTCTCCTAAGAGTAGGGCTAAAAAATATCTAAAGAAATAATGGTTGAAAAGTTCCCCAATTTGGTAAAATCATAAGCATAGAGATTCAGGAACCTGAGCAGCCCCAAACAGGATCATCCTAAGGAATCCTTACTAAGACACGTCATAATCAAACTTCTGAAAACTTGCAAAGAAGGAATCTTGAAAGCATCAAGTGAAAAATGGCACCTTACCTACAGAATAAAAACAATCTGAACGATAACATATTTCTCATTAGAGGCTCTAAGGAAGTGGTACAACATTTTTCAAGTGCTGAGGAAACAGATTGTCCAAGTGGATAAAAATACATGATCCAACTACATGCTGTCTACCAGAAAGTCACTTCAAAAGTAATAGTTTAGGTAAGTTGAAAAGAAAAGGATTGAGAAAGATATACCATGCAAATGTTAATCAAATTAAAGCAAGAGTAGCTATATTATTATCAGAAAAACTAGACTTCAGCACAAGGAAAATTACCAGGGACAGAGACGGTCATAACAGGATGATCAAAGGATCAACCCACCAAAAAGACATTGCAACTCTAAATGTGAATGGACCCAGGGACAGAGCCGAAAAATATGTGAAGTGAAAACTAAGAGGTGAAGGAAAAAAGGAGAAATAGACAAATCCACAATTATAGTTGGAGATTTCAGCACTCTCATGTCTCAACATGTGATAGAACAATCAGACAGAAAACTATAGCAACTATATCAACAAGGGTACGGAAGAACCCAACAGCACTCTCGAGAGGCAGAATCTAATAGACATTTATAGAGCACTCGACCCGACAAGAGCAAAGTACCCCTTCTTAAGTGCCCACGGAACACAGACCGAGCGAGATAGGCCGCATTCTGGGCCACAGAAATGACCTCAAAATTTTTTAAAAAATTGAAATCATGCAGAGTGTTCTTGAGGCTAAAAGTCAAAGCAGAAAGATGAAATGAAAATCTCTAAACACTTGGAACAGCTAAGTTATCCATGGTTCAAAGAGGAAAACACAAGGCAAAGTATATACATATATATAAAAAATACATATATTAAAAAATAATATGCTATAAAATATATATTATATTTATGTCCACTAAAGCAGTACTGAAAAATAAATTTATAGAACTTCAAGTTTATATTAGAAAAGAGGAAATGTCTCAAATCAATAATCTAAGCTCTTACCTTAAGAACCTAGAAAAAGAACAAAATAAACACAAAGCCAGTAGAAATAATAAAGAGCAGAAAACAATGAAATTGGAAACAGAAAAGCAATAGAGAAAACCAGTAACAGAAAAGTTGTTTTTTTTAAAGATTAATAAAATTGACAAACTTCTAGCAAAATTAACAAAGAGAAAAAGAGAAAACTCAAATTTCTAACATCAGGAATGAAACGGTAGATATCACCAGTGATCTCACAGGCATCAAAAGGATAATATGAGGACACTACAAACAATTCTACACATGTAAATTTGACAATTTAGGTGAAATGGACCAATTCCTCGCAAAGAACAAACTTCCACAACTTACCCAATATAAAAGAGATCATTTGAGTAGCCCTATCACTGTAAAGGAAATTAAAATTGTAAGTTAAAAACTCCTGAAAAAGAACTCTCCAGGCCCAGATGGTTTTAGTGGTGAATTCTACCAAACATTTAAAGAAGAATTAATACCAATTCTACAACCATCCTTTCCAGAAAATAGAAGAGAAGGGAACACTTTTTAATTCATTTTAGAAGCCAATGCAGGCAAACCTTGTTTTATTTTTTATTTTATTTTATTTTATTTTTTGCGGTACACGGGCCTCTCACTGTTGTGGCCTCTCCCATTGCGGAGCACAGGCTCCGGACGCGCAGGCTCAGTGGCCATGGCTCACGGGCCCAGCCGCTCCGCGGCATGTGGGATCTTCCCAGACCGGGGCACAAACCCGTGTCCCCTGCATCGGCAGGTGGACTCTCAACCACTGTGCCACCAGGGAAGCCCAAACCTTGTTTTATTGAACTCCATTTTATTGCTCTTTGCATATATTGCATTTTGCACAGATTGAAGGGTTTGTGGCAACCTGCGTTGAGCAAGTCTATCAGCACTATTTTTCCAACAGCATGTGCTCACTTCGTGTCTCTGTGTCACATTTTGGTAATTCTTGCAGTATTTCAAACCCTCCGATAGCAAAAAGATTATAAGTCACTGAAGGCTCAAATGATGGTTAGCATGTTTTAGCAATAACGTATTTTAAAATTAAGGAATGCACATTGTTTTTTTAAGGCATAATGCTATTGCACATTTAATAGTGTAAACATAACTTTTATATGCACTGGGAAACCAAAACAATTGTGTGACTCGCTTTATTGTGATATTTGCTTTGTTGCAGTGGTCTGGAACCAAGCCCACAATATCTCCAAAGTACGCCTGTATTACCTTGACACCAGACAACAATAGTACAAAAGGAAGAAAACTAAAGACCAGAATCCCTCATGAACGTAGATGCAAACATTCTTAACAAACTTTCAGCAAATAGAATTCAGCAATTTATAAAAAACCAACCTCAAAAGGTCGCATACTATCTGATTTCACTTATACAACATTTTCAGAATGACAAAATTATAGAGATGGAGAACAAATTAGTGGTTGCCAAGGGTTAGGGATGTGGTAATTGTGGTGTGTGAGGGGGTGTAACTATGGCATGGAGAGCATGGGGGAGAGTTTTGTGGCAGTGGAATAGTTCTGTATCTTGACTGAGGTGAAGGTGACACAAATCTACACATGTGAAAAAATGGCATACAACTATATCCACATTGTTCCAATATGTTTCCCGGTTTTGATACTGTGTTATAGTTAACATTAAGATTTAACCATTAGGGGAAACTGGGAGAAGGGTACATGGTGCTCTGTACTGTCTTTGCAACTTCCTATGGATCTATGATTATTCGAAAACAAAGAGTTTAAAAACCACTTTGTCCATATCTCAGACAACAGACTCAAGATGCTAGGTTTTGGTCTACCTCTGGCTAGGTCCCCACGCCCACACTACTGCTGTGTCAGTTTCCTAGGGAGCGTCAGTTCCCACAAAACGTTTCCTCAAGTCTTAATATTTGCAGCTACTTCTTCCAGTTAACAAATTACAACCCTGCACCAAGGTACCAGTGAAGCCATGGTTTGGCCCTTAGCTTCTAAACTCAATGTCTTTTCTGTCTCTCTTTGGTCTCTGCTTCACCATTTGGGAAATCAGAAGCAGAAAGATGGTAGAGAAGGTTGTCTTGGTAGCACCAGGTCTTGTTGGCTGGGCATCTTTGGTCTGTCTCCCAGAGACCGCTCTGATCTGAAGCCAGAGTTAAGAAGGCTGGACTTGGAGCCTCAGCTGTGAGCTGGATGGTGAAGAAAAGCCAACATTGCTGGCTGGAGAGAACATACTGGGAGCGCAAAGTGCCAAAGCTGGACTGGGGATGGGCCTGAGGCAGACAGGAGCCCAGGAACACCAGGTGCAGATCAGAACCCAGTCACTTCTGGAATGAATCTTCTTATCAGGGCCTTACTTGGTCTAAGAATGGAACACTGAAAGTGGCAGCCTCCTCCAAGGCAGTCTCATTTATTTCTAACAAATATCCTGGAAACTTTTACATGTATGCCATGTTATACAAGGTAACGGAATGCTTGCCTAGACCCATGTGCACTTGAGTCTTCCAACCCATGTGCACTAAGTAACCAGGGTAGAGTCAATAGCTTAATTAAATGACCAAGGTCAAAACTGATCACACGAAGAAACTATTCATGAGGATTTGGGACAGTGTAGACAAAGGTTTCTTTCCACTTCAACCACTGCATTCACTCTGACCTTGCCAGAGTGTTCTTGGAGAGAAGGGAAAAACGAATTCACAGTGGGTCCACAAAGGCTGACCTTTGGAATCTTTATTCCACTGAAGGCTGATTCATGCCAATGCTCCATTTGAACCATTCGTGGCATATTTCCACTAAAACAGCTTCTTAGAAGTCAAGCTCATCATATACCAAGGTACCTCTCTGATATCCTAATTCAGTCTGGGGCTTTTATTTTGTTTGTTGTTTGTTTGTTCACTCTTATACCTCAAAGCCTGTCTGTGCACTGGAATTCTGTTGTCAATCACCCTCCAACCCTCAGAGCCTAGCTCTGCACTCCTGGGCAGAGGAAGGAGGGACACATGTATGGTCAGCCTTATTTTTGCCCAAACTGGGCAGTGGAGCAGCCCATCCAAGCCACCCCTGGGTGACTTGGTCCTCTTTTACCAGCAGGTGGACTCTTGTCCACAATCTCATTACAAGTTAGACTCAGCTCAGTAACTGGTATTCAAGATCTTCATTTCCTCACCTCAGTAGAAGCTTAAGACTCAACTTGCGATGCTGAGTCCCTCCTCTCTCTAAGCATAGGAAATGAGCTGGCACTGAGCCTGGAGGACCAAACTTAAAAGTCTGCCAGCAGAGTACCAGGGCATTGAAGCCACGAAGCAGCCGAAGCCAGTTAGAAACAAGGCATTTTTCAAGGCTCAGTAATGAAACTCCAACTCCCAAGAATAGGGCTAAAACACTAGCATCTTAGGAGTTCCCCCAGAAATATCCAGAATATTACTTGGAGGCATCACAACCCTGAAACATCAACTCTCTCACAGCATTTTCAGCATGTCTACCCTTTCTGATCTCAACATTTTGTGAGATTGGGCAAATTCAGCACTGGTTCATGAAACACACTCCAGAGTTTATGAAGAATGCTCACACATGCCACACTCATTTGATTCCCAACCAATCCTGTGAGGTAGGCAGAACAGGACTGTAAGAATAAGAACAATGCCCATCGCAGAATGCGAAACGTCATTATCTTAACAGCGAACACAGTTCTTTTCACCCCCTCCTCCAAGATTAAACCCCTTTCTTTCTTTCTTTCTTTTTTTTTTTTTAAGAAGATGTTGGGGGTGGGAGTTTATTAATTAATTAACTTATTTTTGCTGTGCTGGGTCTTCATTTCTGTGCGAGGGCTTTCTCTAGTTGTGGCAAGCAGGGGGCACTCTTCATCGCGGTGCGCGGGCCTCTCACTATCGCGGCCTCTCTTGTTGCGGAGCACAGGCTCCAGACGCGCAGGCTCAGTAGTTGTGGCTCACGGGCCTAGCCGCTCCGCGGCATGTGGGATCCTCCCAGACCAGGGCTCGAACCCGTGTCCCCTGCATTAGCAGGCAGATTCTCAACCACTGCGCCACCAGGGAAGCCCCCTTTATTTATTTCTTAAGGAGATACGCTTAAATGCTAAACCAAGAGTTATCCATATTGATCCCAGATTCAAGGAATTTTGTTTATATATTGTTCTCATTTAATCAGAGAATCATGAAAATCACTTATAAGTGGGTTTATTTCTCATTATTTCTTTTCAATAAACATCACCAAATAACTTAATTCATCATTAAGACTTTCTAAGTGAGCAAATTGTAATTTGGGTTTCAAAAATATCTGGCTTCTTTTTTGTAGTTTTAGAGTCAATAGAAACCAGAAAAATGTCAAAAGGAAAGATGCTTAAATGCAAAATCCAGAGCCCAGTGGGTAGAAATAAACGTAAGTAAAATTGCTCCGGGCGGCTGCTTAGCGCTCCTGGCACTTCTACTTAATCCCAGGAAGTACAAGGACACAGAACTTCTCCTACACTCAACACTTACTTTTCAGCAGTCTTCAGAATATTCATAAAAGACACAGGGTGAAGGGGGGAGGCTGGTTAAAAAAAATGTTCTTCAATTCCTTTGTTAACTTCTGAGTAGGAAAAAACTCTTTAATAGCCATAATGTTGTAAGCAGAAATGCCAAGTTCCTGTTCAATTGCACATCCAGGTAATTATCATTCAATGAAAAGTGTGCTAACTATGTATTAGGCGCTGTTCTAGACATTTCAAAGTCTGACTTAAGATAGTTCCTTTGGAATGAATAATTCGTGATTAAAATTTCAAAATTTCAAATGGACAATTCATGATTGAAAAATTGAAAGTATACAGTGGAAAATCTTGCTGACCTTGAGTTTCCCATCCCAGAGGACACTAGCATTAACAGGATCTTTTGTACAGATGTGGAAGGTCTGGAGCAAATATAAAGCATATTCTTATCCACCCACCCCCTTTTTACAAAATAATAGTTATTTTACAGATGAAAGGTTAACTACCACTCTAACTTGTATCCTCTACTTACTGTATCTTCATGATTTCCAAGTGCTTAAAGGAATTCCTCCTTCTTTTATGACTGTATAGTATTTCACTGTATGGATGTACCACATTTTAACCAGTCCCCTATACATGGCATTGTTTTAATTTTTTTTTTTTGCTATTGTAAACAAAATTGTGATAAATTGCCTCTTACTTGCATCATTTTGGAACATACATGTCTTTAAGATACATTTTCAGAAGTGGAATTGCATTTGCATGCTTGTAATTTTGGTAGGCATTGCCAACTTGCCTTCCTCACCAAGTGTGCTGATATCAAGTTGTCAATCTTTTTTTTTGTGGTATGCGGGCCTCTCACTTTTGTGGCCTCTCCCGTTGCGGAGCACAGGCTCCAGACACAGAGGCTCAGCAGCCATGGCTCACGGGCCCAGCCGCTCTGCGGAATGCGGGATCTTCCCTGACCGGGGCACGAACCCGTGTCCCCTGCATCGGCAGGCGGGCTCTCAACCAGTGCGCCACCAGGGAAGCCCCAAATTGTCAATCTTTTGCTGATTGTTGGCATCCCAGAATGCTCTGGTATGGAGGAAGTCCATGACCAACTTTATCATACAGTCTAACACAAGGTGGCGCATCTCATCACACATCTAAGAATTCTCACATCCTCAAGAGCAGTCCACAGAAAACTGAGCAGAATGACCCAACAGAAAGAATTAATACAGGATATGGCTCCCATCTTCAGAACAGAGACCCGCAAGGATGGCATGTGATATTCTGACTAGAAATTGTAGCTACATCTCTGACTCAGTCCAACTGTCGCTATACTTTTAGTAATGCTTTAGCAGAGACATAAGTATGCCCCTTAAACGTTGTCTGGAAATTGGTATTACATTTGCTTTCAAAGACCATTCATAAATGGCAGAGGACTTCGGCTCCTTCCTCTTAGTATGTAAATGTGCCTCACCGTTATTTTGTCTGCAGAAGATAACAGACTTGTTTAACCCAAATACTCAATTGGTATGCAGTTGCTCCAACATCCGGAGCAATTCTAAAGTTTCCATCCACGTAGCAGTAAAATGCTCCTTAAATTGGGATGATGAACTTCAACATGCATGTCTTAAGGCCAAAAATCTTAAGCAGACTTTCCTGTCTTTCAATTCCTCTGTTTTCTTTTGAAACAAGGATGTCTTGGCAGTATCTAGCAAAAACTATGTGAGCTTGTTCTTTCAGAAGAATATTGGTCTCTTTATATTGGAAAGATCAGGAGCTCACATATAGCTGATTTGCTTTGCTGTGCAGCAGAAACTAACACAACATTGTAAAGCAACTATACTCCAATAAAGATGTAAAAAAAGAAAAAAAGAAAGAAAAGATCTGGAGCTCTATAACAGATGCTGGGCCATGTCCAAATATTGCAGAGGAATCCACGTTTTCGGGTGTAAGAAAAGCTTAATGGTGAAGCCACAAACAAATGCAATAGCATTCTCATTTAAGAAGTGACATCATTCAAGTTGTAGTTCTTGTATCTGCCTTCACTGCAGGGACACCTGGGTTCCAGACTTGGTTGGTACGGCTTGTGTATCTTCTACATCACTAATAAGTCATTTTTCTAAGAAGTCTGATTGTGGGGTATAGATGCGCTTTGAGAATCTTGTACTTTCCCATGTGGACATGGACATATTCCTGCAGCATTTTAGGGATGTGAGCACAGCTATTGTCTCCATGGTGAGCCCAAGGCTGGGAATAAAGAGTTTAAATGGTGTTGCTTGAGCTCTGACCTAATGTCCTGATTCATTCAGTTGAGTCTGTCAAATGATCTGTCTCTCAACTGCTAGCCAGTGGGGCTAGGCATGCAATCTTGAATTAATCTGGCTTTAGGTTGCCTGGCCAGGTCACTTTCACCTGGGACAGTTTCAGAGGTGGTAACAAATCTAATCTTTCAGGGACAATATAGCTTTGTTTATTCTTTAGTCACTTAAGTTTTAGTTTGTTTTTTAATGTAGCCTCTCCATCCCTTTCCTCAATGCACCTGGCTCCTCTGTCTAGAAGCAAACATAATCAATTTTTAGTGAACCCTTCCAGAAACATTCTGTGCATATACAATCAAGTACACCCCTAACCCAAAGCACATTCAATAGTATTTTAGTAATCTTTTATCAATTCCCTCAAACGTCTGTCATTAGTACACTCCTTTGGGGCATACTGGCAATAGCCAACAAAATTATAACATTTACTTTAAAAGTTATATGTTACATCAATAGTTTTCCTCTAAGGAGACTTAGGCTCCTTCCTAGGATTTTGGCAGTTCCTATATTATCAGGAACCCGCTTATAAAACATCTCCTAGGTGGTATCTCCTGAGGATATTTAAAATATTTTTATTATGAAAACTCTTAATCATATACAAAAGTAGAAAGTTTTATTATTAACCTGTATACAATCTTGTTTCTACTATACTTCACTGGATTACTTAAAAGCAAATCCCATATCATAATGTATCTCGGCATGACCTTTTCAAAAATGAGTAAGAATACCCATTTCAGAGGGTACAGTTTACTAATATCTTTCCCAAGGCTGGAACCTTACCACGGCCAGTCCCACAACCACTGTCTCCCCTTCTCCATATGGTCACTATCATAACCCTGTCCTGTTCAGCAGTTCATTGTTGAGATTTTTTCCCTAGAATACAGCCAGAAGGGACTCAGCAAAAGGGTTAGAACGGATGAAGGTGGCACAGAGGACCAAGAACCAGCCTACACAAAGTGTTCATAGGAGATGTCCTTTTCCCCATACAGACTTTTAGAGAGAGTTCCCTTCTTCCCCAGTTGCCTGACCTAAACAGGCTGGTCATATCAGGCCTCCTGACTAATCATGCTTCTGCCTCTTTCCAACTCGTATAGCCACATAGGAGATCTTTGCCATTTTAGATTTTTAAAAATGGATTACTAAAAACAGAAGCTGGCTCATAAGAGTCCCCGGGAATCTTTCCACTGAAGATACTAGGTAGGAAAGATAGGGAATAGTGAATACAGACCAGATCAAGACTAGAGATTTAAACACACATACACAAAGGCTTGAGCTAGACAGGTTGGGAAAGATGATGCTTAAATCTATGGCGGGAGTACAGAGGTATGTGTTTGGCTAAATGTGAGCATGGGCAGGATGGGTCAGGGGCTGACCCTGAAGCCTGAACCAGAATGTTGCCACAATAGCACTAGAAACCAGCACACACTCATATAATGCTTAAGTACTTACATGGATATTTTAACAGAAGAGGTTTGTGCTGGTTGAGTGAGGCTTGACAAACGAGATAGTTGTACAATTGAGTTCCTCGCTTTTTATTATTACTTCTGGGGAGGTATACACCAGAATGGAAATTGGTTCTAACTGGAGTCCAAATTTTTCAAGAAATGTATTAGGTAGATTAACTCTTACAGATCTATCCAAAGTCTAAGAAGTCACCTTAAGGAAAAGAAGAGAGTATTCTAGACTCCAGGGCATAACTAAAAAAAAAAATAAAGGAAATTAGTCTTGAAGAAAGAAATAGGCAGAAAGAAATAGTCTCGAAGACATTGTCTTGCACCAAAAAAAAAATTTCTTTTAAAAAAATTTTTTTTTTTTTTTTGGCCGTGCCCTGCGGCTTGCGGGTTCTTAGTTCCCCGACCAGGGATTGAACCCAGGGCCCCAGCAGTGGAAGAGCCAAGTCCTAACCACTGGACTGCCAGGGAATTCCCTATTTTTATACAATTTTTAAGTTTTAAAAATTTTTTCCATTTACAATTATTGTAAAATATTGGCTATATTCTCTGTGTTGTACGATACATCCTGAGCCTATCTTACACCCAGTAGTTTGTACCTCCCACTCCCCCACCCTTATATTGTCCCTCCCGCCAAGCTGGTAACCACTAGTTTGTTCTCTGTAATCTGTGAGTCTGCTTCTTTTATGTTATATTTACTAGTTTGTAGTATTTTTTAGATTCCACATGTAAGTGATATCATACAGCATTTATCTTTCTCTGTCTGACTTATTTCACTCAGCATAATGTCCTCCAAGTCCATCCAAGCTGCTGCAAATGGCAAGATTTCATTCTTTTTTTTACATGGCTGAGTAGTATTCCATTGTTTACATACACCATGGCTTCCTTATCCAGTCATCTGTTGATGCACACAGATTGTTTTCACGTCTTGGCAATTGTAAATAATGCTGCTATGAACACTGGGTTGCACGTCCCTTTGCAAATTGGTGATTTAGTTTCTTCAGATATATACCCAGAAGTAGAATTGCTGGATTATACGGTAGTTCTGTTTTTAGTTTTTTGAGAAACCTCTATACTGTTTTGCACAGCAGATGCACCAATTTACATTCCCACCAACAGTGTACAAGGGTTCCCTTTTCTCCACATCCTTGCCAACATTTGTTATTTGTAGACTTTTTGATGGTGGCCATTCTGATAGATGTGAGGTGATATCTCACTGTGGTTTTGATATGAAGAAAGCATTTCAGAAAGGAAATCTGGAAGCCAGAATGGTCTAGGATTCAGAACAGGAACCCAGCCAAGGGAGCTGGGTCCAGCAAGACAGACATCCAGGTGGAAGTAAATGGGAGTATCTGACTCACAGAGGGTAAAGAGAAAGGTAGTCTGAAAAAACATGCTCTCCTTTTTTTAAAAACAGTGTGTTCACTAATAACTCTGTAATAATAACTGTAAGAATTACTATAATTTTGTAGATCTTAAACCAAAGGAGGTTGCTTCCAGGTATGGAAATGTAGAGTTGAATTAAATCCTCATTTACCTGCCCCTTCTTGGAAAATGTCAGATTCTGCATTCTTGGTCATTGGAGCCTATTAAACAACTTAAATTGGCGGGTGGGTGGCACAAGGGTAGGTTTAAAACAGAAATTAGAGCTTGTTGGTGATTCAGAGATCAATGTGTCTCCAAGAGGACTATAGTAGTTACTGGTTGCACCAAGCACTGCCTAAAGTGGGAAGGCCAGACAAATATTTATTCATGGAAGAAATAATAATTATGAACATGAATTATGATCTTGTTGGCACAGCACAAACCATTCTGGCCAAAGGTATTCTATGACCTTGGCTTCAATATTACATGAGCTAATTCTTCACGCTTGAAGTGTTTGAGAACTAAGTGTATTTGTGTAAATTACCCGTTCTTCATCTTATTTGTTCAAATGTGTTGCTCTTTTTAGTTTTGAATTTTGATAGCAGGGACATCCCCAGCACCACAGCTGAGTCAGTCTGGAGTTTTTACCTGCCTCTTTCTCTAAGGAAAAGCATCCTCCAACAGGCTCACATACAGTTCCATTCTCAGGTCGTTTGATGTTCTAGAAGGTGTCTTTATGGGAGGTTCCAGGACTACTAGCTGATGCCCATCATCTTCAAAATAATAAGCATAGTTCTCCCACTTCCATGGTAACAGGTTCAAGGTTGGTGACATCTCTAGTTACTAGAGATCCTTTTCATCAAGCTGTTTTCTCTTGACAGATACCTTAAAGTTCCTCCAAACCTTTCCCAAGAACAATCCTTAAGATGACTAATCCTTTAGTCATCTATGTGGAGGCTGGTGACACTGTCAGATTCCAGGGAGGAGGGATAGTAAGCAGTCCTCTTACATATGTTTTGCTACCTGAGTTTGGGCAGTTTCTGTGGCAAATTTATAACCTTCTTAGTTGAAAAGATGCACTTTGCATCAGCCTCATGAATACATCATGCTCCTTCATCAACCTCCCTAGTGAGATTGGGGGAAGGTGACCACAGCTGCCATATTCAGTTAACCAGGCAGACAATGTTCCAAATTTTCAAATGTTCCAATTTTATCAACAATATATCGAGGTGACGACAGACACCAGGTCATCTTCCTTCTCTTTAATCATTGTAGACAGAACCCATTTACACTGTAAACACAAAAATGCAGATCTTTCCTTACGTCAACATGGTTCTTTAGTTGCGTGCACTGACATTTTCTGAAGACTGGCATCTTGAGAAATTTTTGTCTAATAATCCTAGTCTATTTCTTTAATGACACCTCTTGAGGTCATCCCAGTGGCCTTTGGTATATGATGTAGGTTCAGAAATGACCACTGATTTGGGGGACCAGAAATAACCTTGATCTTCCTCCATCAGGTCTCAAGATTTGGGTACACCCAGAGTCCAAACAAGATGTGACATCCTACCAATTGACACGGACATTATGTTTTTCAGAATTTTCAATTTATGGTCACTCAGCCAGAGTTAACTGACTTAAAATTTGTGATGAAGCTTTGGTTGCACATAATAAAATATTTCAGCATAGCAATATAGTCTCTCTTTGCTGCCCTGTCAACTGGCCTTTTAAAAAGTGTGAACCTTTGAAGAGTAATCTATAGATCAACCTAAGTGTCCCAAGGCGGTATTGAATTTTTGTAATCAAGCTCTCTGCATTTTGGTTACTTTAAAAATCATTTGGGAAACATTAATCAATGTATTCAATAGGGTGCCAAAATACCTCAGTTTTCAGGGGAAAAAAGCAACAATTTAAAATAAGCCTTGTCACAAAGCACAGGGAGATCAACTCGGTGCTTTGTGACCACCTAGAGGGGTGGGATAGGGAGGGTGGGAGGGAGACGCAAGAGGGAGGAGATATGGGGATATATGTGTATGTATAGCTGATTCACTTTGTTATAAAGCAGAAACTAACACACCATTGTAAAGCAATTATACTCCCATAAAGATGCTAAAAAAACCTCAAAAAATATAAAATAAGGCTTGTAAACAGGAAGAGATTGAAATTTATTCCTACAAAAGTGAGAGAAGAACTATCAGACTGGCTATAACAGAAAATAGTGACAGCACCAAATGCTGGTGATGGTGTGGAGAAACAGAATCACGCATACATTGCTGGTGGGAATAAGAGCTCAGCTCACAAGATTTAATTCTTTAACTTTTTTATTTTGAAATGATTATAGAGTCACAGGAAGTTGCAACAAATGGGCAGAGATGTTCCATACACCTATCTTCCTTTTTTTTTACATTTAAAAAAATTTTATCTTATATTGGAGTATAGTTGACTTACAATGTTGGGTTAGTTTCAGATGTACAGCAAAGTGATTCAGTTATACATATACATACATCTCTTCTTTTTCAGATTCTTTTCCCATATAGTTTATTACAGAATACTGAGTAGACTTTCCTGCGCTATACAGGAAGTCCTTGTTGGTTACCTATTTTATATATAGTAGTGTATATATGTTAATCAAAAACTTCCTAATTTATCCTCAGCGGTAACATCTTACATAACCACAGTACATCATCAAAACCAGGAGATTGACATTGGTACAGTCTACAGAGCGTATTCATATTTCTCTAGTTTTACATGTGTTCATTTAGGCACGTGTGTAGTTTTATGCAACCTTATTACATGCGTAGCTTCATGGAACAACCATCATAGTCAAGATACAGAACCATTCCATCACCACAAGGCTGCCTTGTGTCACTTCTTTGTAACCACACTGGTTCTCTCACCCCCATTCTTAACCCCTAGTAAGCACTATAATCTTGTTATTTCAAGAATATAATTTTGTTATTTCAAGTATATTGTAGAATATGATTAACCATTTTACAACGTGCAATCTTTTGAAATTGACTTTTTTCCACTCAGTATAATTCCCTTGAGACTTATTTAAGTTCTTGAGTGTATCAATAGTTTGCTCCTTTTTTATTACTGAGTGCAGTCAGCCCTCTGTATCCAAAGGTTCTGCATCCTCAAGTCAAAAATATTAGAAAAGAAAAAAATTCCAGAAAGTTCCAGAAAGCAAAACTTGAATCTGCCACACGCCAACAACTATTTATTTAGCATTTACTTTGCATTAAGCATTATAAATAATCTAGAGACGATTTAAAATATACGGGAGGATGTGCATAGGTTATCGGCAGATACATTATATGCCGTTTTATATGAGACATTTTATATGAGACATCCTCTGATTTTGGTATTCCAAGCTGGGGGGTGGTTCTAGAACCTACGCCTCTCAGACACCGAGGGACGACTCTAGTAGTACCGACTGTACTGCACTGACTCTTTACCCATTAAAGGACATCTGGATTGTTTTCAGTATAGGCAAATTTGATTAAAACTGCTACGAACATTTGTGAACAGGCTTTTGTGTGAACTTAATTTTCATTTCTTTGAGATAAATTCCTAAGATAACAATGATTGGGTGATACAGTAACTGCGTTTTAGTTTTAAAAGACATTGTCCAGCTAATTTCTACAGCGGCTGTATCGTTTTACAGCCCTTCCAGAAATATATGGAAATCTAGTTTCTCTTCATCCAAATGCATCCAGCGTTTGGTGGTGTTACTATTTTTAATTTTAGTCATTCTGCTAGGTGTGTAGTGATATCTCATTGTGGGTTTAATTTGTATGCGTCTAAGGGCTGATGATGTATGTCTCTTCATGTGCTTATTTACCATCTGTGTATCCTCTTCAATGAAATGTCTGTTCATGTATGTTGCCCATTTTCTAACTGGACTAATGTTTTTCTTCTACTGTTGAGTAATGAGAGTCACTTATACATTTTACATACAACAACTTCGTTGAATATGTGGTTTGCACATATTTTCTCCTGGCCTGTAGCTTATCTTTTCATCCTCTAAAGAGGGTCTTTGGCAGAGTAAAGGTTTTTAATTTTGTTGTGGTCCAGTTTATCATTTTTTTCCTTCTATGGTTCATGCTTTTAGTGTCAAGTCTGAGAACTTTTCATCTACCCCTAGGTCTCAAAGATTTCTCATTTTTTTTCTAAAAGTTTTATGTTTTACATTTAAGCATGATACATTTTGAGTTAATTTCTGTATAAGGCATGAAGTTTAGGTCAATGTTCATTTTATTTTTGCCTGTGAATGTCAGTTGCTCCAAAACCATTTATTGAAAAGGGCATCCTCTTTTATTAAATTGCTTTTGCACCTTGTCAAAAATCAGTTGGGCATATTTGTGTGGACCTATTTCTAAGTTCTCTGTTCTGTTTCATGGGTCCATGTGTCTAGAAACCACCAAAACCACACTATCTTGATTACTGCAGCTGTATAGTAAGCCTTACCATCAGGTAGAGTGATTCCTCCCAGTTATTTTGCTTTTTCAAAATTGTTTTAGCTCTTCTAGGTCCTTTCCTTTACATGTAAATTTTAGAATAAGCTCGTGTATGTTTACAAAACACCTTGCTGGGAATTTGATAGAAATTGTAATAAACCTATAGATCCATTTGGAGAAAACTGACACCTTTACCATGTTGAATCTTCCAATCCACAAATAGACTATCTCTCTCCATTTATTTAGGTCTTTGATTTTTCTCATTTGCATTTTTCAGCATACAAATCCTATACCTGTTTTGTTGGATTTATACCTAAATATTCAATTTTCTTTGGACCAATTATATATGGCATTGTGTTTTTTGTTTGTTTGTTTGTTTGTTTTGCGGTACGCGGGCCTGTCACTGTTGTGGCCTCTCCCGTTGTGGAGCACAGGCTCCGGACACACAGGCTCAGCAGCCATGGCTCACGGTCCCAGCCGCTCCGCAGCATGTGGGATCTTCCCGGACCGGGGCACGAACCCGTGCCCCCTGTATCGGCAGGCAGACTCTCAACCACTGCACCACGAGGGAAGCCCTAAAGAGAAATTTGAAATATCACAAAAGTTCGGTGATTTGTGCTAGCCAGAAAAATCGCAGTAAACGATATCTTCAGATATCTTAGAGAACACCCCCATAAAATAGAGTTTCTTATTCTGAGAAGCGATTTTGATTTCTATGATTACTGTCAGGAATGGATATGATCAAAGCCCAGTTAAGATAAAATGACACTATGTACTCATATATGCCGTTTGCAATGCTTAATTCTATTACTGACCCCAAAGAAAATTTAAATGCAAGCCCAGTCACATCTGATCTATACTGGTCTTCAGGAATTTTCCCTAGCAAACATGAAGTAGCTCATATAAATATGCTGACATCTTTCAACAGCTGGAAAGACTCACTCTGTATGTTAACACAGCAGGGGACAATCAGAACTGGAAGAAGAATAAGTGATTGACATGCTGACACACGGCTGTAAGAATTGCAGTGGGGAACAATTACATTGCTTAAAGAACACTTCACAATTGGATAGGAAGAGAATTATGTCAGCGTTGAAAGATTTCACAGCTGTACTCCACAACAAACCTGGAAATGCACATTATAGGTACTGGAAACAGAAGAGCCTATTATTTTGTCTTCTTTTAGATAAGCGGTAAAGTGCTGGGAGGTGGCAGAAAAGATAATTCTAAAGGGCTAACTTGCTAAATTCCTGTCAGTACCTGGGCCCTGCTAGTTGTCATTTCCAAATGTAGGACTACCTATCCAAAAAAACAAGGTTAGGCTTTGTGTAGAATGTTAGAATGAACCCAGTCTGAGAATTCTTTCCCTACACCCAGAGCAATTATTTTACTGTATTGATTTAAGGCTCAGAAAGTTTCAATTTGTAGTAAGACTTTTGGCCTATGACTGAAGGAACAATAAAAACAAATCTGACACTGGTACACTTGTTGGGCAAAACAAATTTAACCCCTTGATTTAAGAGGGTAAGTAATGGTGATAAGCACAACAGAGTAACCTAACGTACTACTTCACTTCTCTCCCCTGCATTTAGATGGCGCATAAGGGGCAAGCACATCTTGTTTGGGTTCTTAAGCTCTGGTTCTAACTTCCTGACCAACCTTCCCACACCCTGCTGTGTGATACCGCGCTGGGACCCTGCAAGCCGCATTTCTCCTTTGCCAGCTGGAGAAGGTTCTTAGGTTCTGCCACTAGGGGGCACTAGAGGGAGACCGGAAGGCTGGCACTGTGCCAGGGGCTTGTTCAGTATTTTGGGTCTGGTTCCTATGACTGTCATCCCAGCCACTGCTGTTCATCCCAACCGGCAGTCCTTGGTTCCAGTTCTTTCCATACTCCCAGAACCAGCCTCTCCATAGTCTCTCGGAACTCCCTGGTGTCTGTTAACCAATTCTTTATATTAAATTCTTTCTGTTAACAAACTGTGGCTGAGTCTCTTTTCCCGACTAGACCTTGACTGAAGGGCATCTATATCTTAACACAGTTTCGCTATATACTGTTTCCTTAACCATTGTATTTGATGTGTCTGTAGGTCATTTACGGCCAAGTGTAGCTATAAGACTTTGATGTATGCATATGTGTATGGAGCTTACAGGCATCATCACGTGAGCTACTTAGCCTGTGCCTCAGACCCCTCACAGTAAATAATGCTCTAGAGTGCTCAAATTCTGCCTGACCTGAAAAATTTGTCATTAGCTGAATCATTACATTATTACATTCCCTGCATTGATGGCACAGCAACTTTAGATCACGGCTTTGAACAACGTTTAGACTATCTTCGATTACTTGGTTATCCATTCCAAAGCTTAATGAATTACTATCTTGGGATAGCTGAAGTTAAATATTTGAGACACAGGGGAAATGGACGCATTAATCTGTACTGGAGAAAAGCTTCCAAGATAAAAGAAAATGCACTTTATTAACCAACAACCAGGGCAGATCATTCCTTGGAGGAGCATGGTGTTGTGGGAGATTTGCTCTTCCTTTTGCTACAGCCAGACCATTCTGTGATTTAACCCAGAAAGGAAAACCAGATACAATATAGGAAGTTTTGAACCAAGAACATCTTAGGAGCCTCTTGTAATGGCTGCAAGATGCAGATTTAACAGCAGTACTTTTTCACGTGCATAAATGTTAAATAGCCAGTGATCCCTCTGGGTAGAAAGTTTTTACTCACAGAAAGAACTCATGCTATCTCTGAGAGTTTTAATAAAAACAAACTTATAAACTTGGACAATAAATCACAAACTTTGATGGAGCACATATGACAACCATGAACAGATTCTTACAGATTGCATGGCTTCCAAATTGAAGAGGCAACAATCCTGAAAAAAGCAGTGGGAACCCAGATGTTAAGGAGGTCTTATACACAAAGCAGATGCTGCACTCAAAAAATTTCACGTTTAGGGCTTCCCTGGTGGCGCAGTGGTTGAGGGTCCGCCTGCCGATGCAGGGGACGTGGGTTCGTGCCCCGGTCCGGGAAGATCCCACATGTCGCGGAGCGGCTGGACCCGTGAGCCATGGCCGCTGAGCCTGCGCGTCCGGAGCCTGTGCTCCGCAACGGGAGAGGCCACAACAGTGAGACGCCCGCGTATCGCAAAAAAAAAAAAAAAAAAAAAAAATTGTTATATTGATTACATGTTGACAGGACAATATTTTGGATATACTGGGCTAAATAAAACATATTACAATTATTTCCCCCTGTTTCTTTTTGCTTTTTAAAATTTGGCTACTAGACAATGTAAAACTCACATGTGCCTCATTCAGGCAAGGCTGCAGGAGAGAAGCGTCCCTGTGTTGCCTTGGTACTTTTCCCACATCGCCATGGCCACACCTGGGGATTCCAGCTTAGCAGCGCTTCTGGTGCTAGCCCCACAGTCTCTGTGCTGCTAGGATCTAGATTGCCAGGTTTAGCAAATTAAAACGCAGGATGCTCAGTTGAATGTGCATTTCAGATAAACACCAAATAATCTTTTATTATAAGTATGTGCTACGTCATTCTTTGTTGCTTATCTCAAACTCAAATTTGGCATCTTGCATTCTATCTGTCAACTGTGAGTCGGGCTCCACATTTCCTCCATGTACGTCTCTGGGCCACACAAATGACAGCCCTCAGCAAGGGGCCAGGATTGCTGGTGTCAGACACAAATGCCCTTACAAAGTAGGCACTGCATTGCCTCTGAAAATCTCAGAGTATCTTGGTTGCCCTGGCCCCAGTGCCCACAGGTCCCTGGGGCCACACCAGTACCTGGGACCATTCGCATGACCTGAGCCTCCAGGGCCTACCCCAGAAGCTATTAAAAGGTTTTTGTGCTGCCTTGGTTTACTTAAAGTATATTGTCTGGTTTGACAGATCTCACTTTACTGGGTCAACACTAAGGCATTAGACCTTGGCAGTGGTAGTCAGTACACTGACTTGGTTCTTCTAGGAGAGCATGGCCTCCACTTTGTCCACACGCCCTGTGTCACCAGGGCCACTTGAATGTCTCAGCCCTGTGGTAAGGAGCCTGGACCACTGGTACCAGCGGCAGAAGCCACTGGAGCCTGGTCTTGGCATGGCCTGTGTAGTTTTCAGTGTGTATTGTGGGTCAGCCTTCACATCTCCCACCTCACAGTAATGTAAGCCCATAAGCCATCGAAAAGTGGCCACCATCTTGCCCTGGTTCTCCTTATGGTGGACCGGCTCCTCTTCCTTTACACTGCTAGGTTCACAGAGATTTATACCCCCGACAGGTGGCCCAAGTCTCCCTGGATCTCCAGATGCGTGGGCCCTGCAGTGCCCTCCTTCACCCTTGGTGAGGATAGTGGGCCAAGGACCAGCCTGCAGAAGGGGCTGCCTACAGGCCTCTGCAGGCTCCCACTTGCTTCTGGCTGAACAGTTCTTTTCTTCCCAATCCTCATTTCTCTACCAGTAGACAGTGTGTTGATTCCAGCCGGCTCCCCCATAGGGCAGAGTCAGTGAAGACCTTCTGGGCTCCCAAGGTAGGTCCTGTGCCTGGCTGGCCACGCTCGAATGCTGGTCCGTCTTTTAAGCCTTGGCATGCCCTGCTTCTTTGTTTTTATGTCTCACTTCTGGTTATTGTTTCTGTTGCTTTGTTTTTCAGCCTCACTTCTAATTTCTCCTTTGAAGAAGCAATGTTTGGTGTTACATAAGAGAGGGCACGGGGAGCGTAGCTGCTCCAGGAAGGAGGTTAGAACACCTGTTTTGACCATAGTAGCTCTGCTGCTGAGGTCCTCTGCAAATCTGGAGAAGTTTAGCCTCAGTTTTCTTTCCTCAAGTGAGAGGGGGTGTCTGTTGGTGCCTTCGCAAGAATGAGAATGATGATTTGAGTTCTCCGGAGATGTTAGAATGTTATTTTATGTATTCTTCTGTATCCACTTTTTGCCTTAGGGGTCTGTTGTAGAAACAAGGACAGCCCCCCAGGGACACAGATGTGTGCTAGGAGGTAGAGGAAGCCCACCCACACATTTAAGACATCTCTAAAAATTCTGATGAATTGGGAGATTGGGATTGGCATATATACACTAATATGTAAAAAATTGATAACTAATAAGAACCTGCTCTATAAAAAAAATAAAATTAAAAAAATCTGTTTATAATTTCTTTTGGAATAGAAGTCCGAGTGGTGCCCTTCGCCTAACTTTCTCATACCTGGCACAGATTCCCACCTACCCTGATGTCTTTGCTTTCATCCCTGCTCTGAGTCTCCTTGTCCCAAATCTCAGCTGTGACCTAAAACTTTTTTCCGTTTCCCATCAACACTGGAGCCAACACTTTCAAGTGGCAGGAACCCCTCAGCCTTGGCTGTAACCTTTAGCAGACCTTGGAAGTTTTGTTTTGACCCGAAGAGTCTGGCCGCACCACCAGGTTCCTTGAAAGCATTTAATAATGGTGTTTTGTATGTTATCACTGGGACTTGGTGCTGTGAAGTCAAAAGATCAGGGCCTGCGGTGGAGAGAAGCTGGGTTTCAGGGGCAGGTAGGGAAGGGAGGGTTCTGTCCTTCTTCGAGCTGGCCCCTGGGTGCTACGCCCTAGCCCTCCACTCTCTGTCTGAGTTGCTGACAGCAGTCTGCCCTCATGAGCAGAGAGCCTTTCTCTCGGTACCTGTGGTCTAGTGGGAGCACCCTCCTAAGAGGATTTCAGTTTTAATACGGGGAGAAATCTCATGCTTACACAGAATGAACCCACACACCAGAACGCCTGGTGCTGTGGAAAATTGGAGGTCATGGATGTAGGGTCGTACGGTTGTTGTGCCAGCCCTGGGGGAAAGGGTCGTCAGGTAGAGGGTGATGAGATTGCCAAGATGACAATGGGTGCTAGGCGCTGGGTGCCATAGTACTGATGTCTCATGGCCAGCTTGTGCTCTATAGCAAGGAGGTCTGGAGCTTTCTCAGATCCTCTGTTGGTAAAAGCCAGAGCCAAGTATTCATCTGGGGCCACAGAGGATGTCAGCTGCCCTCTGTCCCTCCCCCCTTCCTTTTATTCTCAGAGCCAAGTAGAATAGAACCAGCTTGAGAGGAGGAAGATGGACATCCAGGAGACTTCAGCTGGAGCTCCAGTTTGAGCTCCAGCAGCTCGGGTCTCCCC
This sequence comes from Monodon monoceros, assembly GCF_005190385.1. NCBI lineage: Eukaryota > Metazoa > Chordata > Mammalia > Artiodactyla > Monodontidae > Monodon > Monodon monoceros. Next base: position 33,981,922 of record NW_021703780.1, read on the forward strand.
TTGGTCTCTAGAGTTCTGTGTTTCAGGGTGAGGGACTGTCCCTCCCCAACCTTGGGTCCTACGGCCCTGGAGCTTGAGTCTTCTAGTGCTGGACTAGTTGGAATACAGACATGAGAATTCCCCCCTTGAGTAGCTCTCCTTTCTGGGAGGATTCTGAAATTGAATGTGTTCATCATTGGTAATGCAATTAATACCACTTGGCACAGATAGGGACCAGGGGATGCCAACACCAGATAAGTAAACCTACATGGGAGAATGCTTCTAGCTCTGTGATTCTATGGGCTTAATCCTGTTATTATTATTAATTCATGTAATTTAAAATCTCAGTGATGTATATCTATAATGAGGATTTAGTTTGTCTTTTCTAAATATACGGGTCACACATATATACTGTACAGCAGTTTACAAAGCAGGGTTGTAGTAACCTCAACAAAACCCCTCTGAGGCATTTTACAGCTGAGAAAACTGGCTCTCAACTCCAAGTTCCCAACTCCTGCCCCCAGAGCCAGTGGGTGGTGGGGCAGTCTGTGTCCGGAGGGTTTGCCTGAGCCCTGGGCGGAGACCTTTCCTGGGTTCTGCTCTGACCAGTTAACTCTGTGATCCTGAGCAAGGAATCATATCCCATTCCTGCCTAACTACCCCCTTTCCTCCCCAACTTATCGCATAAACATGAGGTGACAACCACCTTTCCATGGACAGTACCCGGGGCTCTGTGACCCTCTGGTCATTCCCTTCCATCTCTTCCTGGAGTGTAGGTCCCCAGAGCCACAGAAACTCTTGACTGTGAGCGAAAAACTGTCATATATTTGAAAAAATGGGGGTCTGGGAGCCATGTTATTTTTCAGTGTTTTGAGTTAAATTGTAATGGCCTTAAGGGTATTGCTATGGACTGAATGTCTGTGTCTCCCCAAAGTTCATATGCTGAAGCCCTAATCCCCGGTGTGATGGTATTTGGAATTGGGGTCTTTGGGAGAGGATTAGGCTTAGATGAGGTCATGAGTGGAGTCTCCATGATGGGATTAGTGCCCTTTTAAGAAGATGAAGAAACTAGAGTTACCTCTCTCCACCCTGTGAGGATACAGGAAGGATGCTGTCTGTAAACCAGGAAGGGAACCCTCACCAGAACCTGTCCATGCTGGTACCCTGATCTCAGTCTTGCAGCCTCCAGAACCGTGAGCAACGAATGTTTGTTGTTAAGCCACCCAGGTTACAGTATCGTGTTATAGCAGCCCAAACTGATTAAGACAGGCGTGGACAATGCTTTCAAATTTAAAGTGTTATTTCTCCGAAATCTGGAGCACAGTGCTAGGCACCCGACAGGCCCTGGGTGAAGGGGGACTAAACTCTCTCTTTTCCTGTGAGTGCAAGAAACCCAACCCTCACTGCTCACACGTCAGGCCTTTGGCATGGCACCCAGAAGACTCCCTCCATTTCTAATCTCTTGTGTTCCCTGTAGGTATTTTCACAGAAAAATCCATGCTATAAAGCCCGCAAAGAGAACGACAAGGAATTATACATCTCCTTTTCACCTTCCTAGGCTTTCTTTCTGATGGAGAAGCAGACATATTTTTAAGATTCGGTACGTGGGGCGGTGGATGAGGCCAACCTTCCTCTGCGTAGACGAGCCACATCCTGTCTTCATCTCACTTAAAAATCAACGTGGGAGCCTGCCTAAGCTTAGCCCCAAATGATGTTCAACCCCCAGGGCTGATGTGGCCCTGAGAGCTCCATCCAGGCAGTCTCTGAGGAGGGGGCTAAAGTCCAGCGGTGGAGCATGTTCATCTCATTGACAGAAAGTTGGTTCGAGCTGACCTGGGGTTTTGACCACTCTGGGCTCTTTATGCTGCCTCGTGGCTGAGAAACACCCACTCCTTCTGGAATAATGGTCAGTGAGGATTGGAAGGTCTGCACAAGGCAGGACATCTAAGCTGCTTTGCAACAACAGTAAAAGAAACGCAGGTTACTGGTAACTACTCAGAACCTTGTGTGAGCCCCCAGATGGGGACACGAGGTCTGACAGTGGGGTTAACACGTGAAACCAGGCGTGTCTGAGAAGTTCTGGCCGCGTGGTCATCTCATCCTGGTTGGCAGACCTAGATTGTCAGGCATGAGGGAAGGGAAAAATGAGTCATACGTGTCCTGCCCTGACTGTCCTGTCCCCAACCCTCCCCAGAGGGCACCCCAGACTGTTGGTCCTTGAGAAGCAGGATAAATGTATTCAAGTGGGTTAAGCATTGTCAGTGGTGTCAGAGGAATAACAGTTCTGGGAATTTCCACAGAACGGTTAGAAGGAATGAAGGTATATGACAAAAACAGCGTCAATGACGATAGCAGCTGCCCTCACATTCTCACTCCAGCAAGCACTGCCCACGCACTGCCCTATCTGAGCCTCATTAAAGTCTCGTGAGGTTAATATCACAACTCTGACTTTACTGAGTGCAGAGAAGTTGTGCTCAAGGCCTCTCAGCAAGTAAATGACAAAACCAGAATTCCAGTGCAGACTTCTCGGACCCCAAAGTCAGATCTTCCCTGCTGAGGCAGAGTAAAAACAAAGCATGGATTCTTATATCAGACAGGTCCCGGTTCCACCATGTACCAGCCATGGGACCTTGGGCAAGCGACTTTTATGTGCTTTAGTTTTGTCATCTGTAAAATGAGGATTAAATGAGATGATGCTTAAAAAGCACTGAGCACAGTTCCGGGTTAAGGTAGGTGGGCAATAAATCAATGGTGCTGTTTTCTTGTTTCTACACCTTCATTCCGATGCTGGGCACCTGTAGCTTTGGTCAGTTTTGTGTTATTTGGAAATCTAGATGTCCTCACTTGTGACAAGGACAGCTCTCTCTTTCCGCACTGTTCTTTCCCATCTCAGCAAATGGATTGAATTGTATCCCCTCCAAATTCCTATGTTGAAGTCATACCTTCACTGTGATTGTATTTGGAGATATGGTCTTTAGGAGGTATATGAGGTTGCATGAGTTCCTAAGAGTGGGCCCTAATCCAATAAGATTGGCGTCCTTCTAAGAAGATGAAGAGACACCAGAGCTCTTTCTCTGCCATGTGAGAACACATTGAGAAGGTGGTACCTGCAAACCAGGAAGAGAACTCTCACCAGAAACCATCCTACTGGACCATGATCTGGGACTTCCCAACCTCCAGAACTGTGAGCACATAAATCCCTGTGGTTTAAGACACCCAGTGCATGGTATTTTATTAGGGCAGCCCGAGCCAACTAATACAACCACCACATGAAGAGTTACACAAGCCAGAGACCTGAGTGTTGTTTTAGATACTTCTAGTTTCTTCATGGTCCCACATCTTCCAATAATGTATTAGATCAATGCTATTCCAAGACATTTCTCAAATCTTATTTCTTTTGGTTTCATTAAGCATCTTTATGGATTTTTTCAAACACCTATGTGTAAAGAAAAAATATAAGAAAACCAATATATCCATTATCTGGACCTAGAGATTGTCATACTGAGTTAAGCATGTCAGAGGAAGAGAAATATTATGTGATATTGCTTATATGCGGAATGGAAAAAAACGATACAAATGAATTTATTTACAAAACAGAAACAGACTCACAGACTGAGAGAACGATATTATGGTTACCAGGGGGTACAGGTTGGGGGGAAGGATGGTTAAGGAGTTTGGAATTGACATGTACACACTGCTATATTTCAAATGGATAACCAACAAGGACCTACTGTATAGTACAGGGAACTCTGCCCAATATTATGTAACAACCTAAATGGGAAAATAATTTGAAAAAGAATAGGTACATGCATATGTATGACTGAATCACTTTGCTGTACGCGTGAAACTAACACAACATTCTTAATTAGCTATACTCCAATGTAAAAGAAAAAGTTTAAAAAAATATATCCATCACCAGCTTCAACAATTATCAACATGTGGTGAATCTTACTTAATCTCTTACTTTACCCACTCTCCCATTCCGGATTATTTTGAAATGAACCCCAGGCATCCTATAATTTTACCTGTAAGTATTTCAGCATGTTTCTGTAAAAGATAAGGACTCCTTTTAAAAGGTACAACCATCTTACCGTCATATCTCCTAATATTTTTAACAATTCCTTAAAATAATAAAATATGCAGCTGGTATTTATATTTTCACGACTGACTTGGGAAAAAAACATTTTTATAGTTTGTTTGAATCAGGATTCAAGTAAGAGCCACACATTGTGATTGGCTGACATGTCTCTTACATCTCTCTTACATCTTTTCATCTCTATCCAATTTTTTTAATAAATAATTTGGATCGGGCTCCCCTGGTGGCGCAGTGGTTGAGATTCCGCCTGCCGATGCAGGGGACACGGGTTCGTGCCCTGGTCCGGGAAGATCCCACATGCCGCGGAGGGGCTGGGCCCGTGGGCCGTGGCCGCTGGGCCTGCGCGTCCGGAGCCTGTGCTCTGCAACGGGAGAGGCCACAGCAGTGAGAGGCCCACGTACTGAAAAAAATAAAAAAATAATAATTTGGGTCACTTGTCCTGGAGAGCCTCATGCAGTCTGAATTTTGCTGATTATCTCCTTAAGGTATAGTTTAACAAGTTCCTGTGTCCTTTGTATTTTCCATAAATAGGTGTGTGTGGAGAGAAAGGTAGAGAATGTCCTTCGGTGCCCTCATTTTAAGTTGTTCTCACCTTTGCAGGGGGGTGAAGAATTAGACATACCTTTATACCTTTTAGGATGGAGGAACGTTCATATTTTTGGTCTATCCTTAGCTAGTGGGTTACTGTTAGGTTTCACTTACAAAACACTTTAACTCCCACCTCTCACCACTTACATGGCTGTTGTCTATGGGCATATTGATTTATTGGTGAAATCCGCCTTTTAATTTCTTTTCATCTCCATGCATTTCCTTCACCCTGGTCTCAGTCATTGTTTTCTCTCCTGTGAACAGTTGCAGCGGTCTCTGGACAAGTCCCCTTGCAGCTCCTAGGCTCCCCTGCAGTCCAGGCTTTGGCTGGCAGCCAGCCAGACCCTTTTCAAGCAGCCATATCATGACCCTGTCCTCACTCCCCACCGCGCCCAAAGTACGCTGCACACGCCCTCAGGGAGTGAGACAAAGAAGAAGGATGTTTGGGATTAGCCTGGTGTCTCAGTTTGAGCTCCCCCCAAATCCACTGCTGAGATGAGGATTTGAGTGCAAATACTTTATTTATTCGTGAAGGAGACTCCAGGAGGAGGGTAGGGGAGTACCAGTAAGGGGGCTGTTACCAAGTCAGCAGCCCCAAGGGGTGAGTGGGACTTAGTCCTATGGGTGGCTCTGGGAACCAGCGCCTCAGTTACCCTACCTGAGGTACTTACCCACCAATTCCCCTTAGCCGTGGGCTGACCGCTGCTCCTGGATGGTGTTCATTCCCAGAAATTTCTGACCTGCCAACAGGTGGCGAAGTGGACTCTGGCAGGCAGAAAAGCCCTCAGACAAAGGATACGCTAATGGGGTAAAGTCAAGGGATATGGGCAGAGCTCAGACAGCACCTGGCCCGCCTGGGGACACCTCTTACCCCACAGAACCTGGCACTGGGCGCTGCAAGAAGTACTCAGATACCGTCCCTTCCCCGGATCACAGACAGACATCCTGACAGAGGCCAGACAGGCGCATGGGCAGGAGTAATCTCACTGCAAGCGGAAAGGACATCTCGTATTCTGTAAGCCAGTCTTCTGTGGTTACAGGGGATTGTGTCACGGAAGTCCACTTCTCACGGCCACTTATTCTGGGCGACTTCCGGGCAGGTGAGGGTGTCTGCTAAACGACAGAGAGGGGGCGTTGGTCAAGTGATGACAACCTTCAACCTCTCAGAGCACTTGCACATCTATGCCGTGTTCCCACCGCACAGCTGCTCTGTGAGGCGGGTGGGAAGAGATCATCGCCCTCATTTTACAGAAGACGAAGCAGCACAGATGGGAGAAGGGTCTTTGTTATGGTCCATCCGGAGCGCTAAGGGGTGGGCCTGACCCTAAGCCCCGGCTTCATTCTTAGAGCTGGATATCTGCATGGGGGGAGCTATTTTGCCAGAAGTTACGGGTACAGGGAGGAGAGTCAAGATCGGGGTGAGAATTCTGTGGCAGCTTTTCCAAAGTGGCAGGGCAGGCGATGTTCTCAAAAGCAGCCACAGGATGGCAGAGGGACCGCACTCAGCTCCATGTCCCTGGTCTCCTTGGGGGCTGGGTGAAGGGGACTAAGGATGAAAGCTTGCTGAAAATTCCTTGAGACCCCTGGTGACTCCTGGAGGGTTGGCAGGGAACAAAGGAGAAAATGCAGGGGGAAATGAGAAGGTAGGAATTCTGCCAATTACTGTGTGACTTTGGGTAAGTCACTTGCCCTCTCTGTGCTTCAGGCACCTCTCCTATAAAATGGGGAGTTTGGGCTTAAAGCAGAATATCACAGTCTTTTCCAGTTCTGGCCTTGAAGGAGGTATGACCATGGAGACACCTTTGGGAGCTGAGGTCATCCTTGGCCTGGAGGCTGCAGAGACAGTCATAGGTAGTTGGAGGATGACTGGGACAACAGGCCTGAGGGTGACTTCAGAGCAGCGTGAGGAAGGGACAGGAAGGAGAATGTTGGGAAGATACAGAACAGAACGTGGGAGCAATGAATCAGACCCTAGAGGAAGGGGTTTTGTCTGTTCATCTTCCTGGGCATAATTCCTAGGTAAAAGCTTCAGCTAAGTCACCTTTTCTTTGGGCATTCCTCCCCCCCTCCCTGCCCCCACTGCACACTCTACACACTTCATACCCCATTAGCCTGTTTTCTTTCCTTCATAGCTGCTATCCCTTTCTGAAACTATTTACTGATTTATGTGTTTATTTCTGTCTCCTTCTCTGGAATTTAAGCTCTGTGAGATCAGGGGCTTTGTCTTCTGGTTTATCCTGGATCCTTAGTGTCTAGAACAGTTCCTGGAATACAGTAGTTGCTCAATAAATAGCTGTTAATGAATGCCTGTCTACATAAATTGAAGTAGACAATACCCTGAACTGGGAGCCAGAGACCTTGGGGGTCTATCTGTTTCTACCACAGCTATGCTGGGCTTCAGTTTCCTCATCTTAAAATGAGGTATTTGAGTTCCAGGATCAAGTGTCTTAGAGACTTAGGGACAGGAGTTATTTTCTTCTAAATTCTCAAGTCCTAGGATTCAATCAGTTCAGTCAATCACCTATCGTAGTTGCTTTCCCCTTAAGGAAAGCTGATGGAGAGAGACCTTGGCAGGCAAACGCTGATTCACCCAATGAACGTTTCTAGGTCTCTCTTTGTGTGAGGTTCCACTCCAGGTGCTGAAAGTACAGTGGAGACCAGACAGAGGTGCACACTGGCCTCACAGGGCTCTCACATTCTAGTGGGAAAAGGCAAGGAATCCTGGACCTTCTCCCTTTGCTCCTGACGGCAGAAAAGACCAAGTTCTAGAGACAGAAAATGATCTAGGCTCAGAGACATCCAAAAAAGAGACCTCTCCTATTAAGAAGATGGGCCTGTGAGTGTAGGGCCTCCAGAAATTGCTTATGGACCCAGCTCTAGGAAAAATAACAGAGTGAGTGAAGCTGTGTTTCAGCCCTGTTCTGGGCCTGGTGGCCGGGAAAACCCAACCAGGTCTGGCCTTGGTGTGCCCAGCCTGGAAGCCTGCCCTACCCCACCTGCCCATCCCATCAGAGCCCACCAGCCCCACATCCCCTTTCTTCTGTGCCTGCTTTCTCTTGAGAGAGGCAAGTGAGTCGCTGGATGAAGCAGAGTCAAGGCATTAAGGACTGTGTATGAATTACCTTCCAAAATAAAAAGTTGAATTTAATTACCACATGAACCCTAAAGAGGTGACTCTAATGGTAGAATTTCAGGCCCCTTGACAGGTTAGACTTGGGGAGAAAGATACAAAATCTTGCTTCCTGTAGTCAACAGTGACCCCAACTTCCCGTCTCCTGGGGCCTGAACATACAGGTCTCAAAGCTTCTCTAGAACCTTGTTATTCAAAGTGCAGTCAGAGGCCGTTGCATCAGCTCCACCCAGGAGCCTCTTAGAAATGCAGGATGTCAGGCTCCTCCCGGCTCTGCACCACCAGACTCTGCAATTGAACAGGATCCCCATGTGACTGCACACACCCATGGGTCTGAGAAGCGAGGGGTTGGACTCTCTCTTTTCCCGCCCCTGCCGAGAAAAAGAACAATGTCACGGGCAGCCCCAGTGCCACTCCTGCCCGTTTCTGTGTTTCAGTTCCAGAGCCAGACTGTTTACTCATTAGGAGGCAGAAGAAGAAGAGGCACTGGGATGCTTGGATACAGAAGAAGGCTGCCACTCCTTAGTGTAATAAGCCATGGCAGCTCCCTGAAAGAGCCTCCCTTGTGAGACAGGGTGGGCTGGCTGATGGCTGAGCCGTCCCTTAGAGTTAGGAATTCCCTTTGCATTCAGTCTGGCATTTATTCACAAAGGAAATCAGCCCATGAAACAGCATTTCCACTAAAAAACATCTGTAATACATGTACGGGATCTCTTTCCTGTACCCTTTCAGAGCCACACTGCATCCTTCTGCAGGAAGGCTAAATTCTGATACAGATTTCTCTAGATGGTTGCAGGCCAGGCCACTCATGTCTTAAGGAGTCATAGTTCTGGGTTCTAATGGCTTGGCCATTAACCAGCTGTACGTCTTTGGGCAAACCCCTTTCCTTCTCTGGTCTTAGTTTCCATATTTCTCAGGGACATTCAGACCCTAACAGTTTATGATTCTTTGGCTCCACAGGCTGGTTATAGTATCCAGACTTGAACAGATTAGGAACTAAACTGGACTTGGGGATTTCCTGTAATTCTGGGTCTCTGCCATCATTCCTTCTGAGTTAGCCCTTCTCCAGCAAAATCTCCGTCTGCGTCCTTCTCCAGAATGTTTCCCTTGCCTGGTTTCTCCCCTCCCCCCACCTCAGATCTCCCCTGTGTCTTTGTACACGCTGGTCCATTTGTCCTAAATGCCCACCTTTCCTTGTTCTGCTGAGTTCATTTCTTCTCTACTCCGTCCATCCTTGAAGACTTGGAGTCAATCCTCTCAAACCCTGCCACTGCTTTATCAACTAAATTTATGTAATATTCTAAATCCTTTGCTGTCATTTCAACGATCTTCACAGCATCTTCACCAGGAATAGATTCCATCTCCAGAAACCACTTTCTTTGCTCATTCATAAGAAGCAACTCCTTATCTGTTAAAAGTTTTATCCTGAGATTGCAGCAATTCAGTCACATCTTCAGGCTCCACTTCTAATTCTAGTTCTCTCGCTACCTCCACCGCATCCGCAGTTACTTCCTCCACTGAAATCTTGAACCCATCAAAGTCATCCATGAGGGTTGGAATCAACTTCTTTCAAACTCCTGTTACTATTGATATTTTGACCTCTTCCCATGAATCACAAATGTTTTTAATGGCACCTAGAATGGTGAGTCTTTTCCAGAAGGATTTCAATTTACTTTGCCCAGATCCGTCAGAGAAGTCACCATCTATGGCAGCTATAGGCTTATGAAATGTATTTCTTAAAGAATAAGACTTGAAAGTCAAAATGACTCCTTGATCCGTGGCCTGCAGATGTGTTAGCCGGCACGAAAACAACATGAATCTTGTTGTACATCTCCATTAGAGCTCCTGGGTGACCAAGTGCGTTGTGCAAGAGCAGTAACATTTTGAAAGGAATCTTTTTCTGAACAGTAGGTCTCAACAGTGGGCTTAAAATATTCAGCAAATTATGTTGTAAACAGATGTGCTGTCTCCCAGGGTTGTGGTTCCATTTATAGGGCACAGGCCGAGTAGATTCAGCATAATTCTGTACGGGCCCTAGGATTTTTGGAATGGGAAACGAGGATTGGCTTCAACTTAAAGTCACTGGCTGCATTAGCCCCTAACAAGAAAGCCAGACTGTCCTTTGAAGTTTTAAAGCCAGAATTGACTTCTCCTCTCTAGCTATGAAAGTCCTGGATAACATCTTCTTCCAATAGAAGGCTGTTTCATCTACACTGAAAATCTGTCATTGAGTGAAGCCACCTTCATGAATTATCTCAGCTAGATCTCTGGATAACTTGCTGCAGCTTCTACATCAGCACTTGCTCCTTCACCTTTTTGCACTTTTATGTTACAGAGTTGGCTTATTTCCTTGAATATCGTGACCCAACTTTTACTAGCTTCAAACTTTTCTTCTGTAGCTTCTTCCCCTCTCTCAGCCCTCATATCATTGAAAAGAGTTAGGGCCTTGCTCTGGATCAGGCTTTGGCTTGAGGGAATGTTGTGGCTGGTTTGATCTTCTATCCAGACCACTAAAGCTTTCTCCATATCAGCAATAAGGCCGTTTCACTGTCTTACCATTTGTGTGTTTACCGGGGCAGCACTTTTAATTTCCTTCAACCTTTCCTTTATACTCACAACTTGGCTAACTGGTGCAAGAGGCCTAGCTTTTGGCCCATCTTTGATTTTGACAGGCCTTGCTCACTGAGTTTAATCATCTTTAGCTTTTGGTTTAAAGTGAGAGATGTGCTACTCTTCCTTTCAGTTGAACAGTTAAAGGCCATTGTAGGGTTATTAATTGGCCTAATTTAGATGTTGTTCTGTCTCAGGGCATAGGGAGGCCCAAGGAGAGGGAGAGAGATGGGGGAACGGCTGGTCGGTGGAGAAGTAGGAACACACCATGACATTTATTAAGTAGGCTTGCCTTCTTATAGGAGTATAGTTTGTGGAAACTGAGGCACAAAGAGGTTCAGTGACTTGCCCAAGGTCACAGAGCCAGTAGGTGGTGAGCTGGGACTGGAAGCCAGGCCCTGGCTCCCACCTTCAGGCTCCAACCCTAGACTATACCACCCTGATCTCCAAGAGCCTGTCTGGCTCAGAGAACTAACTCTAGCCTACGCAGTCCATAAGTATCGATAGTTTTCTTAGCACCTGGCTCGACTTTCCCGGGTTAATTCACACATTCATCCATCCTTTCCTTTATTCATGCATTCATTCAACAAACAATCATCTCCGGTGCACAGGGCACTGCTCTGGCTACTGAGTATAGACATGCCCTCAAGGGGACGATATTTTAGTAAGGTAGACAGACAATAATACATACATTATACATCTATAGGGTTTATATGTTTTATTCAATAAAAAATATACTATGTCAGGATGTGACACGTGCCATAAGAAGATAAGGCAGCTACAGGAGGTGGGTGGGTGATGGTGGTGGCCAGAAAAGACCTGTCTGAGGATGTAATATTTGAGTAGAGACTGCGTGAAGCAAAGCGAGGTGGGGGGGGGGCCCTGGGGATCCAGGAGAGAGCCTTGCAGGTAGAGGGGATGCTAAGTACAAAGGCCCAGGGGCAGGCGTGTGTGGAGTGCACGACCTAGATTGAGCCGGTGAGGCTGGCGAGCGTCGGGCCAGACTGTGATTAGAAGGGGAGGGAGAAGCCAGTGGGAGGGCTGTTCCCTCATGAGGGGGCAGGTGAGGTAGGGGGCCAGAATGAGACGAGTGATGGAGAAGGCCTCTCGGTGAGCGAGGAAAGAGCTGAGACCGAGAAGAAGGAGAAGGCAGCCCTCAGTTGACTCCTGGAAGGTCGGTTGTGTTAGGAAATAGAGTCCACTTTTGGGTGGCTGGGGAGGCAGCCTGAGTGATGCTGGGGCCGGGACAGAGAGCTCAGCCCAAGGAGGAGATCAGTGTGCCTGGGAGGGATGGGGAGAGGCTGGAGCCACTGATATTTGAGATGGAAAAGCCCCACTAGGTCAAAGTGGATCCCTTGGGGCTCGTGGAGGAGACGTGGTGGCAGGAGAAAGCCCGCGTGCTCATTTCATGCTCCGGCTGAGAGCCCGAGCTAGAGATGGGAGCTAGTTGAAATTATTCGAGAATTTATTTAAGGCTTTCAAACTTTTCTGCACTCAGGGGGCCTCGAGAGAACCACACATCCTCTCCTCCACAGCTGGCCCCGGAGCCACGGCAGTGACACAGCAGGCCCCTGGGCCACCCCTGTGTACTGCGGGGTCTCGGGGAGGGCAGGCTGCCCCCATTCCTCCTCTCACCCTGGAAGGCCTCTGGCTGGAGTGTCCTGGGGTGGGTGGTGGGCTGCATTCCCCATTCCCCTGCCTGGTGCTCAGGCAAACAGATGTGGAGGGTGTGGTCGGCCAGTGTTTCCTCCTCCATCCTGGGCTCTAGGGGAGGGCTGCATGCCAATGGTGGAGGGTGACCAGGGGACAAGGATCCTCCCTGCATTCCTTAACAGAGCTTGTCACCGTGGGCTGGGGCCTTAATAGCCTTCTCCTGGACACCTTTAAAAGTTTCACTTTTTCTAGGTATTTTTGCCTCAGAAATTTCTCCGAGCTTCATCCAGTGTACCCAGAGACCACTTTGCAACACCTGTGTGGTGTGGGGGAATAAAAATATAGGACTGACACAGTCCTGTGCATTGTTATGAGTATGGACTCGGGACCCAGACTGCCTGGGTTCATATCTCAGCTCCATCACTTACCAGCTGGGTGGCCCTGGACCAGTTACTTAACCTCTCTGCCTCAACCTCTACGTCTGTAAAGTGTGGATAACAATAATACCCATCCAAGAGAGTGGTTGTGAGGATAAATGTATTAGGATATCAAAGGGCTCAGGTAGGTGCCTAGCATATAGAGAGGAGTCGAGAAGTGTTAGTTATTATTTTGTTCTGTATTTTGAACAATCAGTTTGTCCAGGTGATCCTGATGAAAGCTGGGGACCACTGTTCTGCTGACTAGCGATTGTGACAGTAAATCTCCTATCCCCAGCCTACCCAGGGAAGGGCCCTGGAAAGCATTCATGTGGATATCCCATCTTTTTGTTGTTTATTTGTTCATATAGACATTTTTCATATATTCATTTACTCTTTCACTCATTAGTTCATTCATTCATTCATTAGACATCTTTCCAGAGCCCTGGAGCCAGGCGGGAATGCAGAGATGACTGGCACATGGTCATTGTCCTTCAGCACTCACACTCACACGTACATGGGGAGACTCCTGTCCACACACACTCACCTTCATTCATCCCTGACCTTGAGGAAGCAGCTGTCAGCCCAGCGGGGGAGGCAGCCGTCCAGTTACTGTCTGATGCGCTAAGTGCTGACAGAGGCGTACAAGTCGTCACTGAGAGGCGAGGACAAAAAATTCTGCCGGTGGGGAAAAGGGACTGGCAGGATCAGGACAAGTGTCACCAAGCAGGTAATCTTTGAAACCCAAACAGAAGGTCAGGATTGTGGAGGACATTTATTGACATGAGAACCATGGTGGTTAATTAAAGGGGGTGGGCTCTAGAGCCAGAAGACCTAGATGGACTTGCCACTTCCTGGCTCCGTGTCTCTGTTTTCTCATCTGTAAAATGGGAATAAACTGTAGTACCTCCCGTATAGGTTCTATGAGCGTATTTATGTAAAGCATTTGGCATGTAAAGCATGACTAACACAGAGTCCATCTAGGGCTTGTTTGGTGACTCAGAGGTGTCTCAATGTTGCTGTCAGGGACCGGGTACCTTCTGTCTTTCTGTTCCTTTGAGGATTTTACCTCAGCATTACAAGGTGGCTGCTGCATCTCCAGAGGTCACATCTGCATTCTAGGCAGGAAGAAGCCTAAAGCCAACAGGTGGCCTGCCTACCGAGTTTGTCCTTGTCACACAAGCTTTCCCAGGACAGCCACCCAACAACTTCCAATTAATCTCTTTGTCCAGAAGAGGTCCATGGCTACCCTTAGTCCCACAGTGAATGGAAGGGTGAACTAGATGAACTCTAGGATTCCAGGATGCGAAAATTCCACCCCAGACCCAGATAGGGCAGTGCAGGCAGCAGTAGGAGGATGTGAGCTCCTTGAAGCTATTAATTCAACTAGGATTCCCAGGGCCTAACCCAGCATCTCCCATAGTAGGTACATGAATAATAGTTTTTGGATGAATGAACTAGCTTATAATCTCTTCAAAGTCAGGGATCATATCTTCTTTATTTTTATGTCCCTGGTAAGTGCCGGGGATATTAGATCAATATAGGACTGTGTTATCCTGCTAGCACCATGAGACCACGGACTGTCCCTTATTAATCCTAGTTCGGTGGTTCAGTGCCTGATCTGGTGCCTGGCCCACAGCAGGATACACAACAGGCTTTGTTGAATGGTTTAGCCCTCTGGCTGACCAAGAGCTCTGGTCTCCTGCCTCCCGCCTCAGGAGTCTTACTTGATCTTGTGGTGCTGTTCTCCGTCAGAAGTGGAAAACCGGGTACCTCACCTTTTTATTAAGGAATCAGAAGACTTTCCTGTCTAATGAATCTGCTCCTTCCCGGCTAGGATTGTCAGTGGCAGCAAATTGGAAGGTGATTAGTGGGAAGTCTGCCACCGGCTGTCTCTGGCTCTACCCTGGGAAATTTCTCCCTCACCTAGAACGGGAGGGGGCTGGGTCCTGCCAGGATGCCTCGCCCTAGGGAGACCTTGCCGTGCCCTTCATGGACTCCAGAGCCTGAGGTAAGAAGATGGGAGCACAGAGGCCACTGGGTCAAAGGAATGTCCTTTCTGGGAGGCCATCCAAGGAGCTGTTCTGGCCATGATACCTCAGTTGGGGCATATCTGATGTGTTCAGAGGTGTCCTAGGAGAAAGCCCCAGAGGCCCCTTTCTCCCTGAGAGTCCACGTCATTCCCCTGTCTGTCACTGCTCATCACCCCTTCTCCTATCTACTTTTTAATGTGGCCTCCAAAAAAGGGAAAGTTAGCTTTCTGGACAGAACTGACCTAGAAAAGAGGTTTCCATGTCAAGCAGTATTGGTCAGACCCAGCAAATATTCCAGGGTCCATCGTCCATCCAACCACTCCTGGAGCCACCACACACAGCATTCCCTGGAGGTCTGCAGAACAGGAAGAGCCTTCATGCTACTGGGAATCAGGGGAACGTGCCAGGAGAGGTCCAGCCAGCCCTTTCCCATGTCCCTCCATCCCCAAGGTGAAGGATGCTTTTGTTCCTTTGCAGAATATTCACTACTCATGTGCATCATGAATCTGGTGTTTTCTGTCCATTCACAAACCCCACAGCACTGTAGGGATTTTTGCCCCAACTAGCAAGTAAATGCCTTGAAAGTAAGGGCTATTTTGTGTTCGTTCTGCAGCCTCGTTGCTTAGTGAGCTCTCAGCAAGTGTTAAACAAATGAAGGAATGAACAAAAGATGATGGAGCCCCCAGGAACCATTTAGACTCATCCACTTGCTTTGCAAGGAAGAGTCAGTAGGGTCCCAGCTCGTCAAATGAAGGTCCAGTGTCCCCAGAGAGAAGCAGGTTTTTGTATCTGTGTTGAGTCAGGCTCACCGCTAACTTATTGTGCAAAGTGAAGGCACACTTGGCAACACGCTTGAACACGTGTATCTTCTGAAATTAAAAGGAAAGTGAAGGATGATCCCATCCATTTTGGAGAACTCTTCCTCATTAGCTGGCTTAGCATTCACAGCTTGCGTGTTAGGTATCATTATCCCCATTTATCGATAAAGGAACTGGGGCTCAAATAAGTTACATGATTTACCCAGGTCACAGTGAGTTAAGAAGAAGACCTGGGACTCAAACCGAGACCATCTGCCTCCATACCTTTCAGGCAGTCCCTGGTGGGGTATTCTGTGCAGGGCTTTGGTGCCAGCTACAGAGAACTTTGAGACCTGGTCCTTGTAATCTAATAGTCCTGATATGAACAGAATTGACTCAGTAAAAGGGTTTCCACGTCAAGAGATGTTGGTCAGACCCAGGGAATGTTCCAAGGGTCTATCATTAGAACACCGCTCATGGAGCCACTGCTTTCACTGGGGAGGAAACCAAATAACTAGCATTCACATTGGTGCTTCCTACTGGTGCTGTAACAAAATACTACAAACCTGGTGACTTATCTATCTATCATCTTACAGTCCTGGAGGGCAGAAGTCTGAAATCAAGGTGTCGGCAGGGCTGTGTTCCTTCTGGAGGCTCTGGGGAGAACCTGTTTCCTTGCCTTTTTTAAAAAAAAAAAAAATAATAAATTTATTTATTGGCTGTGTTGGGTCTTTGTTGCTGTGCGCGGGCTTTCTCCAGTTGCAGCAAGCAGGGGCTTCTCTTCATTGCGGTGCACGGGTTCTAGGCACGCGGGCTTCAGTAGTTGTGGCACGCAGGCTCAGCAGTTGTGGCACACGGGCTTAGTTGCTCCGTGGCATGTGGGATCTTCCCGGACCACGACTCAAACTCGTGTCCCCTGCATTGGCAGGCGGATTCTTAACCACTGCGCCACCAGGGAAGTCCCTTGCCTTTTCACCTTCTAGCCCTGGCTCCTGGCCCCTTCCTCACGTCACCCCGACCTCTGCTTCTGTTGTTACATCTCCTTGTCTGACTCTGACCCTCCTGCCTCCATCTGATAAGGACTCTTTTGAGCCCCCAGGGTAGTCCAGGATGATCTCTCATCTCAAGATCCTCAACTTCATCACATCTGCAAAGTCCCTTTTGCCATGTAAGGTAACATATTCATGGGTTCTGGGGATCAGGATATGGACATCTTGGGGAACATTATCCAGCCTCCCCAGAATTTGATAAATCCTGGTGAAGGGAGGGAGGGAGGAAGGAACGATGGAAGGAGGGAAGAAAGGAGGGAACGAAGAAGGAAGAAAAGCACAGCGTGTTGTGCGTGTGTGGAAACCCTGCGGCCCCTTCTGTGTGCGGGGCACATGACAGACCCCACTATGCCACTCATTTACTTAACAAACATTCATGGAGCACCTGGTAGTGTGCTGGGCACTATGGGTGAAACAAAGATAAATAATAGATGGGGCATGGCCTCCAGGTGCCTTCAGTCTAGCCAGGAAGTGAAGGTCTGAACACAAGTAATTTTAACTCAGGGAAAGGGAAGAAGGCAACACCCCCAAGAGAGAAGCGTGGCTCTGAGCCCCAGGGCTCCAGGCTAGCAACCTGGCACTTTTTCATTACTGGTTGGTTTTGCAGGAATGGCCGTAAAGGGAGAAGAAGTGGGTAGGAGAGCCACATCTGCATTTACCACCGCTCCTGTGGCCCCCCTCTTGGGAAGGGACGGGCTGCAGCATTCAACATCCACTCAGCAAGTACTGACGGGGAGGGAGAGCCTCCAGAAGAAGGCCTGGCTCATCTGGAGACGACAAGCTCCCTCAACAGCCCCCTCACGGTGCCCAGGCTGTCTGCTTCCTCCTTCCTTCGTGCCTGTGCTGTTTCTGTGCTGGTAACACTCATGGGTGCACACTTATTCAGAGGTGTGCGTACACACGTGCACACACACACACACGTGCCAGATCACATGCACACACCCCGCCATTACTACCATCTGGGATGTTGAAACTGCAGCCTGTGCACAGTCTCCTTGCTGCCTCTTCTTCCTGCCCCGCGGGCTGCTTCTCCACCCTCTCCCTCTGAGGACCTCACAGCTCCACACCTCACCTTCCTGACTTCCCATCCTGTCCTTTCAGGCCTCCACGCTGTGAGAGCCTGTGTGTCTCTTCTTCTGTTTCCCTTCATCTCTAGTTTTCCTTTCTCTGTCTGTTCCATCTGTCACTGCTTCTCTCTCCACTCCAGTGATGTGTGTGTGTGTGTGTGTGTGTGTGTGTGTGTGTGTGTAAAAGAGCAAAAGAGGGAGAGAGGGAGACCATTCCCTTTCAGAGTTTTTCTCCTTGATTTAGCTACAGTTTCCTTCTAAAGAATCACAAATGCAGCAGAGCTGATTTCAACTGCTGCGGGGAAGAATGACGCAGAAATCTTGCCAGGATGAGATCAAGATATTTGAATGAGGCCATGAAACCAAGTGCATGTCTTCTCCAGCACACCAGCTGCCCCTGCTGCCCAAGTTGGCTGGCTTCTCATTCCTAGGGGCACATCTTAGTGTCACAGGGAGGAAAGACAGACCAGCTCTGGGGAATGATGATGCCTCTTGGTGCAGACGGGACTGATACTTCCCTGTCCTTGAGGGTTTCACAAATCAACGTGGAGGATGAAGGTTGGCCAAGAGGCTGACTGTGCTCTGAGCCCTGGAGGGGTGGCCCGAGGGTGCGAGAGGGAGAACAGGCGATCTTCATTCCTTCAGGCCCTGTGTCTGCACGTCCACTGAAATCACCTCCCTAAATTCAATTCCCACTATATCTGTAAGAAATCTGGGTGGATCCTTGCAGGACTAGAAATGAGCACACCAGGGCTCAGAGAGGGTAAATAGCACCCCGAGGCCGTACAGCTAGTGGGTCATCTGTGGACCCAATCCTAGGTCTGCCTGATTCTTTCACCACTCAAAGCACATGTGGTTTCTTGGAAAAAGAGATGCTATGACTCAGGATTTAGGCACCGACTTTGCATGTTGGGAAATCCCCTAAATAAATACATCCTCTTCGTTGGATCCAGGGGCTTGGGGAGGCCAAAGATGCTCAGGCTTTAGTTTGTCTACCCAAGGTTATGGGTTTGGAAACCAGATCCTGAAGCTTGCCCTCTCTTAGGGAAACTCTCTGCATTAAGCTTCAGACTTTCTAATCAGAATATGCGTGGTATATACACAAAGGTATCAAGGTTTTGAATTTATGCAAATGTATATCAGAGGCTGTTTTATCTTTGTCTTACACACTGACGACCTTGTCTGCAGGCTCTTGGTAAGGAAGCCTGCTTGACCTGGGTGCAGGTAAAACACCTGGGAGCAGCCCCCAATCCGTGTAGCGTGGGGATTAGCAGGTAAATATCCCAGCTTTCTCACCTCTCTGGAAGACAACTGAGGCACAAGCTACGTCTCCCAGAGGCCCCCACTGGGGGTGAGCCCAGGGGTCCCCAGCAGTGGCCTGCTCTTTGCAGTGACTTGTACTAGCTTCCTCTCTCCCTTGTCTCCCTCTCCTACTCCACTCTGGATTCTCCTGGGGTCTCCCTAGATAATCCTCAGATCCTGGAATCAGGTTCTATTTCTGGGGACCTCAGCCCAGGACAGCCCCACTGAGGAGCAAGGGAGCCAGAATTCAAACCGAGGTCTGGCTGAGTCCAAAGCCCACACGCCTAACCTTTATGCCACAACTGCTCTGTGACCAAGGAAGCCATACCCATGTTTGTGTTAACCTTCTGTTAGCGGCAGACTTCCATTACACTGAATCTACTCGTTCTCTGAGGATTCAGAAGGCTTTTAGTGAAGATGCTAGAAACCCTCATTTCCCTTTTGTAGCTTGGGTCCTCCTGGATGGGAAAAATGAAAATAAATGGAGAGGGAGAGGGAGGGAAGAGGAGTCACTTTTTTGAGACTTAAGTCCAAGGTTAACTGTCCAACTCACCAACTAATTTCCTCCAGCCTGTTAACTAGTATTGAAGATCCCCTTAGCCTATATCTATATCCTATATCCATAACTACAGCTATATCTATATCTATCTTATATGTCATAGAATGGCCCCTTCAGGTCAGAGCAGAATTTTACTCATCTGGCCACTGTTGTCAGGCACCGACACATATGTCCGCTGGTTGTCTTACACAATAACACTTCTCTTCTGGGGTTTGGCAGTTGACAGAGGCCTTCTAATTTGAGACCCCAAGAGCTCTAGGAAGTAGGGAGAGATGAGTCTGGATCATTCCCATTTACTCGCTGCTTTTTTTTTTTTTTTGCGGTACGCGGGCCTCTCACTGTTGTGGCCTCCCCCGTTGCGGAGCACAGGCTCCGGACGCGCAGGCTCAACGGCCATGGCTCATGGGCCCAGCCGCTCCGCGGCATGTGGGATCCTCCCGGACCGGGGCACGAACCCGCGTCCCCTGCATCGGCAGGCGGACCCTCAACCACTGCGCCACCAGGGAAGCCCTACTTGCTGCTCTTGATTTCAACAGAGACCTCTCCTTGGGACATCATCCTCTCTGGTCCAGCATGCAGCTTCACTTGGAGAAGTGAGGGGGCAAGGGAGCACCCACTTGGCCAACCAGATCAGCTGGGACATCAGTCCTGGACATCAGTGGGTGTCAGAAAATGATCCTATCTATTATTCTCAATGTACATATGAGGAAATAGGTATTGAGAAAAGGAGGTGGCTTGCCAAGTTTCCCACTATTCGCACTGGCAGAAATCATCTTAGATACCTGGTTTAAGTTCTTCCCATTCCGCTCTCTCCACTTATTAGCTCCTATGACATGTTATGCTAAGCACTGAGGATATTAAAACCAGACAATTGTCTTCTCTTCCTCATGCTTATTATGTGGAGGGAAGATGGACAATTAAATAAGCAGTAACAATGTGATGTGGTGAGTCTTACAATCAAGGAAGCACAGGTAGAATGAGGACTTTGTATCTAGTCTGGGAGTCTGTGATCCAGGAAGGCTTCCTGGAAGAAATGACATTTAAGCTAATATAAAATCTGAAGAATAAGTAGGAATTATCCAGGAGAATTGGGATGAGATGGTGGGGTTGGGAGAAAAATGTTCCAGGCAGGGGGAACAGCATGGGAAATATCCTGGCAATGAAATAGTGCATGATACATTTAAGGAATTGAAAATAGTACAGTATGGTTAGAACATACAAGCATGTTGGTTGGGGTAGGTGGGGCTAGGGAAACATACACGGGACACTCAACTTCATGTACAGATTTAAGATTTTTGAGGGCAAGGACCATGTCTTTTGCTCCTCTGTGAGTTGAACAGCTCAGGGCTGAATACTAATGCTTGATGTTAATATTTGCATGAATGAATTTATGAGGGCAAAACACCGCAGACATCCATGCAAACTCCTAAAAATGCTCATCTTTAGTTATATGGGTTAGGTATTAACTGAAATACAATTTCCTAAAAGCACCGTGACATTTGAAGTCAGCTCACATTTTCATCAATGTTGGCTTCCTTGAGGCTGGGGAAAGTATCTTCCTGTCTCTCTGAGAGTTTTGCCCTTTACCCAGCATTTCTTCCAGCTTCTGGGTGGGTGAATGGACCCCTAGCCTTCCTTGTCAGGCTTTGCTTGGCTATCCCTCAGGTTCCCATGTAGGATCCCATGTAGCCTCTGGCTCAATGGCTAAAGGCTCAATGGACATTTGGAAATTTAACCTGAGGAAGTGGTTACACAGAGAGGTCAAGGCCAAAGGTGATATCAGAAAAGGAGCTGATTTCAGGATTAGAATTCATATTAACAGCTTGTAATCCTTACGGCCACGGACCCATCCTTTGCTGGGACACTTGAAAAGACACACCCACGTGCACCCACATGCAAACACCAGTGAATACAGTGTGGGTCTCCTTGTCTTAAGTCTCACGATGGGATGATGCTTTCTTTTCCTCCCTTGCTACTTTACTCCACATTTTCAGTCATTTTCCCTAATGAAACTATCATGCAGAACGAATCCAAGCATCAACTTAATGAGCATTTGGCAGTCTATAACTACATGTTCTGGTCCAAATTACTTGTGACAACTTTCTTTATACAAAACCAGAACACCTACAGGGAGGCAGTGGCTCCGTCAGTGGCTCTGGCTGAAGAGGATGGCTCTTCAATTTATCTCATATATTTTAATAAAATTGCAATAAACCTTTAGTCCCCAGGTATGACAGGGAGCATCTTGCTGCCAGAAAATGTCTTTATTTTATTTTTAACTCAATAAAGAAAACATAAAATGCCCTGTGGTCTAGATGTGCTCTCCCCAAGAGCTACCCCTGGAAGGAGGGTGAGTTCATGCTCCAAAGATGCCTTCAGGTCCAGCGCTCAGACCAACAGGGCTCTCAGGGGCTGGCGCTCTGGCCAAGAAAGTAAATGTAGCCAGTTGTCTCTTTCTGGAAGCTCTGATTTTCTTTCAGAGATTGACCTCATAAATGGAAGAAGAATCAGGATAAGATGATAATCTTTTCTACTTATTTGCTACTTCATGGTTCACAGAATACTTTCATGCATCTGGTGGCATTTGATCTTACAATATCTCTGAGATGTAGGTGAGGGAGGAATTCATTCCTTCATGTGTCTTCACTCAACGGTAATATTGCTTAAGTACTTACTTGGTGCTAGGAACTAGGCTATACATTAGAGACTCAGGGCTGAGCAAGATAGATGTGGTCCTACTGTGCTGGACACCTTTTTTTTTTTTTTCCTGCTGCATCGCCCGGCATGCAGTATCCTAGTTCCCCGACCAGGGATCGAACCCGTGCTCCCTGCTGTGGAAGTGCAGAGTCTTAACCACTGGACCACCAGGGAATTCCCTGTGCTGGACATCTTAATTTACCCCTCTAGTCCACTATCCATTCTCCACCACTCTGCCCTGTGGCCTGCAGTCTCCCCTGTGTGGACGTGTTACCTGGACTGCCTGCCCTCTCCCTTCTGGTTGGGTTTGGTCAATGGGAGGTGGGAGACAGGAGGTGAGAGCAGATGGAGGCTGAGACATTCATTCTCTTGGTTTCCTTCCTGCTAGGCTGTAGGCTGGCAGGATCTGCTCCCACTTCTAAGTATAACCACATCTATCCAGATTCTAGTAACCTCTTTCTCCTCTTACCTCTTCAAGCCTAGGAGGGTCCCAAAACCACTCTCAGGTTTGATGATTTACTGGATGAATGCAGAGAACTCGCTGAAAGCTGCTATGCTTTTTCTTTTTAAGTCTTTATTGAATTTGTTACAATATTGCTTCTGTTTCATGTTTTGGTTTTTTGGCCCTGAGGCACGTGGGATCTTAGCTCCCCCACTAGGGATCAAACCCACACCCCCTGCGTTAGAGGGAGAAGTCTTAACCACTGGACCGCCAGGGAAGTCCCAGAAAACTGCTATGCTTAAGGTTATGGGTTATTAAAGGAAAGGATGCAGATTTAAATTAGCCAAGGGAAGAAGCACAGAGGGTAGAGTCCAGGAAAGGTACCAAATGTGGAGCCCCCACTATCCTCTCCCTGTGTACCCACAGACAGCATTACTTTTCTGTCATGGATACGTGATGATACACCTGGAATAATGCCAACGAGGAAAGTACACCCAAGACTACGGGGTCCAGAATTTTTACTGGCGCTCAATTACATACTGCCTGTGAGGCTGACCTTTAGTTTTCAGACCTTTCTGGAGATAGATCTGATACCACATGGTCCAGAGTCCCCATCATAATTCACACTGTTAGACTGTCCAGTGGCCAAACCCCAGCAAACAAAGATACGGCTCTCACATGTGACACTCCAAGGGCCTAGAGATCCCCTCCCAGTAGCTGAGGGCAAAGGCCAGACCTCTCCTTGGGTAAATTTAATTCTTCACTGCACACTAGCCCTTGTGGAGGACCTCTGTGTACCTGTTGACTGCTCTCCAGGCCTATGGAAAGCGTTGTTCAGACTGTGAACTTCATAGCCTGGCTGGCCTGCATCTGTTTCTTAGATGATAGATGAAGGATCTAGAGGTGTTTAATCCAATTTTTAAAAACGTATTTGTTGTTTTGCTTTATTAGAAAATTAACAAATGCACATAGTAAATTTTTCTAACAACACAGAAATGTATAACATAAAAAGTGCCCCATCATATAACATAATCCAGAAGTATATATAAAACAGAAAGTTCCCCATAATTCAAGAAATAACTGTTCTTAAAAATTTGGTTTAAATTTTTCCATTTTTTCTATGCATACTTTAACATATAAATATGTAATTACTTTGAACAAAAATGATATACTATACATAGCGTCTGTAACTTTCTTTTTCTCCTTATCAGTATATCATAGATACGACATGGAAATGTCACCACATATAAATGAACCTCATTTTTTTCAGTGGCTGAATAGTATTCCAGTGTGAATGCACCACAATTTATTTAACAAATCCCTTACTGATAGGAATGATTCTGCCAATTTTTTTCTAGTGCAAACAATGCTGCAATGAACATCCTTGTACATATATAATTGGACCCTGTGCTAAAATTTCTGTAGGGCAAATTCTCAAAAGAGAAACTCCTGGATTAAAGGATATGTACATTTTGCAATTTAATAGATCTTGCCAATGCTTGCTGAAATGCTGATCCAATTTATACTTGTATTAAGGATATATGGCGGTGCTGGACTCCTGTTCCCCTTGCCAACTGGTTGTTAGTAATCCTTTACATAAATCCAAACTTTTAAATATTTAAAGTGAAACCAGCATTACACTCTTCTTACTCCTGAGCTGGAAGGCTGCCCATTTCCCGTCAATGTCCCCACTGCGGGGGAACAGCTCTCTTGGCCCCGGCCCCAACCTGTGAAGATTGAGTGGTAGGGAATGTAGGTGGCCCTGGAAAGCCGAACTCTGGAGTAAAATAGTCAAATGGGGACTTATTCAATATTTTGTTCATGTATACACTTGATTTGAGATTGAACATTTGAAACTTACTCCCCCAGGCATGCCTAATGCCCCATGATTTTTCCCTAAGTTAGATGTGTTCGTTTTCTATTGCTGTGTAACACATTACTACAAATTTCATACCTTAAAACAACATGAATTTATTATCTCATAGTCTCTGTAGGTCGGAAGTCCAGGCACGGTGCCATAGCTGGGTTCTCTGTTTAGGGTCTCACCAGGCTGAGATCAAGGGGTGGGGTGAGGCTGCGATCCCTTCTGAAGCTCGGGCTCCTCTGAGGCTCATTCAGATTGTTGGCAGAATTGAGTTCCTTGAGTGCCCTCTTATGACTGACATCCTGTTTTCTTGCTGGCTGTCAGCTGAGGGTCACGCTCAGCTTTTAGAGGCCACCCTCAGGTCCCGGCCATGTGGGCCTCTCACAACATGCCAGTTTCCTTCTTCAAAGCCCGTGCGAGAGTCTCTCCCCAGCCTGAGACCACAGTCTTAAAGTAACAGTTACTGTGGGTGTGAGTGTCTGATCACTTTTGTTGTATAATGTAACCTCATCACCTGAGTGACTACTTCATGGTATTCCCAAGTCTGATCCACCCCCAGGGGGAGGGGATTATACAAGCACACACAATAGGGGGTGGGAATCTTGGATGGCGTTTTGAATTTTTGCCTACAGTAAGTCCCCTACCTACGCACCTTCAAGTTGCGAACTTTCAAAGATACTAACATGCATTCCATCAACATCAGGCGTGAGTGAAATTGCAGCTTGCCCTCCGTCTCCTATTGCTGACAATCCTTCAGCTCTACCATCTCCCACCTCCTCTCCCTCCTCCAGTCAGTAACTCTTCTTGCCTGTTCACTCGATGCCAGCCCCTGTATGCCACCTGCTGTACTTACTACTCTAAATTTCAAGGTACTGCATTGTAAGATTAAAAATGTTTATTTTTTGGTGTTTGTTTGTTTTTTATGTATTATGTGAGTGAAAAGTGTTATAAACCTATTATAGTACAGTACTATATAGCCGATCGTGTTAGTTGGGTACCTAGGCTAACTTTGCCGGACTTAGGAAGGCACTCTCGGAACGGAACATGTTTGTATGTAGGGAACTTACTGTATCACCTTAGCTAACACATGGACGGATTCTGTGTGCGCTGGGCTTCAGAAGAGGGGCTAGGGAGAGCTGTAATCCCAGGTGCACTGTCCTCTGGCAGGATAATTATAGTCCTCTTCTATTTTTGTCTTTTATGTGGTTACAGTGGAAAGTTCCCGATGGGGCATGCAATAGCACCATTTGGGGTATCTGATGGCTCTTACTTCCCCTTTTCTGCCTTGTCCCTTCACTTAAAGGGATGGACCCAGATGGCCATGATTATTCTACCCAACTGGGGTCTGAGTGTCAGACCTAAGATAGAGCAATCAGTTTCCTTCCTGAAATTTTAGAATTAAGATTGAGGATATGCATTAGTTAGTGGTTGGAGGTACTGAAGCTGGGAGGATTGGAGCTTGGGATGGGAGGGGGCAGGGGCAGCAACTTTATGCCATCTGCACAGAGAAGAACGAATTCAATCAGAGGAGAAAAATTAAAAACTGAAGGTGATATGTGAAAATAAGTGATGATGGTGTGACCAGTGGTATGGTTTGCTCAGGACCAAGGGAGCTCCCAGGACATAGGAGTGTCAGTGCTAAGGTCAGAAAAGTCCCAGGCAAACCAGGGTGAGTTTCATCCTAGAGAAGAGAAACCTGTGACCCCAGAGAGGGACAGAGGAGCTTCCCTGAATCATGATGCCGGTCAGTGCCTGCTTTTAATCCTGGGAAAAGCTTGGAAGAATTTCTTGCCCTGAATCTCAGGGACCTCCCCATAACCACCCAATCTCTTTTTGTTTAACTGGCTTGGAAGTTTAACTTCCAGGAAGATCATGCTTCCCAGTCTCCCTTGTCATTAGAGTGGGCTCTTGTGACTGGATTCTTGCCAATGAGGTGAGCAGATGGGATGTGTCATTTCCAGTCCCAGACAGTTAACACTGCATGTGCGAGCTCCAAGCACCCTCTTTTCCACCCCATGGCTGCAAGTGGACAAATGTGGGCTGGTAGCGTTAAAGGAGGAACAGCCCACTTCTGATCATGGTTGGAGGAGAGCCGCCAAGGAGGGCTCCTGGAGCTTCAGGGTGTTTTGGTGTGAGAGAAGATATCAAGATTTGTGTTAAGCCACTGAGATTCTGACTAACACAGTGGGTTTCTTTTACTCTTCAACTAAAAAAGCTTTTACTATAACAGCTCGGGTCACCAGGAACTTCCTGAGAGTATCTTCAGTTTCAGAATGCCTGGGAAGGTTCTTAATTGCTCACTTACAGAACGATCAGAGATGCTAACCAGTTCACACCCAGGGGCAGGATTTGGGAGTCAAGGTGCAGGGCAGGAACTGAGGGATGGCAGCTGACTTTGCTAAGGTTCCTACTTCCCTGTGAGCTGGCTCTAGCTCATCAACAGATAATAGGGGTGAGGGCTCAGGCAGGAAACTCCTATGCCCAGAACAGGGCAGCCAGCAAGGAGCCTCCACTGCACTTGGGTCAAATGAAGAAACCAGGGTCCAGGATGTAAGGACAGGGCCAGGCAAACGTGGACACCTGAGAACCAGGCCAGCCTGGCAGCTGGAGTCCTAGGCACTATCTACTTGTGACCACCTGCTTAGGGAAGGAGGACGTTGGTTTCCAATAATAATGCTTCCAGCAGACTAATTCCTAGAAACACACAAGCTACTAGAACTGACTCAAGAAGAAATAAATAATCTTAATAGACCGCTGACAAAGAAAGAGATTAAATCAGTCATTTAAAAAAGCTTCCAATGAAGAAAAGTCCAGGACCAGATGCTTCATTGGTAAATTCTACCAAACATTTAAAGAAAAATAAACACTGATCGTTCTCAAACTCTTCCAAAAAATCAGAGAGGAGGAACATGTTCTAACTCATCCTGTGAGGCCGTAGTTCCCTAAAGGCAGACAGGGTGAGCTGATGTCTCATTGGGGGGAAGCACACACCCACAGTCTGCCGAGGCAATAGTGGACGGTTGTCCAACGTAGCTGACCTGACACAAATAGAGACTCTGGGTGGGGCGGGCATCTGGGACAATTAACTCCAGCTCCTCCTGAACAAGGAAATGCCTCCTCTCTGAACAAGGAAAAGGACTGGAAGATGAAAGGAGTTGATTAGGGGGAGGATCTGCTGACACCGTGGTACCAGAGTGATGAGGGAGGGAGCCCTCCACTTCTCCCTGGAGAAGGTGACCCGAGTGACAGGATGATGAGAGATCACAGCAGAACTGCTGCTTCAGTTCCCCCTTCGCCCTTCTAGCGTGAACCGACATATGAATGGGAGGGATTAAAAAATGTCGCTGCCCCTAATCACGCACTTGGAGGAATTATGACACTAAAGGCAATCAGAAGACACCATCATTGTTCTCACTGAATGTACCTAAGGCATGAGGGATGCTCAAAGTTCATCCCTGGGTCCAGCATGTACACACACACACGTACACATACACACATATGCACAAACAGACACACACACCACAAGCTCCCCCACAACAGCCCTGTATCCTACAGCCCCATTCTTCACCCTCACCCCTCAACAGACACAGATGGACAAACGAATAGGGACCTGGTTGCCCACGAGAACATGGATGCCGGTGGCAAGCCAATATCTCACCCAAAGAAAAAAGAGAGCTCTTCAGTTGTCAAATCACCTTCCAGCCAAGCCAGATCATGCAAGCTCTAGGCTTGGGTCCAGAGCCCCTGCACTCTCCAGCTGTGTGCCTCTGGGTGAGGCTTTTGGACACCCCCAAGAGTCAGTTTCCTCCTCTGGAATATGGGCAAGATAGTCCCTGCAGAGTGGATGAGTCTTGGCTGAGGTATCGCACGAGAAAGTTCTCGGGAAACTATAAAGTATGACACTAACATGAAAAGCCAACAGCAACAATTGCAAGATGCAGGCATCATTCATGCGAACAAACACCCAGAATCCTGAGGGAGGCACAACATATGCCCGGCTGTGCCCGTTAGTGGATGCTCCTTAGAAGACGATCCCTTCCTGGCATCCTAGCCTCGCCGCTTGACGCGGGGGAGCATGTAATCCCTGCTCCACGAGGCCCATTCTCTCCCTGGAGGCAAGCTTGGGCAGGTGTTGTCACGCTTCTCTCAGGGATTACGCTAATTGTACGTTATCTCCTTGGCCAGGATGCTGGCTCTTCAGCCCATGTGGTTCCCACTTTCTGCTTCCCAGACTGGCTGCCCCTCTTGAACACCCAGTCTGTTGTTAAGTTGTTACCAAAGCCCCAGGGGTGCTGTTCTGAGAAAGGGACAAAGCAGCTAATGTAAATCCTGCTGTAGTGCTCACGGGCTGCCTTGGACTCACTCAGCAAAGGTGCGTTGAGCATCTGCTACTTGTCAAGCTCTGTACTGCGCTCCAGGATGCAGAGTGGAAAGACACAGTCCTGGCTCTCAAGGAACTCCCAAGTTGGAGAGGCAGGTAGATGCAATGCCCAGTGCTATAGTAAGGAAGCATCAGAGTGTGTGGCAGTGTCACCAGGGGGGAGCTTCACAGAGGAGGCGATGCTGGAGTACAGACTTGAAGGGTGAAGAGGACTTGGTCAAATGCAAAAGGACTCTAGGGGCAAGGAGGGAACTTCCAGGCAGAGGGAATAGCATATATAAAGGCAAGGGGGCGTGAGGGACCACAACACCTTGAGGGAATGGCAGAAGCTTGGTGTGGTGGAGCACCAGGTCCCTTGGAGCACCGATGTTCTTTTTCTTAAATTTTTTTTATTATTTATTTATTTTTGGCTGCGTTGGGTCTCTGTTGCTGCGCGGGGGCTTGCTCTAGTGCGGCGAGCGGGAGCTACTCTTCATTGCGGCGCGCGGGCTTCTCGTGGCAGTGGCTTTACTTGTTGCGGAGCACAGGTTCTAGGTGCACGGATTTAGTTGCTCCGTGGCATGTGGGATCTTCCTGGACCAGGGCTCGAACCTGTGTTCCCTGCATTGGCAGGCGGATTCTTAACCACTGTGCCACCAGGGAAGCCTGGGCACCGATGTTCTAATGCTCACGTGCTCAGCTGTACGTGTGTCTGTCCTGTTTCCCAAACAGACGGGAAACTCCTTGAAGGCAGAGACTGTATATTTGATTCAATTCTATGTGATTCAATAAACATTTATTGAGAATATGTTGTATGCAGAGCACTGAGTTGTTTCCTAGGGAGAGGTCAAAGACTAGGTCAAGAGTAGGCTCCTTGGGCTTCCCTGGTGGTGCAGTGGTTGAGAGTCCGCCTGCCGATGCAGGGGACGGGTTCGTGCCCCGGTCCGGGAAGATCCCACGTGCCGCGGAGCGGCTGGGCCCGTGAGCCATGGCCGTTGAGCCTGCGCGTCCGGAGCCTGTGCTCCGCAACGGGAGAGGCCACAACGGTGAGAGGCCCGCGTACCGCAAAAAAAAAAAAAAAAAAGAGTAGGCTCCTGCCCTAAAGGGGCTCCCCGTCTAGGGGAGGGCGGAGACCGGCTCAGCCACCTGGACCACAAAGCAAGGCAGAATGTACAGGAGCCTGGGTGGAAGCACCCAGAGTTTAGAGCGTCTGAAGGTGGGGCAGGAAGGAGATGAATGCCAGCCAGGGAAGGTTTATGGAGGCGGTGACATGGAGCTGGCTCTTAAACGTTAGCAGGAAAGATGGTGGGAAGTGTTTTAACTTTATAAGTGGAAAGGCTGGCATATGTGAAGTCCCAAGTTTTGAAAAATGCAGGTCAGTTCTGGAATAATGATGAGACTCTTGTAGTAGAGACAGTAGGCGTATGGGTTGTGAGCGTGGGGAGGGAGTTAGGAAGAAACTAACAACAGATAGCCCTATATAACGTTTGTGGTGGTCCAGTCTCTTATGTATTATATATATTTGCATAGTTTACATATATTAACTTATATAGACTTCATAGTAGCACCATGAAGTAGATGTGATTATATTCCCGAAGAAATCTGGGGGCACAGAGAGGCAGATTAACTTGCCTGAGGTCACACAGCTAGTAAGCCTCAGCGTGGGGGTTTGAATTCAGCCGTTTTAGCTCCAGAGTTCATGCTCTGCACACTACGCTCCTCACATGGGCAGATACTACTAAGTGCCTGTCCACTGCCATTCTTTTCCTCTTTGCTGGCAGAGCTCTGAGTTTGTCTGGGTACCTTCCCCTCCCTACAAGACTCTAGGGTAAATCTAATTAGTGTAAATCCATGATGGTAATCCCATTGCCCTGGCCAGTCATTGGTTCAAAAAGGGGCATGTAACCTAACCCTGACCAATGAGAGAAGAGAATTCTGCTGGGGGACTTTGGGGAAAAGGTTCTTCACTAACAAAAAAAGACACCCAAGAGGAAATGACTTATCTTCTAGGGAGTGATGTTATCATGTCTAGAAGTGACCACTGGAACTGTAGCAGTCATTTTACAAGCAGTAGGGGAGCTAACCCAACATGCAAGAGAGTGGACTGGAAAGATGCAGAGAATCTCAAAGAACCTGTATCGAACCACAGAACATATCAACTTTGGCAATCCCTCTACTCTGGGCATCTGGTGGTGTGACATCATTAATCTTCCTGGCTAAAAGCAGTTGAGGTGAGGGTTTCTGTTACTTTCAGCCCAAAGCCTCCTCTGATACTTAAGGAGCTAGGCTGTGAAGGGGTTTCTAGTAGTGTGTCTTATATCCAGGCAGTGGCAACTGGAGAGAGCTTAACTTTCAGGATCCTTACAAGTCACCAATCACAGGCAGACACTCCAGTCCAGCCCTAGATAGGGCTCTCCACCCTCCAACAAAAGCAGATTTAAGGGTGGCAGAGGGGAGCTGGGAGCCAGCGGTTCTGGGTTCTATATGTGGCTCCACACTCAGTTTGCTGTATGGCTGTGGGAAGCCGTCCCCCTCTCTGAGTCTCACCTTCATTATCTGTGAAATGAAGGGGTTGGTCTAGGTGTTCTTTTAGGGTCCTTCCAGCTCTCTGATTCTCTGATGAGTTGTCATCTGTCTAAACCCATTAAGCTGCTTTACTAAAAAAATACAATGGGGGATGGTGGAGGCTAAAGTTGGGGGTGGTGGATGGGTAAGTTATTCCAGTGACTGCCTTTGAGTCACCTAGACTGGCTGAGAAAAGTGTTTTCTGTACAGAAATGGAGCAGGACGATTTGGAATTGTCCATTTTCACAGAGATCAGGGAGAGAGGCAATGGGGAGAGGATGAATCTGAGGTAACTGCTTGCCACGCTTGTGCAGCGAATCGGCTCTGAGGACCACAGAGAGAACACTGTCACCTTCATTACAGGGCAGGGGTAGGAGTGGGGAGGGCAGACACTCAAGAGCCACCTGCTGTGGCTCTTTGACCCCTCTGGTTAAAGTATCTTTGGAGATGGAACAGCATCA
Source organism: Monodon monoceros (assembly GCF_005190385.1). Classification (NCBI taxonomy): domain Eukaryota; kingdom Metazoa; phylum Chordata; class Mammalia; order Artiodactyla; family Monodontidae; genus Monodon; species Monodon monoceros. Next base: position 34,013,590 of record NW_021703780.1, read on the forward strand.
CCAACCCTGTGCAGATAGAAATACTGGATCGCTTTAGGCTGTAACATCTGCGTTACATTCAAATCCAAAGCAACAACTAGGCTAAATTTTAAGATGTAAGATTCATTCGGAGTTCCTTCTTATCTTTCTTTTGTTCCCCTGCCCTTACCTATCTCTGGACAGTTTCCTGATTTATGGCTGCTTGGGCCATCCCTCACCCATTCCCACCCCTACTACTCTAGGTATAGCTCCAGGCCTGTCCTTCCCGAATATGCTCTGAAATCGCCTTTCCTTCTTTTAAATCCCAATCCACCCACACCTCTGTTTTCCAAGCAGATTGCTCTCAGATTAGCGTTACAAAGGCAATCTGATTTAACAAATTCACACTGACTTGTGAATGACTGCTGGGATTTTACTAAAACTACCTTTTTCTCCCTTTCCTTTCCAAGAAGAAGTTTATTACATTGAATTAATTTCTTTTTTTTTTTTTTTTTCTTGGCTGTGCCGCACGGGTTGCAGAATCTTAGCTCCCAGACCAGGGATTGAACCCAGGCCCTGGCAGTGAAAACGCCGAGTCCTATCCACTGGACCACCAGGGAATTCCTTGAGTTAATTTCTAAGTGTCAGAAATGTGGGTACCATAACAAAAGTGAAGAGACTCTTTTCTGGGAGGAAAAGAAATTTTCAGAAGGTGGGCTTTGGAACATGTATTTAACTTTTGCTTTTATGTGCCTATTTTTTTTTGTTAACTTCAAAATCATCCCACACAGTCAGCAGAAAAACTTGGCTTCTAGAAGCTATAAGTCCAGTATGCTTAACCTGAGAATGTTAAAAATACCCTCAAGTTGATGTACACACTTGTCTAGACGTGAAAGAAAATAGGATTGGGTGACTGTGATATATATATCACAAAGGAAAAGGAGATGAAAACATGGGAGATCCAGCTTGTCTAGGCCAGAGATTTAGACAGATCCCAGAGAGTATGACGATAGTCAATATATACCAAGTGAGCATGACTGACTAGCCACTGTTCTAATGTTTTAACTCATTAATCTTCTCAAACAAATGAATGAGGTAGGTGCTACTATCATTCCCGTTGTACAGACGAGAAAACTGAACCACAGAGAGTTAAGAACTTTCTCAAGGTCACACCGTATCAGAGCCAGGCTTTGAACCCAGGCGTCGTGGCTCCAGAGCTACACTCAGGACTGAGCTCTCTTCAAACCTGTGATATGACTGGAATGTGCCCCTCACATCTCTACCCTCATGCTGGCTCAGGGTGGTCTAGGGGTCCACCTTCATCTAAACCTTTTCTTGTCTTCCCATCAAAATGGCCTGTCCCATGCTCTATCCATCCTGCCTCATGAAATGAAAATGTAATTAACCAATGTGAAGATGTAAAAGGTGAGTGTTGTCCTTTAGTTATTAAACAGACATCTTCTGCTTGCTCGCTCCATGTCTAGCACAGTGCTAAATACTATGCGGAATAAAAAGATCAACGCTGTATTGTCCCTCCCTCAAGGAGCTCACAGTCAAGTTCAAAAGATCAATGTAAATAACTCTGGGCTTCCCTGGTGGCGCAGTGGTTGAGAGTCCGCCTGCCGATGCAGGGGACACGGGTTCGTGCCCTGGTCCGGGAAGATCCCACATGCCGCAGAGCGGCTGGGCCCGTGAGCCATGGCCGCTGGGCCTGTGCGTCCGGAGCCTGTGCTCCGCAACGGGAGAGGCCACAACAGTGAGAGGCCCGCGTACCGCAAAATAAATAACTCTAATGCCGGATAGAAAGGGATGTGAGCCACAGGTTAGGTACAAAAACAAGGAAGAGGAAAAGGTTATAGCCTGGGGGTCTGCTCTGGAGGGGGATGATGTAGCTTTGAGCTTGACTTTGAAGCCAGAGCTGAAGGAAAGAGCAGCCCCGCTGGCAGAAACAGTGTGAGCAAAGGCCATGAGCAGATTGGAGGAAAGGGAAATGACCTGCTAGGCTGATGCACTGGGAACAGCCAGCAGGGAGTAGCAGTTCAGTTTTGTCTTAAACAAGGTTTGGATACAGACTAGAGACTGAGGGAGTTGGTTTTTACCTTCTAGGAGCCATATGTGCAATTGTGCAGTGATGTTCCGGTGACAGCACTTTAAATCCCTGATTCTCCAACTGGGTTCCCCAACTACCCAGGGAGCACCCAGAAATTGTGCTGGAAGGACCAAAGCCACAGGGATCTTCTTGGAGCAACATTTTTATTTGGTGCATAGTATTTCAAAACTTTTTTTAAAATGAAAAAAAGTATGAGTAAATTATGGCATAGAATGCAACATTTGCTATCTTTTCCCAGCTAAAACAGAAACCTTCAGATAGACCATTTGAGGCTGCATTTGGAAGTGACAGTCAAACTATTTAACAACCAGTATAAGCAGCGGCCAGTCAGAACTGAAGGATCTTGAAGGACCCCAGCAATGTCAGAAGTGACCTCTGATTGCTGGGTTATGTGGGGGACAGGAGCCATAAAGGGAGGGGCTGGGGCAGCAGCAAGGAACGGCAGTCAAGGGCTCAGGACAGCATTCATTTACTGCCTGGTAGGGGAGTACGTCAGTATTTCAACAACCAGCTGGAGATCTGTCCTGGTTACCCTCCTAGCATCCCCAGGGAGCCTACTGGCTTTCATCTTCCATTAAGTAAACATTGTAGGAAACTTGGGGGAGCAATGCTTTGACCTAAGGGGTGATTCCATGTAGGAGTTAGGGATCTGAGGTGTTCCAGGTTGTAGTATGGCCCTGGGGGCCCCCTAAATCATAGTGTCTGGGTGACCATCTCCTTAACCCTTGCCAATGGCCTGCCCTGCATGTTCTATCCAGTGCTATTACAGCCAGGGGAGTTTCCACAACACGGTCTTCCTGTAAGAGAGCAAAGCCCACTATGCCATCAGCTTGCCCAATTTTACCTATAAGTATTTTTCTCACAAGTGCTTTGGAGGAAAAAAAAAAAACCATCCAGACTCTTAGCAATACATCAAGGTTACTTGAATGCATTTGAAATATAATGAGTATGTAGCCATAAAAGACATGCCTCATAAGAATCTTCTGAAGGAAGAAATAAAACAAATGTTCCTGCCTTTGTATCTTGCCTCTCGGAGGCAGCAATGATTCCCTTGGTGTTCTCCCCAAATCACAAACTCAGGTATAAATTACAATTAGTAATTAGGTTCTTGCACGGGATGTGCCATAGTTAATGCTAAGCAGGCAAAACCCCCGCCTTTGGCTTGGCTCCTTCAGGCAGCTTCTGTCTCCCCAGGCTTGGTGAGAACAGGCTTGGTGGGCACAGCCCACTTCCTTAGACAACATAGGGAAATACTTCATTCTTTCCTCTCAGCCCTTCTTGCAGCCAGATTTGGTCAGGTGACCTAGTTCTGGCCAATGAGATACAAGGAACAGTCTGCTGGGGCTTCTGGGAAAATCTTTGCTCTCTCCTAAAACGGGAAAGATGATGAGAGGGTGCTTTTGCCTCCTCCTTCTTTAATGCTTAGGACACTGTCCTATGACGTGACAATGTGATGATAGGAACTGTGGAAGCCACCTTGCCAGTATGAGCAGAGGTGTGGTGGGCACACTGAAGGTGGCAGGATTGATGGATGGGAACGGCCTGGGTACTTCTTAATGTGGACAAGCTCCTTGCTCGACCCCAGGAACCACCTACTTCTGTGAGTTTTATCACAAGAGGAGTAAACTCCTATTTTTACCCCACTTTTAGTCATGTGCTGTTACTTGTAGCCAAGCATCCTATATTAGTCAGGATAAACTAGACCTTGATTCACAAATCTTGTAGGTTAAGCACAACAGGTTTATTTCTCATTCCTTCTCATTCCCTTTTAAGGCCATTGAGAGTTGGAACAGCCCTCCTGTGTCTTGTGACTGTGTCAGTGCGGCCCCCAGGTCATTGAGCAGAGGAAGAGAGAATTGTAGAGTCACACGGGCTGTGTTAAAGGCCAGGCCTGGAAGTGGCTTATATCACTTCTGCCAAATCCCACAGACCCACCCAATCTAACTTCACGGGGGTGCTAAGAAATGGGCACATAGAGCATCGTCTCCACCACATTTCCTAATTCATACACTACCTTGTCTATGTTCCTTCAGTCAGAAAGTCATTCACTTCTTCAACAGACATTTATTGAACATCCTTGTGTCAGGTGTGCCAGAGGGAATGTAAAAGACAGATGACAGTCTATCATTACATTCCTGGTCCTCAGAGCATCCAGCGCACAGGAGACACTAAATAAAACAGTCGGTAAAGATAATATATTAAAATATGCACATATATTAATGTTAATTTACACTAATTATATGAGAACGCCTACATATGTTAATGTATGCTAATTCACAATCATTCCTGTCCTCAAAACGCTTAGTGTTTAGCTGAGAGTCAGATGAGTAGATAAGCTGAAGTACCAGGTGGCGGGCACACTCACAGAGGCAGCAGTACAGAGGTGGGCGTGGGGCTCAGAGGCGCACAGCCTGGCTTGGTCTGCAGAAATCAGGGAAGGCTTCAGGGAGGAAGTGGCATGAGGCCAGGGTCCGAAAGGAAGGAGACGAATTTGCCGAACAGGGAAAGATGGGGAAGTGGGAAGTCTGGAAGCCCCGAAGGAGCATGGGTAAATGCAGGGCATTGTGAAAAGGCCTGGCTGGTAGGAGCATGGCCAAGAGTGCCTGTGTGCATCTCGAGGTCTGGGAGAGAGTGAGGAGGGGCAGGTTTTAGGGTTGGAGGCAGAGGATCTAAAGCTCTAAGGCAGGGGTTCTCCATCCTGGCTGCAACTTGGAATGGCGTGGGTAAATTTAAAAAATTCCAGTGCTTGGGCTCTCCCCCAGTCCACTAAGATTCTCCCTGGGCCAAGGCCTGGGAATCAGTACTTTTTAAAAGGCCCCAGGTGATTGTACTGGGCAGTCTGGGCTGAGCGCCACTGTCCAGAGTTAGGGTGGGGACAGGTTTGTTTGTCTTGCCCAGAAATGGAACTGCAGCCATGTAGGAAGGTGCCTCTCTCTCCTCCCTCACTGGGCTCAGACTCCTGAAAGGAAAGTCTTCTAACATCAGGCAGGGGGAGAAGAGAGTTGCCAAAATGTTCCTTTGTCAGTACTTTTTCCTATGTTCATTGTTCCTTTTCTGCCAGGGCGGTCCGCTTCTCCCTTGACCTTTGGCACCCTGGGGCCTGAGACCAGCTGTGCTGACAGCTGGCAGGAAATTTCTCAGCCTCTGGAGGCTCCAGAGACAGGGCTGATGCCAACCTCTGTTCCTGATTACTTACCAGGTATAAGGAGGCCCATCTCCACCCAGAAGTGCTCCTAGGCCTCGCTCAGTGCACAACTTCCTCCTCCAGACAGCGTGTCCCGCCTTGTGCCCCAGAGCCCCTCAGACCAGCTGCTGGCAGAACGCATGCCTGTAAGATTGACTAATACTGCACACCCTGCATTTGATTTTTATTCAACAGGTATATCCTGGTTCTCCCATTTGTTAGACTCTGCCACCCTGGGACAACGTCCCTTTTCTCCCTCTGCGGTAGCTTCTCTGGGCGATTTGCCTTCTCCCGTCACTCTGAACGTGTTCTAGGAGGCAGACTCATTTTACTACCAGCCTACAGTGAATTTGCTGCAGGAACAGTTGTGGAGCGCGTTCAAAAGCCAAGGAGGAGTTTTGCCTGCATTTGCTGTCGGGGGTGGCACACAGCAGCATCTCAGCATCCGGGGCCTCCTCTGGAATTTAGTCACCGGTCTTACCTGTGGCAGGGAGGGGGCAAGGCTTTAGTTCTGAGGCACTGCCACTGATTCTGCCCCCTTGGGTTGTACCTCTTTCTCAGTTTGGGTTTCCAGGTTTTGAATTGTCTTTGTCTCTGCATTCATCCATTCACTCATTCATTCAACACAAATACTGAATGCCTACCTCCTATGCGTCTGCCCAGTGCTATGAGCTGGGCAGGCAGTGGCAAATGGATCAGATACTCAAGGAGTTTACAGTCTAGTGGGGGCTGTGACATGGTGAAACCAGCACTAACTAACTGTGTGCAGTCTGGTTACCTTACGTCTTGAGTGAAGGTCACCCCCAATGGAAACTAGAACAGTGGCTTTTCAAACTGGGTTCTTTGGAGCTTCTGCAGGCACTGAAGAAGACAAGGGACTGTGGAGTGAGTGGGCTTTGGTCCTCTCCTTCTTCAGCTCTGATGGGTTCTCTTGTATCTATTTTATACACTGGAGTTTTGTATGAGGTCTTGTGATGGTTAAGATTATGTATCAGCTTGGCTGGACCACAGTGCCCTGATATTTGCTCAAACATTCTGCGAGAGTATTTTTTGGATGAGATTAACATTGCAATTGGTAGACTTTGAGTAAAGCAGGTTGTCCTCCATAATGTGGGTGGGCCTCATCCAATCAGTTGAAGGCCTTACTAGAACAAAGACTGACCTTCCCCGAGCACCCAAGCAAGAAGGAATTTATCCAGCAGAAGGCCTTCAAACTTGAATTGAATCTCCATCCTGAGTGCCTACCCTGCAGATTTTGGAAATGCCAGCTTCCATAATCATGTGAGCCAGTTCCTTAAAACAAATCTTTCTCTCTCTCTCTCTCTCTCTCTCTTCCACTAGTTTGAGATGCCAGGTGTCCTTGTCCTGGCTCTAACCCACTGCCCTGCCTCAGCTCTGGTATCCTCCCTGGTTCCACCTGTCTCCCTGGTTTGGGCCTTGGTTGTCTGGGTCCTGACTTAATAGCAACTACAATTTAAATGTGTCTAGTGATTTACTGTTTTCAAAGTGTGTTGCAGACGTGATCTCATTTAAGTTTCATACTACCTTTTTACAGATGAGAATGTTGAAGTTAGGATGTTTTAAATGGCTTGCCCAAGGTCACACAGTTAGCAAAGAGCAGACACAGGAGTTAAATGTCTTTGGACTCAAAAATCCCAGGTACTTCCCTCTATACCATGCTGTCAGCCATTTAATCTGTTACACCAGAGCACACAAGGCATTTAATATTTTTCCAGCAGAAGGGAGCTGGAGATTCCACCCCCAGGGAGAATGACTTGCTCCCTGATTTCCAGAACGAGCAGGTGAAAGACCCTTGCAGTAGTGAAAGGTGACCTCAGGCAAACTGCAGCAGCCGCTCTTCAGGCTGGCACCCTCTGGGGTTGGCCATGTTTTCCGGCTCTCGCTGGCAGAGTGTCCATGATTCACGGCGATGTGGGGACTTCACGAGCCTGTGATAAAACAGTAATCACCAACTGTGAGGCTGACACGAGATTACGGAGCTGCACAGTTGAATTGAGTTACTGCACTTTCCCAGGGGGCTGTTCATGCGAGGGCAGTGCTGATCTAAGAGGTATCAGTGGGTGTAGGGCTCAGGGTGGAATCTCACCCAGATGCCTTTCCTGGAACGGGAATGAGGGGGGTGGTGGGGGGGGCCAGGGGTGACCAGATCCTGCCTCTGACTCTCTGACTCTGCTCGTGACTGCAGAAGCCGTGTGTGTTGTTGCTGTGTGGGTGTGAGTGTGCAGAGGGGGGACCTCAGGCGCAGAGGGTTCAGTTAGCCATCTTCCTCAGTTCATGGAGACGCTGCCTTGGTCTCACAGGCCACATCCAACCTGTCGGCAAATCCTTCAAGCCACACCCAGACTCAGTGGGCTCCCTTCTCACCAGCCACTCTGCTATCACTGGTCAGAGCCGCTTCATCACTTTTTGCTTTACCTCCTATCGGGTCTCTCCACTCACTCCTCACTCCCACAGTCTATTCTCAACACAACAGCAAAAGTGATCCTGTTAAAAGTTCAGTCTCTTTTCTCCTCAAAATCCTGCCATGGCTCCCCATTTCCCTGAGCGGGAAAGCCAAAGTCTTCACAGTGGCCTGTAGGGCCCAGCATGATAGGGTCCCCATCACTTGCTGACCCTCCTCTCCCAGCACTCGTCCCCTCCACTCACCCGTGGCCACGGTGGCCTCCTTGCTGTTCTCAAACACATCAAGCCCACCCCCCCCCGCTTCCAGGGCGCTGTACAGTCTGTTCCCTCCGCTTGAAAGCTCTTCCCCCAGATTTCCACGGGGCTTGCCCTGCACCTTCTGTGCTCCGTGAGGCCGACCCTGCCTGCTTCGTTTAAAGTTGAGACACCCTCTCCACTCCACCCCATCTCCCTTACACTGTCTAATTTTTCTCTTTTCCCATGGTATTTTTCAGCTTCGAACACACTAGAAAATGTATTTATTATACGAATTATTATCTATCTCCCTAATAGAATGTAGTCTCCAAGAAAGCAGGGATCATTTTTGTTTGGCCACTGATATATATCAAGTGTAAAGTAGTTGCTCAATTAATGTTTGTGGAATGAATAAATAGGGGCTGTGTGTTTCTGTTAGATCAGGGACTCTTCAAGGGCTGAAACTGTATCGTCTCCATTAGATCGGAAGCGCCCCTAAGGCAGAGAGAGTGTCTTTCCCACGAAGAATCTCCTTACTCCATTATACTTACTTCCCTTGGCCCTGCCCTAGATCTAAGACTTTGCAAACCACAGTCAGAGAGTGGGGTGAAGGGAGGCAAGGCTCCTGCAGGTGGGGTGTGGAGGTCCAGCCGTGAACACTGGATCCCTGGGCACTTCTTCTTGTTGAGACGATGCTCTCCACCAGCCTGCAGGCCTCATGTGCTAGGTGTGTGGCTTATGTGTCCCTCACCCCTCTGATCTCTCTTGACTTCCAGTGGGCCAGGTCTAAAGCCTGGATCCCTGCTTAGTTTCTCTCCCCTGGTTTTCTGTAGTCCTGTCTAGCATCCAGCACATTCTCAGAGAAGTCTTCCATCCCAGTCAGTGACTGGGGGCTCCAATTCCTGTCCTCCCCAACCACCCTGCCCTTCTTCCTCCCTAACCCTGGCTGAGTCCTACATCCTTCCACTCTGTTCACCCAAAGGTCAACGCCTCCCGTGGCCAACTCTCAAGCACTGCCTGCAAATTGCTTGATGTGGGAATTGATGTCCCTCAGCTGTCTCATCCTTGCCAGTCCCTGGTGTCAAACCCATCTGAACCCAAGGAGGCCATGTGGCACGGTGGAAGGACAGCACTGGAGGGCTGGCTATGGAGATGCACCTCCCAGATCTCTGGCTGTGGGGAGCATGCATGACCCACGGCTCCTGCCTGAAATCACCGCATTCCCATCTGGTGTCTGAGCATGGCAGGCCTGCTCCTGAGATGTGGGACCCCTCTGATGGGCCACTTTGGCTCAAGGACTCTGGCAGCCTTGCTGGACCCTTTCATGGCTGTACTGCAGCCTAAGACGCTCCCATACAACCTTCCTTCCTGGCTGCTCTGGTTCACTCCAGGGTCAGATCTGCACCTGGGCCGGGTCGGGCAGCTCTCCCAGCCTCCCCCAGCGTTCTCTGCATGCTTCCCCTTACAGGCACTGCCCTTCATAAATCTCGTGCACATTTAGTCCCATCTTGGAGTCTGCCTCTTGGAGAACCCAGCCTAACAGCCATTGGAGCCAGGCAGACCTGGTCTCAAATTGTGACTTTTCAGAGCTGTAGCTTCTGCACCTACAAATTGAAGCAAATAACCCCGACCGCACAAGCTGATGATGGGAGGATCAACTGTGATCTGGGCTGGGTCCTCTTGACCCTGGTGGCCTGTCTGGTCCTGGCTCCTTCACCACTTGGGGTTCTCATTCACCCTGGGCCATTTCTATGGGATCCCAGCCATGCAGGTCCTGAGGACAGGCCCCTGAGCTTCGGCTGTGGCGTCCACTCAGGGCCGCAGCCCATCAGCACGTTCGCCCACATTGCTGCCCCACCCCCTCCCACTAATGGGTGTTTTAGGGGAGCTTTTCCACTCGGAGGCTTTTTTTTTAATCCTAGAAAGGGAAATTGCTTGCTTAATTTAATTTGTTTAATATTCCTGTTAAAAAATGAGGTTCAGTTAAGATACCCAGAAAAACCATAATGCTCATTTAACAGAAGAATGGAATTTGAGTTCCACAAATACATTTTTTTCCCTTCTTCTGTTTTTTTTTTTAAATGCAAATCCAGCTAAGTGAATGACTGATTTTTATTAGATGCTTTAATTACAGGTCGTTAATGGAAATATTACTGGAATTAAACTCAAGTGTGTTCACCAAGGAAAAAGCTTTATGTGTCACTTTTTAAAATAACCAAATTTCAAGACTTTGTGGATATGGTCAATTGAAGAAGCAGCTGAGAAGTTAGCCCCTTAATTGTGATAGAGTGACAGGCTTTCTATGCAAAGCTGGTTTCTCTGAGGCTTGTGGGGAAGAGGTGCCACCCTCATAAGACAAAGACTTCACATATATGGACCATGTCTGCACGCATGTGTGGGCGGGGCCCAAACCTTCAGGGTGAGTCAGCTCTACAAACATCTCCACAAGCCCTCTATGCATAAGGGCACAAATGCAATCCAAACACACATACTCTGTAAACTCTGCTGACTTTGTAGATTCTCTAGGTGAAAACTGAGAATCTCTCCACGCATTTATGCATCAAAACCTCCCTGCCTTTCCTCTCCTTGAACACACCTTGACATGTCACACATGCACGAGCGGGCTTTGGTGAAGCCGTCCAGGCACTCTCAGGAGTTTCCTCTGTGTTCAGGGATGCCCACTTCCCAAGGCATTGGTGAGGGTGTGCTCCGTAGCCCTTTTCGTTTCTGCTTCCCTCTGGGAGTCACTTTCAAAGTGGCAACTCACACAGCCCAATAGCTATTTGGGAAACGATGACTTTACTGCAGGGTGAGGCCTCTTAGGAAATGAACTACGCACCATATACTACTGGGTCTCCTATCTGAAGCCAGCTTGACTCACTTGCCATGAACTTGGGTCTTTTTTTCACCCTGACTAGCTGACCAGCTCACTCCTCACCCTGTCCCTAGGGGCCGTTCTGTTCTGCCCTTTCAAATTGGGTTTCAAGTATGACTTGTAAATTTCTAAGGCAAGCGACCTTGGACGAGGCTGCCTGAGTGGCTGTTACAGAAGGTGCTTGTGTTAGGTTGGTGGAAAAGTTTGTTCGGGTTTTTCCGTAAGGAGTTACAGAAAAACCCGAACGAACTTTTTGGCCAACCCAAGAGTATGAGGTTTTTCAAGCCAGCAGGCCTGGACTGGAATGCTTGCGTCCCCGCTTACTGTCAGTGTGGCCTTGGGAAGATCGTTAACCTCCCTGAACCCCAGTTTCCTTAGCTCTAAGGTGGGGATGATTACAACTCTCCATCTCTCTGAGTTCTCTCCCTCAGCTCGTAAATCTGCTCAGTGCTCTCCTTTCCTAAAAGTACTCTTCTTTGACCCAATACTCGACCGTCTTTCTTTACTTTCCGTCTTTTTCCTAAAAGTTTAGTCTGCCTTCCCGTGCCCATGTCCTCACTCCCCGCTCTCTGCTCAGCAGTCAGTGTTCTAGTAACAAGGAACAGAATGCACTCTAGCTAGTTGAAGCAGAAAAGAAATAAATGAAGGGGTCCCAAGAAACTTCCAGAAGCTCTGGGAAGGCCAGAGAAGACCTGGATCCTGCACACGGGGAGCAGTACCCACAGCCCACCACTGTCTACACTGGAGGCTCTGCTAACCCCAGCTGCCGTGTCCCTGATGATTGATTCTGGAAGCTGAAAAGTCTGGAACTGCCGACCCCAAAGCCACCCTCACCTGAAAATGGATTCCATGTAACACCTGTTTCCACCCCTTGTTCCCTCCTTCATCCAGCGGCTACCTGGTGTGACTGATTGGTGGAGGCTTGGTCACATGACTGTACCCCAGCTGCAAGGGAGGCTGGGAAAGAGAGGCTTCTGGCCCACGGGTGAGAAATTGACCACTCACAGGAAGGACGTTCAGGGGATGCTGGCAGGCAAGATAAGCACTCACCACATGCTCCCCCGCTGGAGGCCCCTGGGTCTCCAGCCTCTTCTGTAGCTCTACTGAAGTGCTCTGGGGAGACCTCCATGCTGGGCATCTCCTCTCTGTCCCTCCATATTCACTGTCTACCCTCCTCCAGAGGCTGACCTGGAGGACCTGCATCTGTCCATTGCCTCACTTGCCTACAGTTGGGTGTTTCCAACAGGGAGCCTTGGTTGCAGACTGAAAGAGGAAGTGAGGTCAGGGAATATCTCCCCAGCTCCTTATCTATGGGGTCTCAACAGGCTTGCTGTGACCCTTTGCCCACTTCACAAGCCTGTCAGATAGCCCTCTGCACTCAGCCCTCCTCGCCATCAGGTTTGTTAACCTCTCTCTCTTCTTGGTCTCTCTGCTCAGGGTGGTAACCACTCATGCCGTTCCCTATTATGCCTCCCAGGGCCCAACGTCCTCCTTGAGGCTCTCCCTACAACACGCCCACTGTTGTCAAAACCCTTAATTAAACTCTCCTGAAGTTACCAAACTTAAGAGTGCCATCTGTCTCCTGCCAGGACCCTGTAAAACCGCCACAGTGACCTCTACTTCACCAAGGCCAGTGGACACTTTCCAGTCTTATCTCCCTCAACCTCTTGTATGCCTTTCACATTGGGGCAGCTTCTTCCCTGATACCCTCTGCTCCCTTGGATTCCAACTTTCTGGCTACGTCTGCTTAGTCCCCTTCTGAGTGTCTCCTCTTCTGTCCATCTCCTGAGCATGGCTGTTCCCCGGGGGTTCCGTTTATGGATTTTCCCTTTTCTCTTGACATGATCTCCATAGTTGAGCTCCCCCACTCTCTTGGTTTTAACCCCATTTCTTTGCTGATGTCTCCCAATGTTATACCTCAGTATTTCACCTGAGTTTGATTCCAGGTATCTACTGGAAGCATCCATCTGGATGTCACTTTAAGGATCATCAACTCAACAAAGCCCATACTGATTCATCATCCCCTCTCACTGTTCAGTCACCCGAGTCAGGAGCCAGCAGGTTCTTCCTTCCTGCTCCCTGGGATTTTCCATCTCTTTCCCTTCTTAATCGTTTCTGGACCCAATCCTCTCTTCACCAACCCTACTACCTGAGCCTTGATCTGAGACCTCATCATATCCTGGGTGAAATATAGCAGTCTCCTCCTTCCCAGCCTCCTAGGTTTCCATCTTACCCAGTGAAAGCCACTGTCCTCCTTTTAGCCAAGGTTACGTTTGTAAAATGTGAACTGACTGTGTTAGACTCTACTGCAAGCCCTTCAGTCTTCTGAAGGATTGAGTCCAAGGTCCTTAGCCAGGCCCACAAAACGTTTTATGGCTTCGTTCCTGCCTACCTCTTCAGCCTCGTCACATGCCACTCCCTGTCTCCAAGGACATGCTCTAATAAATCGATTGGCTTATAATTTCAAACACAAAATGTCCTGTTCCCCTCGACCTTGCTAATGTGATTTCCTCTAACCCGGGGTGCCGTTCCCCCTTTCTTCCCCTATCACCTCCTCAGCCTTCAAGTCTTGACTCCTGTGTCCTTTCCTCCCGGGCTGATGTTCCAAGTGTGGGGACCATGCATTCTGATTTTTTTCTTTGTGTCTATCACTCCCACCAGACTATAATCTTCCTAATGGCAAGGATCGTCCCTTAATCGTTTCTAACACTTTGTGTCTGACACATAAATATTTATCGATCTGAATTGAGTGAGTCAAAAGTATTGGATCAGCTGGGTCGCAGAGTCTCTAAAATCCCCAATACCCTGAAGTTCTTGGGGACGGGATCTACAAGGAGACTTTTCTGCTCTTACCCAAAGGTGGTCTGGGTTTCCCTGGGAAATCAAAGAACCCCAACGCCCCTCCCCTCCAATAAAGAGCTCTTAGGGCTGCAGACAGTAGCACACACCTCTTAGAAAAGACTCAAGGTCTTACCACTGGCCTGGAAATTCACTCCAGCCAGAGTTAGACCCACCAACACTGCCCATCTTCTTGGTGCTCTGTCTCTCTAGGAATGTTCTTAGTTTTTCTCCTTGGAAATTTTACATGTTTTCAAGGTTGGAGGAGGCCATAAAGCCTGGATTAAGGATCCAGAGCAAGGGCTTAGGAGTCAGGCCCAGCTTAAAATCTTCTTACTGGCACGGTGACCTTGGCAGTTCCCTGAAGCCCCTGAGCGGTTTCCTCATCGCTAAGATGGGGGCGATGATGATAATACCCAGATCATGGGTTGGTTGTAAGGATTAAATGAGACTGAGATGGACGTCATGCACTTAGCTCATAGCCTGGCACAGACGCTCTCACGAAGGCTTAGTCCAAATCTTGCCTCCTCTGAGAAATCGCCGGTGACTCAGGACCAGCCCACAATAGTTTCCCTCCTCTGAAGGGTGTGATTCGAGTCCCAGACACTCATCCTGGCATTTAACCATTCACCACTTCTGCGTGTACATCACCCCCACGTGCTAACCATGCCTATCTATGTTGTCTGTCTTGTCTCCCCCACTAGATTTTAAACCACTAGAGGACAGAGATCGTGAAGCAAATACAGGCACACCTCAGAGATGCTGCGGGTTCAGTTCCAGACCACCACAACAAAGCAAATACTTCAATACAGCGAGTCACGCCAATTCTTTAGTTCCCCAGTGCATGTAAAAGTTATGATTATACTATACTGTAGTCTATTGAATGCGCAGTAGCACTGTGTCTAAAAAGCAATGTATGTGCCTTAACTGAAAAATACTTCATTGCTAAAAAAAGTCAACCGTCATCTGACAATGCAAGGTTGCCACAAATATTCAATTTGTGAAAAACTGAACACCTGCTAAGCGTAATAAATCAAAGCACGATAAAACGAGGTATGCCTGTACTTTATTGAGACATCGCATGTACGAAGGTGGGTGCCTCCCCTTCCCTCCTTTAATCAAGCATCTTTAGGTACCCAGTTCAAGGCTGGGGTGGGCAGGGTTGCTTATTGAGGAGACCTGAGCGTCTTGAGCTGGGTGGGGGAGGGAGGTGTAGGGGAGGTCCATTGGTGGGGATGTTAACTCATCCTCTTCTGTTAACACTGGGTAAGCAGGGTGGCCTCCTACATCTGGCATCTGAAAAATGATGCCCTGATAGAGCCCAGCTCCCAGAGAGGAGGCGCCAGCAGCTAACCGTTTATCCCAGAATGGTGCCGAGAAAATGCTGGTAGTTTAATGAGTTGGGATCCAGGGAGCTAAAGATAGGTAGGTCCTCTTTGGAGAAAACCAGAACCTGGGGAGGCCTCCACCAACACCTGCCTGTGGGTGCAGGCACGAGCCCCTGTGTGTTTCTGCCGTACTATGTCCTAACTTGAGCTGGAGGGGGACACTTAATAAGCCTCCCTCATTGGAACGGGTGTTCCCCCACCCCTACCCGGGCTGGTAAAATCCAAGCCTGGAGGAAGCAGGGGTCTGTTTCAGCAGGAGAGGTGGGAGGAGGGGTCAACACCTGCCCACGTGGCCACATGGACTTGTACTCCCGCTGTCCCTGGGCCAGAGGCAGTGCCCTGATTTTCTTCCTGACGCCCCTTTCTGGCTTGGACCCAGGGGGACAGGGTGGAGCTTGGAAACTCAACCTCCTCCCGAAGCTTAGGAGTCCCCCTGCTCTGGGTGGTGGGTCATCAGAGCCCCCATTCCCCCAACAGTCACAGTTGCGCTTGTCACACCGGCGGCGGACAGAACCTCCCACGCACCTTAACTGGATGTGAAAAGTTAATTCAGGTATAAACGTGAAGACTTAATGAGAGGAGAATGCTGTGGCTTAATTATGCCCCTTTTTGCCAAGGTAATGACAGGCTCCCCTGCAGCCCGCCCCCGCCACCCCTTGGCCCTGGCCCTTCCTCCCGGCGTCTTCTTTGGTAAAAGGCCGGCATGTGTTTTCCCTGCCTAAGTGGTGACAGTGACTGAGGACTGGGGCAGAAGAAGCGAGTATTAATTATGGCGTTTGGGAGAAGAAATCTGCAGGGTAGGTGTACAGGGATGTATGCACGTGCTGTACTCTGGCAGCCAGGGAGTCAGGCCCCTCCCCCGTAGCTCTGCAAACCTTCCAGTCTTCTTCTTTGATCTCAGCTGTGTGCCGAGGGGATTTAAAGAGCCCTAAGACATGCTCCTACCCTCAAGATGCTGAAGAACAATTGCGACTTGTTAATATCATCATAATTAACTTACTGACCATGTCCCATGGCAAGGCATTGTACTAAAGGCACGCTGGATTATTTAATTTCATCTTGTTAGTAACCCTAGGGAGGAGGTTTTCTCGTCCCCATTTTACAGTTGAGGAAATAGAGGCCCAAATAGGTAATAGTAAACTGTTCATGGTTGCACAGCTAGAAATGAGCGAAACTGGGCTTTGATCCCTGTTCTTTCTGATTCTGAGCCCTTTAGAAAGGCACAGCCCTAGGGTTGGAAATAACCAGCCCCACATCTTATACAGGAGTGTGTGACTCTGCACCACAAATGGCACGTGATGTTTGGAAATTCTAAGTAGGAAGATTGCAGCAGGCTCGGGTGGGCAGGAAGCACATCATGCTTTGAGGTAGTTTATTAAAAAGCTTGGAGCTGGCTTCCTTATTTCCCCACCTCCAGGGTCAGCAAAGTTTTCCTCCTCACCCTCTCCATCATGAGCCCATCCTAGGAATTCACATTTCTTCTGTGATAGAAGAAGGTGGTCCAGCCAGTTCCCAGCACCTACGGAAGGAGTCTCCAACCAATAAGCTGTTGTCCCACCCGGGGGGGGGGGTGCCCCATCACACGTGGCATGACTGTCATGCCATGATTGAGCAGAAATGACCTCCATGCCCTCTCTGTCCCCCTCCCAGAACTGATGGAACAGAGATAAGGCCCACGAGTCTGACTGGCTCTGCAGGCTGTGTCTGGGGGACAAAGCTTCTGTGTCTGTTAGCATAGGAATTCTCCAGGGGCTGTCAAATCAAAGGAATTTTTTCTCCACAGCTGCATTTGTGTGCTTTGCTTTTATCCAAAGAGCATCCAGGGCTGGCTGCCGCTGGTCAGACACTGTATGGACGTTTCAAGGGCAGCTGCCACAGTCACCAAAGTGACCTTCTAAACTGAAGAGCCACGGACTGCACAGGGAGGTGGGGGGAGGGCAGCTGGTGGGGGTCAGGGGCTCAGAGGTCCAGAGACAAGCTCAAGGTCACAGAGTAAATCAGCAGAAGCAAACCCCCAAATCCACCTGTCTGGGTCCCCAGGGCAGACCTTGCTCCTCAGAGCTCCTGCTGGCCTCCACACTTGCCCTCCCTGGGTGTGACTTCAGCCCAGAAAGCCTGAGAGCAGGACGGGGGAGCAGGGAGACTCCCCTGTGACAGTGGATGTGTCCAGTACTGATCACCTAGGCTTGCTGAGTGCTCACTAGGTGCCCAGCGCTGGGCAAAGTGAATGCTCTCTCTTAGTCCACACGACAATTTCGTGGGTAGATTACTGACATCATCTCCATTTTACAGATGTGGAAATTGAGGCTTAGAAAGATAGGTTGATTTGCTCACGACGACCCGGCTAGTAAGCGGCAGGACCTATATTGGGAATGTGAGGAGTAGAGGGTGTGTGTGGGAAGGGGTAGCTCAGGTTTCATCCAGAAAGTATTTCTGGGGCAGCAACTGTGTGCCAGGCAGCCCACTGACCCCCTGGGGACACAGCAGTGAACAAGACAGATGGGGTCCCAGCCTCGTGGTGTCCACAGTTTAATGGGCGGTTGAGTGTTTCTCCCACGAGAGCCACATGCATTTTGTCCAGCTCCGAGTTCCCACAGCACTGGTTCTGCGCTCGGCTGCAAGACAGGCTGACCTGGGGAGTTCCTGGAATCAGCAATGCCAAGACCTCACTCCAGACCCATGGAACCCGACCTCTGGGGAGGAGTCTGGGCGTCTGTATGTTCCACAAACTCTCTGGGTGATTGTAACTGACCACAGGTGAAGGACCGCCGCTGGACAGCAACTATGACAGCACTTGGACAAAGCCAGCCAGGAACACGTGTCTTAAAGGAAAGAATTTGGGGAGAGTGGTGACCATCAAGAGTCCACCTTTGGAGGAGCAGTGCCTCCTCGGGGGGGCAGGAGAGTGGAAGGCAGAAAGCACTGCTGGGGAAACCCTAGACACATGCCCTCAAGGCTGACCCAGATGACAGAATAGTGGTGGTAGAGTGACAGGTTAATATGAATTATCTCAAGGTTCCTGGCTGTCATCTGTCTGGCAAGATTTTATTTATTTATTCCGATTTCTAAAGAGGGGCTTTTTGCTAGAGTGCCTTGAGATTTAGGTGTAAAATTTAAAGCACTAATTAAAATACATAAAACATGGCATGGAGCAATTAGAGTGGCAGGAAGTGGCACGGAGAAACCACATCAGCCCTGTTTGGGAGTGGGAAGAGCCCAATTTCCTGGGCAGCAGATGCCTTGCCCCAAATATTGAAGGTCAAGAGTAAAGGGGCAGTGGGTGTCAGAGCCCTCACCCCGCCCCCTGCCTCCAAGCTGGATGTTAATAGATGGTCTATTACCACATGGAGCCCCCGTCGGAGGGGAAACACAGTCCTGCCTTCAGGGAACCCCAGTCTAAGGGTATTACTGAACCAAACTTGGGTCTGCGTGAGGCTCCACGCAGGGATTGAAGGCTCTAGGACACCTCCAATAACAGTAAAGTGAGAATAACAATACGTACTGGCGCAGACATTAGCAGCTGATATCGCTTGAGCACTTCCCGCGTGCCATGTGCTCTGTACTTCACATCACAGTAACCCTGTACTGCTGATGCTACCATTATCCTCTGTTTAAGATGAGGAAACTAAGACTTAGGGAGATTTTTTTGGGGGGGGGAACACTTTCCAAGGTCACCAGTCAGTGAGTACCATCGCTGGCAAGTGGCAACTCAGAGGTGTGTGTACACTGAGCTTTTATGGGGAACTTTTCCAAGGAGGCTGGTTTGCAGAGGGGTGGGGGCGGAGCAGATGGACAGAGAGAGACCAAGAGATGAGAAAGAGAAAGGTGTCTGGATGCCTTTCCAGGCCCCTTGAGACCACCCCCCTCTACCTGCAAGGATTATCCAAGCTCTTCAGCTGTGTCTTTGTAATAAAACCCCTCTACTTAAGCTAACTTGTTGATTTTCTGATCCTTACAGTGAATTATTCCTTAAAATACTTGCCCTGACTTCCCTGTAAAGTTTTTAGGATCAAATCAGATCATGTATTTGAAAGGGCTCAGTGACCTGGAAGGAACTGCAGCAATTAGGAAATATCTGGAAAACAGTTCTAAGCTTAAATATAATCAATGGATTGCTGCAAGGCGAACTCAGAGGCAGGAGGACTTACTGCGGGGAGAGTTTAATTAAAGGAGCTCTGCAGAGGCAGTGGTTGTACACAGAGATTTGCGGAAGGTATGTGATCTGGACGGCAAGAGAGAGAAGGAAGACCCTTCAGGCAGGGGAAACGGCATGAATAACTGTGTGAAGAAGGTGTGCGTATGGGGTTTGGGGGTATGGTGGGACGGCAAGGGGGCTACTGTGGCTGCTGTGTAGCAGGGATAAATTGGGGAACTCCTGTGAGTGGATGTTTTCTTTATAGGCTGGGCACTAGGAAGCCTTTGGAGGTTAAAGACAAAAGGAATCTGATGGGTTGGTTGGAGGTGGGAAGGGAGAGACTAATAAAGGAGCCAGTGTAGTTTCGGGGAGTCTGGAAAAGCATCCAGAAAGAGAGCTTTCATGAATGGAGAGTAACCAGGATTAAGTCATAGGTTGGACATGAGTCACTCATTCATTCACTCAACAAGTTTTGATGAGCACCTGCTATGCTGACACTGTTCCAAGCGGAGGTGATTTGGTGGGAATGAAAAAGGTGTGGCTCCTACCTTCTTGCAGCCTGCAGTCTGGTTAGGGGGATGGACATTAATACAACAATGGAGGTGCAACAGGGAAGGCTTCCCAGAGAAAGTGAGGCTTTCCCTGAGATGCAAAGCCTGAGTAGTTTTCTAGGTGAAGAGTAAGTGGAGAGACACTCCAAGTTGTGAGAACAAAGGCCCCGAAGTGGTTGGAACACAGAGAGAGCAAGGGTTGGGGAGCGCCTTGGAGGGGGAAGGGGCTGGAAAGGCAGGTGAGGCCTCCCGGGCCATATGAAAGATTTTGGTCTTTATCCTAAAAGCAGTAGGAAGCCACGGGAGCCTGTGAGCAGGGAGAAACATGATTGGATTTGTGATTTTTGAAGTTCTCTCTGCATGAAATGTGGGAAACAGATAGGAGGGGATCAAAAGAGAATTCTGGGAAGCTGGTAAAGAGGCTTTGGCTGTAAGCATTGGAAACCAACCCTGATTATCTCAGGCACAAACAGGCTGATTGGAACTAGCTAGGGGACTCACAGAATCGAGGAGAGGCTCTGGGGACCTTGGTGATGGGTTTGGGTTTAAGCCCCCAAGACTCTATTTCCCCTTCTCGTCCTTCCTCAGGGCTTTCACATGCAGGGGACGTGGCTGACAGCTGGTTGGGGATCAAATCTTTACATTTACTACTAGGAAAGAGAGAAAATTCAGGAAAGGCTCTGGTTGGGTAACTTGCGTGCATCGGGGTCTAATTGCTGTGACTTGGAGATGCACTGGGGCAGGAGTCCTGGGGTTGACAGCCCTCCACAGCAGGTGGAGTCTGGGAAGAGCAAACCCCTAAAGGAAGTGGTGAAGGACAGAGGGATCTGCTGCCAGAAAATGGCAGAATGGAGGTGGTACGGACTGAGGGGGAAATAGATGCTCACTGCAGAGGCTACTGCCATTATCTCGATGCGGAAAAGCCCCAAGAATAGTTTTATCTTTGAAGGCGGATGGGAAGTAAAGGAAGGGAACTTGGAATTTTTAAGTTACCATGTGCCAAATAGTTAGGCCATTTTCCTTGTCTTCTCAAGAGCCCCGTGGTCTAAGACATTTCACAGATGAGAAAACTGAGGCTCAAGAGAGGTAGGGCTGCTTGCCTGAGATCGCACAGGCATTTGGTGACACAGCTGAGTTGATCCCAGGACTTTTGGAGTTGATCCACCCATACTTTCTTATATCCCATGTGTAGTCTTCCTGGGAAGTGAGTTTGGGAGAAGAAGATAACATTGGGCGTCGACCCTGGCTTTTTAATCATGGGGAGGCCAACCAAAGAGATCAGCTTTGGAGACAGCTTGAAATCCGGGCTGCCAGAGAAAGCGAGGGGTTAAGCCCAGATGTGGAGGTGAGAGGGCATCCCTGCAGACCCCAAGGCACATGGGTCTCCCTTTAACATGGGTGTCTGTGGGCCTTCTCCCTCAGTTCTCTTCCCTTCCCTCCTGGAGGTGCATACCTGACTGGTCCGTTCTTTGCTGATTTCTAATTAACAAAGAGCCAATTGTTTGATTTATTTTTTCAAATTCATATTTTAGGAAAGGAAGCAGACGACTTTGCACGGGCTTGTCTGATTGCTGGATTAGCAGGTGCCTTCCAATTTCTTAATCCTTATTTAATTTCTAGATCAACCTGGTTCAGCTCAACACAGCCCGCACCTAGGAAATTCAGGAGAAAAGCTGCGTTTTCAGGAGTTAAGCACTGGCATTGTATTTATTCTTCAATGTGACCATATGGCGCCTGCATCTGTAATGAGAGGGACAGGCTCACAAAAAAGTGAGCTTCCAAGTACAGAACTCAAAAAGCAGAGTCTGAATCTTGGGAATAATGCCTTGGAGAGATGAAGCGGGGCGTGGGCTCAGGAATGGAGCCAGGATGAGAGGGAGTGGATTAAGTGCCCCGAGACCTGGGAGCCCCAAGTTGAAGCAGAAACTCACATCACGTCCAGGGTCCAGGCAGCAAACAAATGTCACATTCAAATTGGGTAATGAAGAGAGGTTAGTAAAGGGTCCATTTAGAGGTGAGGGCAGGGTGCAGAGAAACCACAAGGCATGATGCAGTATCTGGGGCTAGTGACAGCAGGGCCCTCGCCACTCCTAGATCTGAAGGGTCAGCCGGCGGTCACAGTCACCGGGACCCAGAGGCAGAGCTAGCTGTGTGGAGAAGATGGCCCGACAGGAACTGTGACCCCACTGGTGGAGCCTAGGGAATGAGCAGCCCGATCTCATTTTCTCCCTCCCCTGATGTCTTGCTGGTGTTCATCACTGACCAGACCCAACTGGAAGCCAGAGGCGGGGGGGAGCCATTGAAGGGTCCCACATAGAGCAGCCTCTTGGGGTGCAGACAGGGGAGGTAGGTGGGGAGCAGAAACAGAGGGGCAACAGAAGATGTCCAGCACGGCTGTGTGCCGTCATCCTCTTGGCCTCTCTTTGTCTACACTTGGCTCTAGGTTGTGAGGAGAAATGGATGGGCGGGGTGAACAGCAACACCAGCCCCAGTCTCTGCTGTCTGAGCCTGGCCTCCCTGTTTCCTGCCCTTTCCTGGTCAGCCACGTCTTCATGGCCTTTCCTTCTTTCCTTACCTTCATCAAAGCTTATTTGTGTCTTGGGGCTTATTAAGTAAGCGGAACTAGTCTGACAGATCGAACCTGGTTTAAATGTGTTTCCCCTTCACGTTCATACAGAGAAGAAGCAACGCGCAGCCTCTCAGACCTGCCTCAGACCTCAGAGGAGTTTGGACGAAACTCCTCTGAGGATGTGGAGAATCCAATGTTTCAGGTGTACCAGGCCTGCCCCACCTTGGTTCTCATCTTTTCCGGGATCTGGACGTGCTACTCCCTCACTCTTGACTCTTTCACAGTTTACGGCACTCTTGTCCTTCCCTGCCCCTTTCTTCCGCGAAGCCTTCCCTGATTACCCCACCTGCGTCATTTGCCTCTGCTCTGCAGCCCCTCATCATTCACAGGTTCAGGTTGTTCCCAGATGTGGCTCCGGCAGTGTGGGCTCTAGGTCCCCAGGACCGTGATCGCTCCCAAGGACAGTCTCTTGGGAATCTCCCCCAGCTCTCCCTCTACTATCTGTACCAGCTCAGCCAACGTCTCTGGGAAACGTGTGTAGTTGGGGGAAGGCAGGATGCTCTGTAGAATCGTCTACCCAGACTCCAGAGAAACACCGCTGAGGGGTAAAGTGTAATGTATACCCACGGCTCTGGGAACAGAGAGAGAGCACTGAACCAGGGGCCTGTCCTTCAGATTTTGGAAACTGAGGTTGTTAGACTTGGAAAGAAGCAAAGAAATCACCTAGCCCCATGCTTTGCACTAATTTTTAGCTACAGTATCTTTTATTTCCCAACAGATAACAGACAAATGGCAGCTGCTTTGGTTGAAGAGGTGTAGGGATTGGGGCTCCACTCACAGATCCTTGGATGGTCCGGAGGCCCGAGAATCAAGGACTCCACATGACACAGGACAAAACCCTGAGCTTGTCCAACCCCGTGTGAACACTGAGGCTGCAGAGGGGGTGCGTCGCTTGAGCCGGTTCCTGGCGAAGGAGAGGCTGGCCTTCCCAGGCTGGTGTCCTTTCCCTCTCAACGTCCTCACAAGTCACTGCCCCAGGGTCAAGATTGTCTCCCTCAGTCATTATTGGCTGGCCCTCTTCCCTGCCCATCAGACATGCCCCAAGAAGCCAGGTCTGTGGGGTGCAGAGCACAGCCCGTGAAGCTGGGCCAGGCTGGTGGGCAGTGCTGGATATCTGGCATCTCTTGACTTACCCCAGCCCATTAGACCCCCAATTGCCAAGCAATCCAGTTGCCAGGTGTCCCAGGGCTTTGGGGTCACAAAGGGCCTGGACCAGTTCCTCTCCTGTCCTTAGAAGGGCACCTTCTTCCCTCCCTCCTCCCAGGAGCTTCATGGTGACCTGGCTGCTTGCTTGGGTCCCTCTGCTCTCCCGCTGCTCCTGTGTGAAGTTCCATTAGCATGCGGGGCCCGTGCTGGCTGGCTCCTCATATTATGTGCACAGGTTAAGTATTCCTGATAAGGCTTCTCAAATCAGATGGCTGAAATGAACTTAATTAGAACTCGGAATACTCGAGGTAGAGATAAAAGGCAGCGCATCCAGGTCTCTGAAGCAACAAACTGTGGGTGGGGAAAGGAGCATGGGAGAGAAGAAAGGGGCAGGCGACGGAACCTGGCCCCACGGCACGATGAAACCCTTTCTTGCTCAGAAAAGGAGGAGACCGGAGCTGCGCTGTGCTCTTCACACAACCTTCTTCCCTCAGCAGACTCGGCCTCAGACCGGCTCCCTACAACGTGGGTGTAGAGTCCATACCTGGGGCACAAGCAGCCCAGGTGTGAGGGGAGGGGCGGGGCTGCATGGCAGGAGGAGGAAAGGGGATTGGATCTTTATTAAAATTCAGAAGGACCAACAATCTCCGTCTCCTTTCAGTGCTCATGATTTCCTCCGGTTTGGGGGAGGGAGCGCAGTCACTAGACACGGCGGACTTACATGGGGATGAGAGGGTGGGACAAGGAGTTCTCTTGAATTCTTTCAGATTCTCAAGTTAGGTCTATCCTGTCACCCTCTGACCCCTACGCTTCCTGGAGCCCGAGTCCCCTGTATTTGCACGTTTATTGGGCACAGCTAAGGACACCCTGCCATTCCCACTCGAGCAGGGGTGGTTGGTTGCTGTGTGTGCCACGGCTCCAGTGTGGGGCAGGCTGGAAGCATCTGGAAGGGAAGGGCAGAGGCAGCTTGCGGTCTATGACCCATGACAGCTGGGGGGTTAACTCCCCGGCTTCCTTGCCCCTCGGTGGAACGACCCACAGGTGTGTTGACTCAGAGCCCAAGGGGTCCCCAGTGGCTGAGCCCCAGCTTCACACAGCGGCACCTACCCAACAGCACAGCCTGAATCAGCTGCCTCCCTGCCCTAGTGCTTCTGGGATCATGACCCACATTAACCACTTGCATTCAAATCCTTGTTCCAGAATTTTCTTTGGAAGACCCAATCAAAGATGCTTAGGATAAACTATCTTCGAAGATTGAAATGCTGTAATTATCTCTCCCTCCTCCTCTTTCCCTTCAGCCTGCGCTGGAAAGTCAGGGCTCCTTCATTCCCCCGTCTACACCCTGACCAGGGATGAGCATCCTGGGGCATCTTCTCCTGCCGCTAGCTGTCAGCTCATCACCAACTCACCCTGCTTGTCTTTCCCCTTTAGCTTTCATCCATAGACTGGGAAATGGCCTCAACTCATGTCCACTTGTCCACACAACGCACAGCACTGGGAGTGAGGGTCTATGTGTCTGCAGGAGTATGTCTGTCCCTTACCCCTCACTCCCGCCTTCCGCCTGCAGCCCGGAGCCCTGCCTCAGAGAGCCCCAGTCTCACTGATCTGTCTGTCCCTTAGAGTCTTTACCCACTTTGTTCTGTGATGTGGTTAAAGACATAGTTTGTCTATACCTTTAACCACACCCGAGGTTGACTCGAATTGGCATTCATTTTGTAGTTTATGCCAGGCCTGGGCCCCTTTGCCCTCAGATCCCTTTCTCTCTCTTCCCCTGCTCCGCGCTATAGGGTGGGCTCACGGCTGCAGGCTGTGTTTCTCAGGCTCCTCTGTCAGCTTGGCTGGCTTCTGGGTTCACCAGTAGGAGGCCCTTGTGGGGACTGGAGGGCAGCAGGAAGGGAGAAGCCAGAGTGTCTCTCCTGCTTGGGTGGTTTCCATCAGGGTCTGCCTTTCCTCAGGTTCTAGCTCCCTCTCAATAGGCTACCGACGTTCCTGGTGGCTCCGCCCCTAGGGTCTGGCTCCACCGCCTTCTCCTCCATCTCCAGCCCTCCTGACTTCTTGCTGTCGCTAGTTTCTGGGTTGTCTTTCTCTCATCAGCTTCCGGGCTCCCTCCCTCATCTGAGCAACCAACTTCCTGCATTAAATTCCCTCTGGTTCAGATCCTGAGTGGTTTCTGTTTACCAAATTGGGCCTGACTGATTCCCATCCCCTTGTCATAAAACCCCCTTGGGTGCAGATCTGTAAAACGGGAGTAAATATTGGAACGCATCTCAAAGAGTGAGTTGGGGGATTATATGAGTCATACATGTAAAGAGCAGAGCGCCACCTGGCACATGGTAGGTGTTCAATAATGTTCTCTATGCATAGATATTATTATTATTAGTGAACTGTGACTTGTCCTGTTTAAACTGTGTGTGTGTGTACAGTGGGGAGAGGACATTCATTTCTGTGTGTACCCCTTCATGAAATTATGCGTCTGCAGGTGACCACACCAGGCCTCAGAACCCATGTAGCATGCTCTCATTGAAAATGCCTCTGGTCACCTCGCTATCTGCTTGTACAACCACCTTGACCTTTGAAAGCTTGTAAAATCAATGAGCATGGAGGGGTCTGTGGGCAGATGGTGGGTGCCAGCCTCAGCTCACTGGAGTTGGCACATCAGGGATGCAGCTTGTGAAGCAGGAAGGGCAAGGCCCTCTGCAGGCTGGAGGGACAGGGAGAGGACTGTGGGCCAGGCAGGACCTTTTGCCAGGCTCAGCATAAGTTACCATGTGGGACCAAACCTCCCGGCCCCTCAGCATTAGCATCCCTGGGCCAGGCCTGGTGGGCACCATTCAGGGGACTGAGTCTGCGGATCTTGGCAAGGGGCCTCCAGCTCCTCAGTGACCTGTGGAAACATGTAGAATTTAGAGGTCATGGGCATTAGAGAGCCATTTCCATCATAGGACAGAGGAGGAAACTATAGCTCAGAGTGGAGGAGTTACTTCCCCAAAGTCTCAGAGCTAGAGTTAGAACCCAGATCTCACGATTCCATTCTTTGGGCAGGAACAGCCTCCTCCAATTTTCCAATAAAAATGGATGTCTCAGTAAGGACAACCATCCCTTACCTTTTCAGGGCTTTACAGTTTATAACACCTATCTAATTTGTGAGGGGGCTACTATTTTTCAAATATGAAATCAATGTGTTTTAATTTCCTCACTAAATTACATTCTCATGCAGGCTTCCTCCTCCGAGGCTGAGCTGTGAGCCTGTCATCCCCATAAAGGAGAGGGTGGGTTTGCTTTGA
This sequence comes from Monodon monoceros, assembly GCF_005190385.1. Taxonomy (NCBI): domain Eukaryota; kingdom Metazoa; phylum Chordata; class Mammalia; order Artiodactyla; family Monodontidae; genus Monodon; species Monodon monoceros. The sequence continues at coordinate 34,040,346 of NW_021703780.1, forward strand.
ACAAGACTCCATGGTCTCCAGGGCTCTGGAGAATCTAGTGGGCTTTGTATCGTGGCTCACGCACTGTGACCCTGGGCAGATAACTTCTCTACGCTGGGCCCTTTTCATCTGCACCCAGGGGCTGTACCAGTGCCTCCTTCATAGATCAGCTGTGAGGTAGACAGGGTCTGGTGCACAGTACGTGCACACATTAGCATGTCAGCAAGCCTGGAGGACACAGCCAGAGGGCTTTACACAGGGCGTGCCCATCAGACAGCACAGGGAGCCCATTCATTCCTGTCCTGGGGTTTTCTGGGGGACAAAGGAGTTGGAGATGGGTGGATGGGCAATAAGACCCACATCTGGTCTTTCTCCAGGCTGAACTCCCCAAGGAGAGAAGCATGCAGTTAAGTGGCAGAGATATCGAGAGCAGAGGGGATTCTGCTTCCCTTCTCATTTGGGACTTGAGAAGGTCATCACCTCCCAGGCTGTTCCTGTCCTGATGACCAGTGGCTGCACTGTGGTCAACCAGGTGCCGTGGAGGGAGGGCATGAGTTTGGGTCTCCAAGCACGCCCTGGTTCCTCTGTGCCTGAGGTGGAGCCCAGATGCTTCTGCTTGCCCTGAAGTTATACGAGTCTGATTGGGGAGTTTCTCAGAGGGTTCAGAGAAAGCTGCAGGGCAGGACCTCAGAGGGTCCTCAGCACCATCAAGAGGCAAAATGGGACCAGGTCTATTCGAAATGCTAGGACAGCCCAGCCCTGATGGAGGTAAGAACGAGCAGAAGGAGAACGGCCTCGCCCATCGGCAGGAGAGGGCCTGCTGAACACTTAGGGTAGAACACGCCATCCCATCTTGCTGGGCACCAACCCTCGCAGCCGAGGACTGGCTCCAGGCCAGATGTGCCCTTCTCTCCCAGCGCCGTGCAGGCCTCTGCCCACCCACGTAAGTGCCATCCTGGAGGGCAGATAGAAAACTGAGAAATCAGCACTTTGTCCACAAGAAACAGGGTGCCTCCTTTAAAAGACTGTTTAAATTATTGAATCGGACCTAGATTACTACATTGGGCTGAAACTTAGTTTCTCCCCTTCCTCTTCACCCACAGGCCGGGAGCACGGGGGAGACCTCCAATCAGCTGATAGAAAATAAAGAAAAGGTGGGGGGATTCTCGCACATCTGAGCACGCTGTGAGTACGACCTTGCCACATGCACGTTATCTTGTCTGATTCCCCATTTGTGCTGGAGAATGGCCATCACTAGCGGTCAGCTTAGAGTGGCCATATAGTCTGGAATGGCAGAGGCCATCACGTGCCCAGAATCATCTTTATTATTGCCATTTCCACTGCCAGGGGCTCCTTTGGAAGCCTTTGGTTCCTCCTGCCAGCACGTCCCTCCGTGCTGGGTTCTCAGCTGGGCTGAGTTTGGAGAGTAACGGAAGGTAGATGCAGCATAACTGGGGGAAACAGCTCAGGCTTTGGAACCACCCAGAACGGACCTGGGTTGAAATCCAGCCTTACTATTTACCAGCCATATGACCCTGGGGAAGCAACCCGGACTCTCTCAACTATAAAATGGAGACAATAATAACATCAAGTTTGCAGCCTGGATGTGAGAATTAGGGGTGTAGGTAGAGCACTAACACCATGCCCTGGACATAATAGGTGCTCAATAAATGGTAGCAAATTTAAGAATGAATGAATGAATGAATGGCTGCTTGCAGAGATAAGCATACATGCATGTGTTCCATGCTGAATGGCAGTATAACGCAGCATCTAAGAGTTAGGGTTAAAGCCAGATGGTCCAGGTTCAAATCCTGCCTTGGTCACTTACTTGCTATATAATTATGGAAATTTTACTTAACCTCCCTAGACCTCGGCTCCTTCATGTGTACAATGGGAAGGAGGAGAATGATACCCATCGAACGGAGTTGCTATGGATTAAATGAGTTAATGTATACAAGCCTCTTACAGCAGCAGTACCTGGCACAAATTAAGTGCTGGATAAAACTCACCGTTATGATGATGACGATGTACTAATGGATGCCATTCCACCCCATCCCTATGCCCAGCACTGCTCTAGGCCCTGGGGAGGATATATGAGAAGCATAAGACATGACATCTGCCCGCAAAGAGCTTGAGAGGAGGCCATATACGCATCCTAAAGGCAGCAACTCAGGCCTGCATATGGGCAAGAGTGACCGAAAGTTAGCAAGACCCGCTGGGAGGGCTGACAGCACACGCCACGGTGGGCAGAGGAGCCGGCGGAGCGAGGCTGGAAACACTGAGTGACGCTGCCAGGCACGTGAGGCCTAAGTGCGCTTGAGGGACGCGCCTGGTGTGCCAGTCAGTCTTCACCCAGCCAGTGTCTCATCACTGTTTGCCACCACAGAGGCATCTAAGAGTTAAGCCAGTGACGGTGTAAGAGACAAGGGCTGCCTGGGAGTCCAGAAACCCGGGGCCTTTTTCTCTGCTTCATCTTTCAAAGAACAGAAGACTTGGGGCAATCACTTGCCTCTCTGAGGCTCAGTTTCCTTAAACATAAAATGGGAATAGGGGGTCTTCCCTGGTGGCGCAGTGGTTGAGAGTCCGCCTGCCGATGCAGGGGACACGGGTTCGTGCACCGGTCTGGGAAGATCCCACATGCCGCGGAGCAGCTGGGCCCGTGAGCCATGGCCGCTGAGCCTGCGCGTCCGGAGCCTGTGCTCCGCAACGGGAGAGGCCACAACAGTGAGAGGCCCACGTACCGCAAAAAAAAAATGGGAATAGGGACTTCCCTGGCTGTCCAGTGGTTAGGACTCCGCGCTTCTACTGCAGGGGGCCTGGGTTTGATCCCTGATCGGGGAACTAAGATCCCACATGCCACGTGGTGCAGTCAAAAAAAAAGGGAATAATAGCACCTGTCCTTTCAGCTTCATAGGGTTGGAGCCAGGCTAAAACAAACTAAGAAGGAAGGACCCAAGAGGTTGCTACACTCTTGGCATGGTTTAGCCAATGTATTAACCACCAGTCCTTAGAACCATTGGGAGAACTCAGGGTAGACTCTCTGAAGGAGAAACTAGGGTTCTTTCACCCCTGCCTTGGGGAGTGGACAGTCATATCATCACACAGGGTTGGAGGTCTCCTATACTTTTGAGTTTTAATTCCCCAAAGCCTTGACATTAACCGTGGGGCAAGTAGCTGGTATCTGTATCTTTCCTCCACCTCAGCTGTCTGCCCCCCAGTGTCAGGGCTGGTGAGGACAGAAACACCAAGCTTGAAGCTCCTTAGGGGAAAAAGATACCGGAATCCAACCAGGCTTATTTGTTGGGTGGTGAACTTTCTTCTTTGACCCCACGAGACGCTGGCCTAGGGGGTCCTGGTCCCATCTGCTCCCCCTTCTCATGCCCATCAAACTCTGCTCACCACCTCCACCCCATTTTCCACTCTGCCCGTCCCTCAACCCAGAAATCAAACTTAATCACCTTCCATCCGGCTTCTGCACTGCAATAAATAGTTATGGAATGCTCCCGAGGAGGAAAAAACAGATCCAGCATTTAAAATATTGAGCCACTCAGAAATAATTATTCATGAGGTTTTGGTGCATGTATTAGACTTTTCCCTTGAGGCTGAGGGCCGCCTGTTGGAACGAACTTAACCACTACTTGGCCTTTCTTTCCCAGTTTTCATTTTTCTTTCACTCGTTTTCCTCTCTGCATTTATGATTCCTTAACATATTCATATTGAAACATTAAAAATGCTCAACGGGACACGGACAGGGCTATGCTGAGCTCATCGACAGAAGGAGCCTACAGAGGGGAGGAAGGACTTTGAGATGGACTGTCCTGCAGAATGTGTGCAGGCGTGGAGGAGGGTGTGCAGCCTGAGGGGAGACCCAGCCCTGCCCTCAGGGAGCCTCGGTCTGAGGGGAGACACAACCCAGCTTTTAGACGACTTCCCGGCTGATTTGAAGATTCCATTCTCAACTGGGAGACAGTGCTATCAACCTCAATGACTTTCTAATAGGGAAATGTGTTTGAGAGTTCCGTTTCCAGTGGGAAACTGTACTCATTCATTCATCCAACAATATTTATCTAAAACATGGTGCACTTCAGTAAATATTTTTTGAGACCGTCTAGATTCCAGTACTATACGAAGTTTGGGGGATAGAAAGGGGCACAGGAATAATTCCTGCTCTTAAGCAGCTCATGGGCATGTAGACTTTTCAGCAATTCTTATTTAGTATAATTCCAGAGCTTTAGAGCAAAACTCACCTGCAGGTCACCTGGTCCTATCCCCGCCTCCCAGTATAAAGGTGCCTGGGCAGAGACCCAGACCTTCTGGGAGCAGCAATCTAAAACCTGATGAATTGACTTCATCCCCACTCTTTTCTTTCTTAACTTGTTATTTTATACTGGAGTATAGTTGATTAACAGTGTTGTGATGGTTCCAGGACAGCAGGTTGTTACATAACGTTGGGCAGAGTCCCCCGTGCTATACAGTAGGTCCTTGTTGGTTACCCATTTTAAGTATAGCAGTGTGTACATGTCAATCCCAAACTCCCTGACTATCCCTTTCCCTCTCCCTTCCCCCCTGGTTCATTCTCTAAGTCTGTGAGTCCGTTTCTGTTTTGTAAGTAACTTCATTTGTATCATTTCTGTTTAGATTCCGCTTATAATGGATATCATATGATATTTCTCCTTCTCTGTCTGACTTACTTCACTCAGTATGACAATCTCTAGGTCCAACCATGGTGCTGCAAATGGCATTATTTCATTCTTTTTAAAGGCTGAGTAATATTCCATCGTATATATGTGCCACATCTTCTTTATCCATTCCTCTGTCGATGGACATTTAGATACCCACTCTTAAGAGATTTCTGTTTATATCTCATCACTTTCCTCCATCCCTCTTGCTGCAAAAGTATCCTCTTTTCATTTGGGGGAGCTATGGCGGAGCCTCTTCCCCATCCCCACTTATCCGCCCTCCTGACCTGAGCAGCACACAGCCCAGACTTCTCTGTGGTGTCTGCATGCTGAAAAGCCCTGAAGAAGGTGACCAGATGATTGGCTTCTAGGTGTCCAGAATCAAGATCTGTGAGATATTCATTTCACTGGGCAAAGCTGTGTCACACACTGGAGAGATGAAGGTGAGGGGTGGTGGAAAGGCAGCAGCACCCTTTGGGGATCGGAACACTTTGAGGGTCAGGGTGAAGTGGTCACTTCTCTGAGACCTGGGATGTGAGAATAATGCTTACGGAAATAGCCATCTTTAGATCTGATAGAGACCTTAGGGATAAGTGAGTTAGACACAGGTCAAACTGCTATCATAGAGGCTCAAGACATAGCTGCTGACAGAAGATGGGAGTTTATGTCTCTATCTTTTTTTTATCCTGGTTTTCAATTTATTTATTTAAATTTTTATTGGATTATAGTTGATTTACATTGTTGTGTTAGTTTCCGGTGTTTCCATCTCTCTTTTGAGATGGGCTAGAGGCAGGTGGATGGTGTGGGCCATCCAGAGACCTAGGCTATGGGTGCAGCTCTCTACCCTCTACCCAGGCTGCCCATCCAAGAGGACTGCTCCAGGCATGGCCAATCTCCAGCCTGTGGAAAGAGTTAGGAAGAAGCGAAAGCAGGCCTCTTCTTTGTTTTAGGATATGCCCTGAAGTTTGCTTTGGCTCATATCCCAAGGCCTGAACTTAGTCACGTGACAATTTCTACCTGCAGGGGAGTCTGGGAAATGTAGTCTGTAGCTAGAGCCTCCTCTAAAACTTGGGTGATACTAAAACCAAGAGGAGGAGAAGGGACACTGGGGCATAATTCACAGTCTCTGTCACAGATGAAGGAAACATGGCAGACGATAGTCTTATTTCTCCCAAGTACTTCAGCTGCCTTTCTGTTACCATGGAACAGCAGGATTAGAAGAAAAAGCCCCCAGGGCCAGCAGCTCAGAGGCAGAGAGAGGAGTTTTTAAATTGCTTTGATGCTGCCTAGGAGTGGGGCGGGGTCCTTCAGAAGCCAGGGCTGAGGCCCTCACGCCACCAGGGCTGGTGTCTGTGGTCTGGACCACAGCCGCAGGATTGGAGCACTGCAGCACAGTATGGCACAGAGCAGCCAGGGTACCTGTAGCTGGCCTTCCAGGATTCTTGCTGATTGACACTGCCCTGGCCCCACAGATGCTGTTGGTGCCGCACCTGTGTCCCCTTAGCATGCACCTTTCCACACCATTTCCATATGTAATGATGGCCTCTTTCTGCAAATATGTGTGGACACTGCCTGAGGACTTTCTCCACCAGAGCATGCTTGGGCCCTCCTGCAGGGCAGAAGTGCCAGGAAGTCACCCTGGGGGGTAGCCTCCACCCCATAATGAATGGCAGTTGGTACATAAATACCCAACTCTGAGGCACGTCCTACACAGTCTCCCAAAGCTCCCCAGTGGGATCGGCCCCCAGGTGCCCACAGTAGTAACTTGCTCCCTGTATTAGCTTTCTTCCTTTTCTTATTTCCTTTCTTCTTTGTGGGTACTTTCTGGGGTCACCTCCCCAATGAACTACTTGTCCTGACATCATTATCTCACAGTCTCCTTCTGGAGAAGTCAGTCCAAGACAGCTGAGGGTATTGGCTGTCCTGCTCTATCGAAGTAGAGAGAAGATCATACAACCAAGGTGGGGGAGTGGTCCCAAACCGGGAGACATAAGAAGTTGCATCTTATTATCACTAGATTCCCAGCACCTGACATGGTACCACATACAGGAAGGGTGGGTGGATGTTCAGAAATTATTCCACTGGTTGAATGAATTAACTCAAGCTCATTCTGTCATCAACTTGCTGTGTGACCTTGGGCAAGTCACTTTACCTCTCTGAGCCACACTTTCACCATCTGCAAAGAGGGGATGATAACATTACATATTTTAGAAGAAGGAATGAGACAACAGCTGTCAGTGAGCCTTGTGATTCTAACACCTTCTGAATTGTAAGAGGTGAGAGATTAGAGAACTGCCTCTTATCCTTAGGGCTTCTTTTCAAAACACCCAACTAGGAACATCTTAGTGGCTAAAAAAGCAGCATCAATTTCTCATTGAAATCCTTTCATTCAACAAAGTGAATAATCTTAGTGGAAGGAATATACATTATTTTCTGTAGGATTCATTAAAGTTGTTTTCATTTTGAATTAAAAACACACAGTTTCTGAATAGGCCCTGTGCAAAAAGAAAGGTTCTTCACCAATCTTATAATTTGAAAACCAAGAAAATGGACCAAGGAAGGCTGTGCCTTTCCCAGGCCCACTGGCTGGTTAGAAAAATTCATTCATTCTGCAGAACCTTCATGGACAGGGGCTCTGGCCAGGCACTGTGCTGGGTGTGGGTATGCTTTGGTGAGCCCAAATGGACATGACCCTGCTGTCATGGAGCTGTCAGTCTCATGGGGCTGGGACATGAATGGAATAGTCACACTATGACAGAAAAAGTTGTGTTTCTTTAAGAATTAAAGCAGTGGCGCTAGTGGAGGTGGGTGATGGAGAGAGAAAGAACGCAGAGAAAGGCTGCTTGAGCTGAGGTCTGAGACATTATCTGGGAGAAAAAAAGGAAGGAGAGCCTCTCAGAGGAGACAGCATATGCAAAGGTCCTGTGGTCCGAGGTGGTACATGATGGCTTTGAGGAGGTGAAAAGAGGACCTTATGGCCACAGTGTAGAGAGTGAGATGTGGAGTGGAGGGAAACGGGGCTGCAAAGGTGGGCAGGGAGAGGACACCGGGTCTAATATGCATGTGAGTCAAGAGTGGAATCCAAGTCTTTCTCATTTTTTCTTCATAATATCCAAAATTGTATTATGAAAAAAAGCTAAACACACAGATAAAATGCACAGTGGACACCACATACCCACCACTTTGATTCTACTCTAGCATTTTGCTCCATTTGTTTTTTTCACATATCTTTCCACTTATTCATCCCTTATCCATATTTTTTTTGATAACTGTTAATATTTTATTATATATGCCTTAGTTGTTTCTAATGGAAAAAAATAAAACTTCACAGATAAAATTCTATTGGAGCCCTAACCCCAGTCACAACCTTCTTCTACTTTAGCCAGTGGGGAGCCCCAGTATGAGATCAGAGGGTGGGAGGAGAGAGAGGATGGTATTGCCTTATCCATCTTTTAATCCACCTTGTTTTTATGCACTTCAAAGTGGCAGACATCAGCTCGAAACACTTCAGCCTGCATATCATATCACTGACACATATATACAGCTGAGTAACCCAAATCCTTATCGAGATACAAAACATTCCATCACTCCAGAAATTTCCTTTGTTCCCCTTCAGTTAATCCTTGCCTCAAACTCCTAGGCAACCACTGCTCTGATACTTTACATCCTACATTAATTTTGCCTGTTCTAGAACTTCATATAAATGGAAGCATTCAATATAACCCTTTTTTAGCAATACTTCTTTCACTCGGTATATTTTTTGAGATTCATTCATGTTGTTGCATGAATCCATAGTTCATTCCTTTTTATTGTTGAATAGCATCCAGAGTATGTACCTTTCACAATTTGGTTATATCCGCTCTGTTGTTAATAAACGTTTGGGTTGTTTCCAGTCTCGAGTGATTATGGATAACAGTGCTATGCGTGCTTCTGTACAAGTCTTTTTGAGGATATGTGTTTTCATTTATCCTGGGTAAATTCCTAGGAGAGAAATTGTTGGGTCATAGGGTTTGATGTATGTCTCATTTCACAAGAAACTCGTAGACCTTTCCCAAAGAGGCTGTACATTCTGCACTCCCACCCACGTGTAAGGGAGTTCCGGTTGCTCCACATCCTCCTCAGCACTTCGCGTTGTTCGTCTAATGCTGTCATCAGTGGCTGTGTAATGATGATCCATTATGGCTTTAATTCGTATTTCTCCCATGGTTAATGAGGCTGAGCACTTTTTCCATGTGCTCATTGGTCATTGCATTGCCTTCTGGTGAACTGTTTGTTAAAATCTTTTGCCTCTTTTTTACAAAGTAGATTGTGTATCTCCTAATTATTGAGTTTTAGCTCTTTGTATACATCCTGAATATACGTCCTTTGTCAAATATAACAATAATTATTCAAGAAATCTTTATGTGCCACCACTACATGCCAGGCAGTGTGCTGAACTAGACAGCGTGGGGTCTGCCTCATGGAAAGCCACAGTCTGGGTCTCCTGACTACCAAGTCCAGTGCTCTTCCTACTAAACTCAGCTTTTCCTTTAGGGGACAACTCTGGATTCCATATGTCCCCAGGATCCTGAGCTAGCAGGAAGGGCCTCAAACTGGGCATCAGATGACGTGGTTTTGAAACCCATCTCTGCCACTTACGTGCTGTGTGACTGGGGGCAAGTCACCTAACTTCTCTGAGTCTCAGGTTCCTCACCTAGAAGAACAGAATTTCAGAAACCCCTTCCTCTTGGATTTACCATGAAGATTAAAGGAGGAAAAGACACCAGGCATTCAGTAGGTCCTCAGCCATTGTCAGTTTCCTTTCTTTCCCTTCCTTGGGGACAAGAGACTGTCCTATCTCTAAGGTGACTTCAGCAAGGTGTGTTCTGTCGTTGCAGGGCTCCAATGGAGAAAAAGTATTTAGTTTAAAAATGAGATGTTATGGAGAGTTCCCTTGTGGCCTACTGGTTAGGATTCCGGGCTTTCACTGCCGTGGCCTGGGTTCAATCCCTGGTCCGGGAACTGAAATCCTGCAAGCTGTGCAATGCGACCAGAAAAAAAAAGAGAGAGATGTTATGATGGTGCTAACGAAGTGGTGAGCACTTATTCTCTCCGGGGCTGCGCTCAATGGCCCCTGCTTTCCACAACTGGTGAGGCTGCCATAGTTTGCTAATGGAGTGTGTTTTTAATGAGCTTCCTGATTTCCTCCATCACCAAAGGGCTGAGGGAGAAGCACAGGGGTCTAAGAGTGAGAAGACTCGGTTCTGGCCTGGCTGGGTCTCTAACTAGCCACGTGCCCCTGGGCAAGTTCTCTAACCCACCTCCTGCACACCCTTCCTTGTAAAATGAGGGTGGGACAAGGGGATTTCTAAGGTCTCTTCCAGCCCAAATATTCTGTGCTTGCAAGTTTCTTTTGTCCCCGACAGATGCTGGACCACAGCTGGAAGACACATTTTCAAACAGAATCGGCCATCCGGTCAGCAAGCATGAACTAAGCATTTTTGTATGTTCTTATGTTTTGAGGAGGTCCAAGGGAAGTCCGAGATGCTACATCACAACTCAGAGAGTCTCAATCACACCTACGTTTTAAAAAAGGAAAAGTGTCGATAGGAAAGATATTAGTCCTTAAAAAAGCAAAAGAAAACAGCTGCACGTCCAGTTACTTAGATATCTCTGTGCTCGTTCTCCTTCAACCAACTTCTTAACCATTAAGAACTGATGACTCTTTTGATTTATCCAATTGATTAAAACATTGGGGCCGTTTCAACTTCCCCTTTTATTTCTGCCTAATTAGAGAACATATCTCTGTTGACTGACACACCTTCCCTGTGAGGGTTTTTGGAAGTTTTTTTCCAAGAGTCTATATGGGTGAGATGAAAACTGCACCTCTTCTTTAACTTATTAATTCGGCAAATCCAAAGCTTCATGGGAAGATCTGCACAAACTGTGGTTGAACAGGAAGCAGACACAAGGGAGCAATGGGAGATGGGCTGTCAGTGCTAGGAGGGGCCAGGCTGGGGAGCCCTTCAGTCACCAGCTACGTAGGTCAGTCCTAGGAGGCCACTTTCCGCAGTGCCTCAGAGCTGCCAGGAGACCTGGGGCGTGTTGCTTAACCTCTCTGGGCCTCAGTTTTCTCATCTGTAAAATGGAGGTGGTGACAGCGCCAACCCTACCCAGACTGTTTGAGAGCTTAGTGGGCAGTGAGTGTGAACCACTCCGTGTAGGGTCCTGTATGTTGCAGCCTCCATGTCCCCGTTAACCGTTTAGATTACCATTCACACCTCACAGGGTAGGGAACTGTCTTGGAAACCACAGACACAGGGAGGTCCCCAGCTTCTGACTACCCGGACCTTGGCAAGGGTCCCCCCTGCTTAGACACACAAGAGCCAGCCTCAAGAGCCTTCTTTCAGTCCTTTCCTCTTGGGATGCTTCTTTTCCCGATTTTCCCGGAGACAATTTCCCTAACACCTTTTCCTTCTGAAGCTCCTGGTCTCCGTTTATATGTAAATTGAACATTTGAGTTCATGAGGCCACAGAGTTTGTTGCATCTGGCTTTTATATTTCAAAGGAGGCAGAAGAAATACCACCAAGGAGAGGGATGCAGTTTTCTACCCAGAATAAATCTTCCTCTTGCCAGCCCCCCACCGTGTCCCATTAGAAGGTTCTAGGAGCAGGGGCTGAGAATTTTCTGTTCCAAAGGGCCTCCCCAAGACTGTTCCTCAGGGGGCTCGTGTAACAGGGCCCTTGTCATCTTCCGTCAACTCCTCTCAAGGGCTGACACTTTCTACCTCTTTAAGCTTTCTTATACCTGCAGCCAACGCTTCAAAACAACAGGGGCAGGGTACAGGCCCGCCTGGGTGCCCATCCCCGTAACACTGCCCTTCTCTCCCTCCTGCAGGTCCTGCAGGCTCCCAGACCAGTGCTGTCCTGAGCTGGAGGGGGCAGTGGAAGAGGAAGGTCTGATAACTGATAATACGGTATAACAGCAGGTTGGATGTCAGGCCATTGGCTAACATGCTTCACCTGCATTATCTCTTTTAACTCTCAAGAACCCTTGGAGGAAGTGTCATTACTAGTCAGGTTCCCGGATCTGGAAGCTGATGCTCAGAAGGGATAACCGATTTGCCTGAGGCATGCCCAGTGTTAGCGGGCAGCTAGAACTGGAGCCAGGCGTTCTGACTCCCCAGAGCAGCCTGCCACCCTCTGCTGTGGGGGTGACACTCAGGGGGGGTGACAAAACTGGGATTTGATCCCCGACCTGTGTGACTTCTAAGCCCTGCTTCCACTGAGGACCGACTCACTTTAAGTATCACACAACGAGTTTTCGAATATAAATAAGATGCAGCAAAACGTAGAGGACATCATCACTCTTCTGGGTGCAATTTAACGTACCTTAGGGATTCAAGGAAGCATACTGGGTTCACTCAGGAACGCAGGACCATCGCTGATGTGTTGATTGCACAGAAGATGGGCAGAGCCAGTGATCAGCTAAGGCTTTTGGGAAGGGGAACCAGGTAAGGGAAATGCTCCCTGCACCGTCCCAGTTTATCTGCTTATGAAAATGGTGATGGATTTCAGAATCAGAGCGAAGCTCGTAGAGGACTTTTTGGATGTGAGGACAGTTTGATCCCAGCTACCAGAGAGGAAAATGATAGCAAATAATAATAGCTACCACTGGATTTATATGCTAAGCAGTTTTTAGATACACATATACAGTTAACATAGTATCTCATTAAACTTATAAACCTGTGAGTTGGGTATTTCCCGTTTTACGGACGAGGAGATGGCCTCCCAGAAATGTTAAGTAGCCCAAGGTCACACAAATGGGAATTGCAGGGTTTGCACCCAGGAGGGAAGCCTGGCTCCAGAATATATGTTTCAATCATGCTTCGTGTTCTGTAGCTTTTTACTGAGCCCCTGATGGATGCCTGGCGGGATGCGAGGTGCCTTGCAAGCGGGGACTCAGTCGATGCTCACACCTCTGTTATGTGGGGACCGTCCGCACTGGCCGAAGGTCACACTGCAAATCAGCTCTTACTCCTACCTTCAGGAATATTGGCCAACACTGATAATTAAACAAGATCACTCGTGGGTATCACATCAGAAGGGAGGAAGGTGAATGCCATAGGAAAAGCAGAAGCAAAACACTCAGGCTTCAGAGGAAGGAGTGAGCCTTCTTCTGATTGGAGGTGGGCGCGTTTTGCAGAGCCGGCTTCAGAAGCAGGTGCTACTGGAGAGAAAATGGCCATCTCTCCACTCCGGGCCTTTGCACATGTTCTTGCCATTAACATTCTCCTCCGCTGTCCCCACTCCACTTCCCCTGGCCAATACCAACTCATCTCCTCCCGTCTCCACTTAAGGATTTCTTCCTTGGGGACTTGACTGAACCCCTGGGTCAGGATAACTACTCCTTCCATAAGTCCCCAGGCCCTACAGATCTCCTCCATAGCAGACATCGCATGGGGATTGTCCTGGCTTCTTACCTGAGGGCTTACAAGCTCCACGGGGCAGGGGATCCCCAGCTTGCCCTGCTCCATACTCAGCTCCCAGTAGAGGGTCAGGCACTCAGCACCAATTGAGAGACTGCAGTGCTCCAACCTGACCCTCTCAACCAGCAGGATGAGCTCTGAGCCTAAAGCCTGGGGCTGCAAGAAGGCCTGGGGTTGGACCATGTGTGGGTGAGAGTGGAGCCTCCAGGGAAAACAAAAGGCTCCTCTGTTCCAGTGAGTCCCTGGAGCATGTGTAACAGCAGTGGCTCGTCAGAAATGCAGACCCCCAGGCCCACCCCAGCCTTGCTAATCCAAATCTGTGTTTTGAACAACATCCCCAAGTAATTCTTTGTGTAAACCTGAAAGTGTGAGCAGCTCTGGTATCAGGAACTGTAAACAGGATGCTTGAGGCTGCTCTGAAACTCTAGGGAGTTGGCTGGCTCCACAGGTGTAGTATGCAAGGGTCAAGTTCAGGAAGGTCCTCTCCGAGAATTTTGTACACTAAATCCCAGGGGTTAGTGTCCAGGGGGTGGGAAAGCTGGAACCCACACCCAGAATTGAATGTGGTCCAGTGACAAAGGTCGTTTGCCTCCTTTTTCTCCTCTTCTTACCTGGGTCTGGACAGCCCTGGCCTCCCTGGTTAGGGGTAGCCAGGCATGAGAGGGTTAATCCACAGGGTCTGAAGTCACTTTCCCAGGAGAATCAGAGATCAGTACACATGCCTGCGTCACGTGTAACCTTAGAGTCTGACCATACATAGTATTTTTTTCTCACACACAAAACACTCAGCAGAACCCAGTTCTCTACTACAGGCCCTCTCCACTTACACTAGACTTAATTATTTAAATTTAGTTCATTAGTGGTTCTGTATTTAATTTTTTAAGTCGAATGAATTATTTGTCTATTAATAAATGATAAAGTTAACAGCTCTTAGTAAGCATTCAGAATAGATAAATTATTTCATTCTGTAACACAATACCAATATTCACCCATGAAACAGAAAGGTTGTCCCAATAAGAAGCTCTACTCTTTCGACCTGGTTCTCTTTACTGTTAGCTGATATGAATTAATTAATTTATTATGTGGCATAAATAAGAAAGGGAAGGGGAAATGGAGTTTACTTATGTGCTGCAAACATATTTGTGTCTCTTCTGGGCTCCCTCCCATTTGCCAAAACCAGGGGAGGTGAGGAATAGTCCAGGAGGGTTGCCATTGGCTCCATGGCTCCATAAACTGGTCAAATAAATTGCCCATCCCTCTCTTTCCAGATGTGTTGCTACAAGTGTCGCTAGCGGAGCCTCTTGTAGAACCAGAAAAAAGTATGGTTGGTGGGGGGCGGGGAGCTACAAGCTGGATAAGAAAAGCATCTATGAGAACACTGTGACTTTTATTACACAGAGAGTATAAAAGGCAAGTAAATACAAATATGTTATTCTGCAATTTGAACATTAAATTTCATCGCCATACCCCGTGTGCTTTGTTATGCAGACTGGCGTCTGCTAAGAATGAGATTCTGGAATTGCCTTTCCAGCTGGTGTGATTCTGAGAGGTTCTGGAATAGTGTTTGGGAGCTACCCCTCACACCAGAAGCTAATAGACGTGTGTCCATACTGTGTGTGTGTGCGATGTGTGTGTGTGTCAGGTGTGTGTTACGTAAACATGTGTAGTGAAGATATGCAGATATCTGCGCATATGTACGCCCTCACCCAGTCATTTAACTACTTATTAAAGTGCCTACTAAGAGCTGAGCGTTCAGCAGTGTACCAGAACAGACATAATCTCTGTCTTCGCGGAGCTGAGCTTCTCACGGGGGAGAGAGGAAATATCTGAACAAAGAAACAGATATTAATCAATAAAGAAAACCAAAGCAAGGTGAGAGATGAGAGTGGTCAGGGTGCTTCCTGGGGTAAGGGTTAGAGGAAGGGCCTCTCTGAGGGGTAACATCTAAGCAGAGACCAGAGTGAGGGGAGGGGGCCAGGCGTGTGGGGATCTGCAGGCACAGCAGGTGGAGGGTCTGGCACAGGCAAAGGTGAGGACACAGGGACTTACCTGGAGAGTGCGTGGGGGACACTAAAGAGGCCGGTGTGGAGAACAGAAGGAATCTTGTGTACTGGATAATAAACTCCTTAAACCAGGGAGCATGGAACCACCATCCACAGGGTGGTAGGACTCCAGAGCTTACCCAGCCCAGCCCCCATTTTCTGGTCAAGTTAGAGACAGAACTGGGATTTTTTTTTTTTTTTGTGGTACGCGGGCCTCTCACTGCTGTGGCCTCTCCCGTTGCGGAGCACAGGCTCCGGACGCGCAGGCTCAGCGGCCATGGCTCACGGGCCCAGCCGCTCCGCGGCATGTGGGATCCTCCCGGACTGGGGCATGAACCCGCGTCCCCTGCATCGGCAGGTGGACTCTCAACCACTGCGCCACCAGGGAAGCCCGAACTGGGATTTTTGATTTATGTCTTCCAACCACCAGTCTGCTGCTTCCCATCCCACAACCTCTGTTCTGTTTCACTCACCTTGCCCAGTAGAGGCCTGAGTGGAAAACAAAATAGAGCTGCTCCCTATTTGAGTGCTGCCTGATCTTGGCGCTCACTCCCTGATTCAGCCCAACTCAGGACCGGGGTCCCCTCTGGCATTTCCTTAACCTTCTCTCTTCATCTCTGATCTTTCAGAAAACGGCTGACCACCCCTGTGTCCCGCAGACTGAGATGGAACGGCGGTATGGTTCAGCATCCGTACCTCAGACTCCTTATGTGTACAGACTGCTTCAGGAGACTTAAAGACGGTCTCACCAGGGAGGGAGGTGGAGAGACCACTGGAACAGCCTCAGGGAGGCTGCGGAGGAGATGACAGGGTTTATGGTGGGAAAGTCTGAGACCTAGGAGCAACAGAGCGTTTTCCTGGATGGCAATGATGCGCAGGCTCTGATTCGTGATGAAGGGTCTCACATGCCAATGGGGGTCCCAGCTCACCTCAGCTCAGCTCTGCTCCCAGGGGTCAAGGAAGCTTGGCACCTTCTATTTTTGGAGACCTGCTGTGTCTGTTAGTACGAGGTTTGGTTGCATGCCAGAAAACCCAAATACTGAGTAATCTGCTGGTCTAAATAAATTAGGGCTTGCTTTTCCCTTATGTGAAAGAAGACACAGGAGTCAGCAATCCAGACCTATCAAGAAGGCTCCTTGGTGCTATTAATGTCCCAGCTTCCATTCATCTTTCTATTGCTCAAGGTCCCCTCATAACCTAAGGGGGCTGCTAGAATTCTAGCCAGCATATAGGAGTTCCAGGCAGGAAGCAGGAGGAATTGGGGAGGGCAAAGGAGAACCTATCAGCCGAGGAATCCCACTGTTACAATTTATCTATTTCATTTTTTTCTAGCTTTATTGAGGTAAAATTGACAAAATGGTAATATATGTAAAGTGTACAAAGTGATGATTTGATACACATACACATTATGAAATGATTCCCACAATCAAGTTAATTAGCATATCCATCACCTTACATAATTACCTGTTTTGTTCTGTTTTGTTTTGGTTTTCGTATCTTTGTTTTTTGTTTTTGTGAGAAAGCTTAAGATCTCTTCTCTTAGCAAATTGCAGGTATATGATACAGTATTATTAGCTATAATTACCACGCTGTACATTAGATCCTCAGAAGTTATTCATCTTCTAACTGAAACTTTCTACCCTTTTACCAACCTCTCTCTGTTGCCCTACCCCGCCCCCCACCGCCAGCCCCTGCGAACCACCAATCTACTCTCTGTATCTGTGAGTTTGACTTTTTCTTTTTCTTTTTTGAGATTTACGTATAAATGATACCATGCAGTATTGGTCTTTCTCTGTCTGGCTTATTTCACTTAACATAATGCCCTTTGGTTTCATCCATGTTGTTGCAAATGGCAGAATTTCCTTATTTTTTATGGCTGGATAATATTCCATTGTATATTTTATACCATATTTTCTTTATCCACTTACCTGTTAACAGATACTTAGTTTGTTTCCATAGCTCGGCTGCTGTGAATAAGGCTGTAAGAAACATGGGGGTGCAGATATCTCTTTAAGATGGTGATTTCATTTCTTTTGGATATATACACAGAGGTGGGATTGCTAGATCAATCACATGGTAGTTCTATTTGTAATTTTTTGAGGAGCCTCCGTACCATTTGCCATAAAGGCTGTGCCAGTGTACCTTTCCACCAACACTGCACAAGGGCTCCCTTTTCTCCACACGAGAAACCCCTTTAAAAACTTTTTCCAAAGGCCCCACCCAATGACTTCCCCGTATATTTTATTAGCCATCCCGATCTGCAAGGAAGTCTGAGAACTGTCAGTTTGTTTGTCTGTTTGCTTAAGTGGCATATTTCCACTCTAAATAAATTATGATTCTGGTAGGGGAAGCACAGAATATTTGATATTAAATCTCTGTCCCTTATGCAAAGGCACAGACAAGCTCGGGCATCTGTCCCAGGTCCAATGACTTGGGTGGAGGATGGCAGAGAACAGGGGATCCCTTGAGTTCTGGGCTGTTTGGATAGAAGAAAGGAACACGTGTTCTTAGGTCTCTTGCATTCCAGGTAGAATTAGTGTCAGAAGGCTTATGGAGGGTAAGGAAGAGGGATATAGATGGAGGTCATTCTTGGGGTCATTTCAAGGTGGTCCCCCCTCAGCCTTGGATTTCTGTAACATCTTCATATGAGTGCTTCGATCACTGGAAAAGTTTTCATTCTTACCTTTTTTATAAAATATGGACAATAGTATGGTTCATAAGGCCACAGGGAAAAATAACAGAGGAAATTAATACAAATCCCTTAGCAAAATACCTGGCACATTGTAAGCACTCAAATATAGTAACAGCTAATTATTATTATTATTGTTGGTGAGCCACGGTCTAGTGCATGTCTATGCATGTGCACAGGTGTTACAGAGACACGTATGCGTGTATGTGCCTGTGTGCATGATTGCCCATGAAGGAGATGGCAGAAAGACAGAATGAGAGACTGACGGGCTGTGGGGCTGTGCGAGCCTGTAGCTTTGATTCCTTGAATACATGCACTGCTCTGTCACCCAGCAGGGTGGAGCAGGGCACAGCCGGGTAGGGATAGGTTGGCCTCTCACAGCATTGAGTTTCCATGGGAGGTGCTTTAACACTAAAAATTCCTCAGTCCAATTTTGAGGGTAACAGGCAGAAAGAAGCTGGGTTGCCAAGCAACCAGCCATTAACAGGAAATTAGCCGCTCATCTCTGAATGTCCTGTCCCACTTCCATTCCATCTCTCCCTATCCTGCCAAACAGAAATTCACACACGGGCACATATACAGACATACAGACATACGGACACACACATAGAGCAATATAACTGAGTGCCACCAGAAACTTCTAGAGAGAGAATCCACATTGCTGGGCTCACACCAGCTCGAGCAGGCAGGCCAGAGAATCCTCCAGCCCTGCTGTTCTCTCCTCTCCTCCAGAGGCTTCCTCCCCGTGCCCATCGTCTCCACTCATAGATCAGTCCTGTTTATCTGCTGGGCCCCGACGTCCATGGTTGTATATGTGCCTTCTGTCTCCTGGTCGGACTGGGAGCTTCATGAGGCTGGGAACTCTCCACAGGCAGTCGTAGCCAGCCTCTCAAATCTAACCCTAACCTGATCTCTCTAATCTTATTCAAACTTTATCCTGAAGCCCAACCTCAGACCTGACTTTTGGCCCAGTTTTCTTGCTGCAGTACTGAGTTGGGCTGCACCTGTTGCCAGAGGGGAGGGGCCATCTCAACACCTACTCGGGGTGTGTGAGTCTTCGATGACCCACGCTGGGGAAGGAGAGGAGAGCAGAACAGTCTCTTGCTCATCTCCCAGCGACAGCAAGTACAGAAGAGTGTCTGGGGTCTTAGGCCAGGGGCTGCTTCTGTCTCAACCCCGACCCAACAGAAAAGGATGAAGCAGGGGCCCTCTTAGGTCACCTTAGAGGCCCTCTTAAGGTAGCTCCCTCCTCTGAAACATGCCTTTCCCTGGATCCATCCTGCCCTGGTTGAATTTATTGGGAGATGCTTGGAGTCCTCACAGATACAAAGATATCTGGAGAGAAAGCCCAATACACAGGGTCATCGTGCCCAGTCAGAGCAATATTTCTAGAAAGTTGACCTTGAATCCTGAGGATGGTTCTCAAACTATCCCTCCCCTCCACAGTCCACTGACATGGACAACTGATATTCAATTAGTAATGTCAGTTGAACCAAACACTGATAGACTCTACTGTGATTCCCCACCCCCAACCCCCAGAAGGAGGTCATGGCTCTGGGAAAGAAGTGGGCATGTAACTAGTCAACTCCAGTGGTTATGTGCCCAAGTAGAGTCATATGAAATGCTATGGAGACCCGAGAAAGGAGTGATTCAATCTGTAGATGTTGGGTGGGAATGAAGAGAGGAATCAAGGAACAGGTGACATTTCAGCTGGGTTTTGGAGTATGAGTAGAAGTTTTCCAGAGAGAAATGTTTGGGAGAGGGTGGGCGAGAAGGAGCTCCAAGCGGAGGTAACAGCCTGGACACAGGGCCTGAGTATTTGTAAAAATAATCACCTTTCAGAATTCAAGGAAGTGTCTTGTAAGTTAACATTTACAGAACACTGAGATGACAAAGAGGAGGTTCGGGCCCCAGCTCTGCCCCTGACTGGCTGTGCACCCTCAGACAAGTTACGTCACCAGTTGGGGCTTCAGTTTTCTCATCTGTAAAATAAGGGGTTTGGGTGATCTCTGAGGTTCTTTCTAACTCTGATGACCCATGCTTTGATGTGTATAGTGTTCCTCTGATCAAAGGAGAGAAAGAGGCTCAGGTGGGCATGTGCAGGGGCTGGTGGGGAGCTGGGCCTGCAGGCTAGGAGGCCTTCCTCCTCCTCTCCCCGCCCCTCTGGGACTGACTCCAGTGCTTCCCAGAGGTCACCACGCAGCTCAGGCCACACTGAGAGTTGCAGTGACCTTTGCAGAAAATTGCTCAATTCAGAAGATTTAACTGTATTTAAAATCAATGTGGGAGGCTTTTGAGGAGGGACTGGTAGGTGTCCTGTTGTAGGACTGGCTGAGAAGTGTCTTGGAGACAAACAGGTAGTTCTGAGGCCACCCCTGCCTGAGGGACACTGAGCTGGGAGAGCAGACTTAAGACTGAGCAGTAACGTTTTATTTCTCTGAAGTGCTGGCCTGTACGTAGCATTGTTAACACTCAGGAGGGCAAGGCGATGAGCCGGGTGGAGGAAGGGCTTGTGTGAATCTCCAGGGTCTCCAGCCTCTCGTACGTCAGCCCAGCTTATATATCAGCAGAGCGGACTGCTGCCTCGGTGCCTTTCCTGTCCCAGCAGTGTGTTCCTTCTCTGGATTACAGGGATGTCCCAGAAAGATGAGAAAGGTCATATCATTCACACGGGAGGGGGTCAGCCTGACACACCCTTGGGAGGCCACTATAAAGGAAAGAGCAAAGAGGTGTCCGAAAGAGAGATGAGAGACCCCCAAGGTGGACTGATGCCATAAGACCTCTGGGCAGCCCTCCCACCGCCAGGCAGCCAGCCGCGTGGAACCCGCTGACCTTGTCTCAGCCTCCCAAGATCACAACTTTCAATGCCCTTCAAGGCCTCAGGGACGGGGACACTCCTTCAGTGACAGGGGCAGGGAGAGGAGCCCCTGACCTGCTGCCCTGTCCCCCAGGGTGGTCACTGCTTCCAGGGCCCGAGGCGTTGAATCTTCAAAGCCTTTCCTTTAATGGGAAGGAAATGTAATTTATTTGTCAAATCAAAGGCTCTTTAGCTGTGCAGAGGGTGCTCAGCCCAACACCCTTGCCTGGGGCAGAGCAGGGGCCTGATGACTTGCCATGGGTGTGCTTGTGCATATTTAATTTAATTTGTACTTATGGAGCGCTGGGCTGGCTGCCTATGCAGGAGCCTGTGTGCTCGAGTGCTCTCTTTTGCGGGCATTTCTGTCTGCAGGGAGACAGGCGTGCGTGTGTATGTGTTTGGCATATGTCCACATGCTGATGGACTCCAGGCTGTGTTCACACTTCGTGTGCAGGCCTGGCTGGATGCTTCTGGGTAGTATGTGCCTGTGTGAAGATGCAAAGGGGATGCACGGGTGGGATGAGATCCATCGAAAGTCTGTGCGTGGGAGCATGTCTGGCAAAGTGCCCAGACCACACCAGGATCTCAGAGAAGCTGTTGAAGGCTGGGGCCGCAGGACACAGAGGGCAAGAAAGGCCCAAGGTCTATGGCCACCCAGTTTCACCAGTCTTGGGGGAATTCAAGAGACCGGGGTGTCTCTCTGCCCTCGAGCTGGCAAAGGATTTCCCATTGCAGCCCCTTATCCCCTGACCATGAACCATGCAAGCAATGCCAGCCTCCTTTCTGCCCTTGAGCAGTGGCTGGCAGCTGGCTGGGGAGGAAGGAAGAGGGTATGGATACGAGGGCTTCCTGGGCACCTGGGCAGAGGAGAGGCTGAGGGAAATGGGGGCCTTTCCCAAGAGGGGAGCAGACAGCAGTGGTTGGAGCCCCTGCATTATCTTCCCACCTGACTTGGAGACCAGATCTGAAGACAGATCTTAGCCAGAGGGTCTGGGGATGTGGAGCGCAGAGATGAGGTGGACTGAAGGGCCAGATGTAAAGGGAGGAGTCTCATCACCCAGAAGGGAGTTGCGTTCTCAGTTTTTATAGGGCCCTTGAAGAGAAGAGTCAGGTTTTTCTACTCGGACCTGACTGGTAACCCAGCACTTGATTAAAGGTTAACGGAAGGTGATGATAAATTTGAAAGGATGCATGGGGTGAAGTTGGGGAGGGGCTGCTCCATCTCAGGACAGAAGAGGTAGAAGGGGATTAACCCCTGTAAAAGGTGGGGTGGAGTGGGGGAAGCCGAGGGGTCTCCCATTTCTTCCGCCTCTCTTCTCCCTCCCTCCTGAGCATCCTCTTCTTTGGGCCCTTCCTCTCCCTGGTTTCTTCTTCCAGACTCTCCTCAGCCCAGCTGGCCAGGCTCTCTTCTGGCTCTGTGGTCCTCGAGGGATGCTGACCACCCTGAGGGACACTGTCTTGCTTTTTTCTCTGTGATCCACCAAAAGGTTCTGCTGCTTCCCTTCCTCGGGTAGGGCAGGGAGGTGCTACATGCTGCATGCAGGTTCCCTCCATGCCTCCCAGCTTCCCCTTTCAGGGAACCAGCAAGCTTTCAGGATTGTTGAAGAGCAGCTTGTAATTAACATTCTGGGCTGGCCTGTGGGCAGGTATCACAGGACTCAGGGAACTGGGGGATCACCTAGACGGCTTTTCCTTCCTCTCTCCCCAGTTTGTGTGGGTTCGCATGTGTCCATCTTTTCTGCATCTGTCTGTTTCCCTGTTATTTATCTCCCTTCTCTACTCCCATCTCTTGGCCCCGGACTCTTGTCTCCTTCCTTCTCTTCTGGACTCCAGCTGCCTCTCAGGCTTTCACTGTCATGTGTTTGTTCACTTCCTGTTTCTCCTCCTGGTATCTGCCTGCCTCTCTCTCTCCGAGTGTTCTGATCTTGGCTTCAGTTCCTCTTCCTTTAGGTCTCTCCCTCTGTAGGCCTGTCTCTATCACGCTCTCTCCCCACACCTCACACCCTCCCTTTCTGACTGTAAGTGTTCAAATAAATGAAAAAGCCCGAGCCCCATGTGCCTGGCAGTAGAAAGTAACTTTGCAACCCCAGGAGTGTGGCAGAGACTGTGTACAACAAAAGATTCTCAATTACTGCCTCTCAGTGCTGGGTTTACTGCGCTAAAAAAGGAGGAATTCCAGGCAGGAGAGGAAGAGGGGCCACTGTGAAGCTGGGGGGCTGAAGGGAAGGAGGCAGCAGTGGGTGTGGAAGGGCTCTGACCATTTTATCAGCCCCGAGACACTCCACAGGTTATTTCACCTCTCTCCTTGTCTGAGTCCAGGTTCCAAACCTCTCCATTTGGGTCTCCCATGCATGTTGATCCTTACGCCCACTGGGCCTGCCCCCCACACACCTAGACCATCACAATCCCCACTGATCCCCCGGCCACAGCTCGGTCGGTCGTGGACAGGTGTCAGGGAGACTCCCTCACAGGCTCCAAATTCCCTTCTGATCTCAATGAGAACATGGCGCCCAGGAACCAACCTTCCCGAAAGTACAATGTCACCTTTCGTGTTTACAGGGACCACCTCTGTGAGGTGTGGGAAAAGCTGGTATGGATGTTAGGATTGGAAGTGAAGAGTCCAAATCCAGCGCACCCCACCTAGAGGCTTTGGGCAAGTTATTTAATCTCTGAGAACCTCAGTTTCTTCACGTGTTAGATGTGGGCTTAATCGTATCTATCTTGCAGATAATAATAAGGACAACAATATCTATCTAATGGGTAACACGTATCTCAAGGATCCACTTATTAGGAACAAGTGTGGTTGGAGATCTGCCAGGACATGAACTCAGTGGGCGAATGTTTGAAAAAAGTAACATAATTTGGATGTACGCCCATTTCACAGTCTCACCCTTGAGTTCATCCAGGAGGTCCAGGTGGATTTCAGCCGGTCCTGTTGGTCTAGTTATATCCATTTCTGAATGAAATGAAGAATTTGTGCAGCATGCAGAGCAGGTGCTATCAGTGCCCTCCACGTCCCATCAGCCCTTAACATTTTCCTGCACTGGCCCAGATGCCAAGTGTCAACACCTGTGCCTGGGCCTGAGGGTCTCTCTGGAGTCTGCTGGGTCAGGACAGAGGTGCTGGGAATTAAGCCCCCTGGGAGCAGCCCTCCATGGCCGCCCAAAGCTGGTGGATAAACACCCCAGCTCCCTTGCCTCTGGGTGCAAACTCTGAAGATCAGTGCCACCCTGTGACCCGAGGTCCCCGCAGGACTGGGCTCCAACTTCCTCAGTGTTAACCAACTTGATGACACATCCCACATTGGTTCTCGCCTTCTCTGTCCCTACCAGCACTTCCTTCACCTCCCAACTAAACTACATGTGCCCACATCCCTGCCTCGGGTGTCTGCTCCTGCAGGAAACTAAACCAAGATGGCAGGGTGTCACGCTAAGCCTTTGGGTCTTAGGGTCAGAGCCCTGGGCTCTCAATTCAACATAGGTTTAACTTAGCTGAGGGTTCTTGCCTCTTTACCAGTTTTGATCCTAATTTTCCCACCCTCGAAATGGGGCTACTAAAGATTCCTTTCCTACCCATCCTAGAGGCTGCTGTGCAGATCAAATGAGAGGATGCAAGTGAAAGAAAATGGTAAACCACAAAGCGATGTAAAGCGTTACCCTCAACATGAGGATTTCTTCTTGTCCGTGTAATCTCAGCATCAAGGGATTTGGGGGTGGGGGTCTCCAGGCCATCCTCTCTGGCACAGAGTCTGCTGAGCCCGTCCGCCGGCCTTTTTCATCCTGGGAGTGTCTTCTGTACTGTGATCCCTCACACTCTCCCCCTGCGTCCCTGACTTTGAAGTATTTAAAGGCGCTCTTGTTACTGGCTTTGGAATTCCTCAAGAGGGGCTTCTCACATTGTTTTCCTGGACATTTGACTTCAAGTTTGCATCTGACCTTTTCCTGTGATTAATAATTGATAATAAAATGTAAATATATGAATGGATTATGTACATGTAACTGGTGTTTTCCCCTTGGCATGACCCCTTTTTCTTGCTAGTTAGCCATGCAGAGGGTTTTTTTCTCCTTTCTAGAAACTAGTCTTTTTCATCTTCAGCACACATTTTTGCAAGATTTCAGGGAGGCTTCTCTTTATTTTTTTTAATAGTATATAGGTTTCTTATGCTTTAAATTTTTTTTAACTTTCTTTTAACCATTTCTTTCGATTTTTCGCCTTTAACACACGGTCTCATTTCTTGTTTTTCTATGAGAAATGATTGGCAGCATGATGGGTATTTTGGGCTTTCCCACCAGGGGGCTGAACCTCAAGGTGCTGGGGTCTGAAGGAGCCAGAGCTTCACCCACAAGTGCTTTGCTCCTATCTTCCCTCCAGAAGAACCCTGCCCCCTTCCTGCCACTGAATGCGGCAAGCCCTGTGCATGTGGGTGATGGGCACCCCTAATCTCCATCACCACTCGGGACTGTCTTTGCGATGCCACTTTATCACTCACACCAGCTGCCTGCACTTGCACCCCTCGCCCTTAATTAATTACGCCCTGTGTGCAAGGAGCCACCTCCCTCCCAGTGACAGCCTTCAAGTCCCGTCAGATGAAGAAGAAAAACCCTTTCATCTCTCCTGATGGCTCCTCTCTTTCTGCATCATTTTTTTTCTTTCCTGCCAACTGTGGCTCCTCAGCATGTTGGTCTGTGCTCCTGGTCCAAAGCCATCCCATGGGGCTTCGACTCCGCAATGAAATCAAGCTCCAGGAAGCAGGTTGTAGGGGCCCATCACGTGGGGCAGGAAGCAGAGGCTCGGGAGGTGGGGTTGGTCTTAGGAGGCCCCAGAAGCCGGTGATCCAAAATAGTCAGAGGGTATTTCAGGGCATGGGAGCACGAGATGATGTGCAAGTCTGGGCTGGGGGAGCAGTGGTTGCCAGAGGCCGGAGATGGGCTTTTGGTAGGGTTGTGGTGACCTATGGAGAATCTGTACGTGTGGTGCCAGGGTCTGCTATTGTGTCATAGACAGTGAGAGGCTCTGCAAACAGAGGCACAGCCAGCAATGGGCTCTGCAAACCACAACGCAGGCAGCGACACCACAGGGGTGAGGCTCAGCGGGGAGCAGCACAGAGCGATTGGCTCCGCATCCGTGGCACCCACAGTACAGACACCATAACTCCAATCGTGACGGACTCTGCAAACAGGGCAAGGAGGGGCGCTGCCGCCAATGCCTGGGGTGGTGACAGACTCTGGATATCCAGAGACAGTGGCATCAGCACTGAGGGGCTCAGCAAACAGAGGAGCTGGAGGAATGGGCTAAGTCAACACCATGACACCAACAGAGACCATGACAAGTATTGCAAACAGCAACAGGAACAGTGCCCACCTCTCTCAATAATGCTGAGCTCTGCAAATAAAACCAAACTCCGCGAATAACAAACAGTGCCACGCTCTGCGAATGGTGACACAGGGGGTGACAAGCTGTGCAAACAGCTCCAAGCTCTGCAACTAATGACACACGGTGCCAAGCTCTGCAAACAGCCAGTGTAGCATCAGCCAGGGTGTGGCCAGCAGGTTGGAGGTCATGGCCGGTTATTTCAGACACAGGCCCTGAGAGCACCCATTCTCCTCTCACCTTCTCCAGCACTCCCTGCCTTGCCCTCGCTCTCTCCACTTTAATTTGAATACCCTTCCTTGGCTCTCACTTCCTCTGCTCTGTCAGTTCCCTTTCTTTGGGAGCTAAACCTCTCAAATGAAGAACCACGGCCCAGTGCTTTCTGGAACCTGTTCCTCTCAATGGTGACTTCCTCATAGAAAGTGGCTCCCTCCACTCAGGTGCATCACCTTATGCTCTGGCTCCCCGTGTTTCTGTGGCTGAGCTGCCCGCTGCTCCTCAGACTGTCACTCCCTACACATGGAACATGCCTCGGAAGAGGGACGCCTGGAAGAGGGACGGGGAGGGAACAATGACCCACAGATCATATAAGCCCCATATGCATCTTCTCTGCTTCACACTTCACTGTAACCCTGTGAGGAGGGGGATACGAGGAAACAGAAGGACATGGAGGGATTCACTTGCCAGGGTCATGCAGCTCCCACACTATAGCCCAGAGCTGGAATCTGCATCTGTCCAACTTTAAAGCTGATGGGTCACTGTTACGGAAAACGTAGCAAAGCGGTCAGATGTGCAGAGTCCAGGCAAGAACTTTGGGAATCCTGGCTCTGTGCCCCGTGGGAAATTATTTAACCTCTCTGTTCCTCGGTTTCCTCATCTGGAAAGTGGGGATAATAATCCCACTCACCTCTGAGTGTTTTGGTGAGAGAGGATTACGTGAATTAACATATGTTAAAAGCCCAGAAGAGTTTTTCTGTAAGCCACACCCGGCCCCTCAGTCCTGCTCTGGTCTCATCTCGTCATCCTCCCCCTCATCCCCCCGGCACCACCCCATACTGCCTCCTGGATCTTTCTCAAATATGCCAGCGCACCTCCCTCTCTTAGGGGCCCTGGAACGCACGTCAGGACTCCCTGGAGTGGAACAGACATGAGGGCTGAAAGATGCAAAAACAAAGCCGCCCAGGAGAAAGTTACACCCCCCCCACCCCCGTGAGCACCAGTGGACAGTGGTCACACCCTCCCCCAGCCCAGCCTGTCCCCTTTCAGCTCGCCTGCCTGCCTGAGACACAGTTCTCCCTTCCTGTCACCGCCGGGGAAGGCTTGCGCTGGAGGAGAGAAGCGGGCAGGCATATGCAGAGGGGGGATGAAACCAGCATGCGCGGTGCCTTCGGGCCAACGCTGAGCACAGACATCACTTCTGAGGCAGGAAACTCACTGCTTCCCTTTCCGGAGGCTTCCTCCAGTGCAGGGACTGCAGGCTGGGTTGGCCAACAGCCTCTGCTGACACTCTCTGAATCCCAGTGCTCTGGACACACACGAACAAAGCCTCAAAGCCCTGGGTTCAATGTTCGGGCAACGGAGAGCGAGGATGTGGCTGACGCTTTGGGATGCAGGGAGCAGGTAACTGCTTTTGGACCCTTTCATCATTGAAAAAGACTGGGTTCTCCTCAAGGCCTGGAGTTGAGATCCTGGGTCCCTGTGTGAGAAAATGCTGGGCAGCCAGGAAAATCGCAGCACAGCTCTCACCCAGCCCTGCTGCCTTCTGGGCTTCGCGGTCCCTCAGCTGGGGCTGAGCAGACCCAGCTTTTCCTCCTGTGTCTCCAGCAGCCGCCGCCCAGCCCGCACACCCTGCCCGCCCCCTGCAGGTGTGGAAAGCGGCTCATCCACCTGCTCAGGCTTCCCAGAGCTCGCTGGAGGGAATCGAAGCCTTCCTATAGAAACTAATGGGGACAGATTTCAGACTCTGAAAGAGTATTTTAAGCAAATGAATAACCAGAGACTGAGATGTGGGAGCAAGCACGGAGAAGCAAGGGAAGAACAGCAAAGCTTCAGTCGGACCACGTGGGGATCGGAAGGATGAGGGGCCGAGGCAGACCCGCCTCGAGGAGAAGCCCACCTGTGGTCACGGATCACATGATGCTGGTTAAGGGCATTATGACATCATCTGGGAGGAGGCCGATTCATTCATTCACTCACTCCCCACTCGTTCATTCATTCGTTCATTCATTCAACAAGTAGCTCTTGAGGTGCCCATAGCCCTGGGCGATGGGGACAAGACAGACGTGAAGCTCAGTCCAGGGGGACTGATATCAGAAAGCGCCACATTTCCTTCCAAGTCTGTGTGGTTTCTAAATATCCATCCCAAACTGCACACTGTCAGAGCTGCCGTTTAGGGAGTGGGCATCAGTACAGCATATGGGACACTGTGTAAGTGACCAGCGCTGTTAACAAACCCTGCATGCAGTTCACCTCACAGAGCCTTTGGTCAACTTTGTAAAGTCATGAGTTAGAGGGTCCTGTAGGTATTGTCATACACACATCCCTGGAAAGGGTAGACAGGGTCTGACCATCAGACAGTTATGGTCAGGGCTCTGGTAGCAATAGCGGGCAAAGTCCGGGAGAGAGCCTCAACCTGCCCTCCTCAAACACCACACATTCACACAGACACATGCATTCACACACATTCATACATGCATTCACATACAGACACACATTCACACACACAGACGCACAGACACACACATTCATACATGCATTCACATATATAGACACATTCACACACAGACACACATTCACACACACATAAACACACATTCACACACATTCATACACACGTTCACACACATTGACACACATGGATGCACGTTGACACACATGCATATTCACGCACATTGACACACACATTGACACACATGAACACACATTGACACACATAGACACACATTCACCCACACAGGCACATATGCATTTACACACACAGACACACACATTCTCTCTCTCTTTCTCGTTCTGGTTCCAGCTCTTCCTCTCCGGCAGATGCTCGCGGAAACAGGCCCCTTTCTGTCAGGCAATGCTTCCCACAGGAGGCTTAGGGACGATGGTATGGTTAGGGGATGAGCTGTCTGGAGTCAGACATCCCTAAATCCTACACCTGGGCCTCCAGCCCTGTGTCCCTGGCTACTATTTCTGACCTTCAGTACCTGTTCTGATACATGAGGGTGACATATCCACTTACTTCACAGCGTTCTCACAAGATTTAAGGGAGATAAATGAGATCATGCCTGTGAAGGAGACACAGGTCTTTCTCTGGGGCCAGCACCTCACTCCCTTCCTGTGAGGGGGTGTCTCAGTGGTGGCAGAGCCCATCTCCCTCTTCGGAAGGCTTGGCTCTGCTGTCGGACGCACCTGCCCCGGACTCCAGGGGACCCTGAAGTGTTATTATCTCTGGCTACTGCAACAGCTTTACAAGAAAGCAGTGGCTGTGCTGCTCCTTTGGTAGCCAGTGCCCAGCTGGCGTCAGTGGTATAAGCTCCAAGTCTAGGGCCAGCCCACAGCGGTAGTGTCTAAATTTGGACCATTTTAGCAGCATTACCGTGGGTGTTGTTCTTGAGTATATAGGCCCAGACCTGTTTTTTAGGCCTTTTAGAGTATCTGTGAGCAACCAAAGGTGTTTTTAGTAAATTCTTTTCCTGTTTAAATCAGCCAGAGTTCGTTTCTGTTGCTTGCATCTCAGAGCCCAGCCTGACAGAGTGTGTGAAGTGTTTGGCTAGGTGCTCAATAAACGTGAGCGATTGGAGATGACACGCACGCAAGCGGAAGGGGCAGGCGCTCAGGGAGAGGCCTGGGGGTACTATCACTTGCCCAGCTTCCAGACTGGGCAGGGTTGGGTTTATTTGTACAACTCAGAGCCAAGGGCTGGGGGAGTGAGAGGAGAAGCAGGAGAGACACGGAATGGTGCTCCTGATAAGTGACCCTAAATGGGAGCCACACAGTTTCCTACAGGATCTCAGTCACTGGTGATTCCCTTTACTCTACAGGTAAACAAGCCTATATCTATTGCTTGAATTTATCATCTCAATCTCTGCTCAAACAAATCCCAGATCACTGGGCTTCAGGAAAAATGCAGGGGTACGAGAAGGCCCACGGAGGCAGAGGACTCATCTAAAAAGCATCTCCTAGAGCCTGTGGGATCAGACTGCTCCCTCTTCCTCTCTCCCCATGAGAGATACACATGCTCCCTCTCCTCCTGGTTGCGTGGGCCCTTTCTCCAACCTCCCTCTCGCCCCATGAGAGAGACACATCACCTTTACCAGGAGGCCACATATAGTTGTTTGGTTTGGGGACTGCATAGAGGCACCAGCTGAAGGTGTAAGTGGGGCTTTCCTGGGTCCCGGCTGGGCCCAGCAGAAGGAAGGAGCACCTTTTCTTTCCTTGCCAGGGACCATCCGTGGCCAAGGATCATGTCCCTGTCCTGAGCACTCTTCTTCACCCCAGGCCCCTCCCCGGTGCACTGTGCAGGACCACGGACTGTAGGCAGTGGACAATTCCATACAACAGAAGCTCAATTCATCAGCACGTGGCAAGAAAGAAGAAGGACGTGAAGACTTAGAGATTTTAAAAGACAGTCCAGTTTTGTTGTTTGCATCCCCGTGGTACCCTTGAAAATGTCCCTCTGTCCTCTGTAATTCCTGCAAATTAAGAAGCTGGACTCACAGACTTGAGCAGGTGCAGGCTTCACTCTCTCACTGTGTCTTTGCCTCTCTCTCCAGGTCAGCCTCACAGTGAGAGCTGAGAGTGACTTCCCCACCAGCTGCCGTAACATATAAACACATCTCAGGGAGGGAACATCAACGCTTTTCTCCTAAGAGGGCGCAGCCCAGCTTCATATGAGCCAAGCATACATGACTGGATCACGAGCCTGGCCACGTGACTTGGACTCAGCTGCGTGTCACCCCAGTGACCCTGGTTCTGGTGCTGAGGGGCATTTGAGACCTTCACTGGCCTGACGGACATCACACAGCTTGCCTGTGTCCATGGGTGGGTCTCGCAGCTCCTGGCAAGGCAGCTGCCACACTTGCAGGTCCTGATGATTTCCACACCTCCCTGCTGGGATATGTAAATATATATATTTATGCATTTATTTCTTAAAATGTTTATTTATTTTGGCTGCTCTGGGTCTTAGTTGTGGCACGTGGGATCTTTGCTGTGGCATGCGGGCTCTTAGTCGAGGCAAGCATGCAGGATCTAGTTCCCTGACCAGGGATCAAACCTGGGTCCCCAGCACTGGGAGCTCAGAGTCTTCACCACTGGACCACCAGGGAAGTCCCAAACCCCCATGATATATATTTTTAACTGTTTATTTGTTTGAGTCAGGATGTGAATAAGGCCATACAGATTGAATGGGTGACATCTTTTAAGTCTATATTAATCCATAGGTCCTCCCATCTCTCTTTTTTTCTTTGCAACGTATTGATGAAATTGGGTTGTTTGTTTTATGCAGTTTTCCACTGTTTGGCTTTTACGGATTATCTTGACAAGGCTACCTCATGGGTGGTGTTGAATTCATCCACCGGAAGGGACAAAAGTCTTCTTTTTGTGCTGTTAGTGGCCCAACGAGCAATGCCTGGAGCCATTCATTCACAGGGGTTGCAAAATGGTACTATTTTAATTTTACTATTCTTTCTTCATTTATTAGCTGGATTCTTTATTTCCTAGCAGGCCTATACATTAATGAGAAATTTCCCCAGATCTACTCTCTGGCCTCAGTGGAACAATGTATATAGGAAACCCCCATCCGGCCCTATCACCCCCAACGCCAGCACACTCAGCTTTCCAGCCCAGGTGCTGGATTAAGAAAGAACCCAGGGCAGGAAAAGGGCTCGAGATCATCCAGTGTGTCCACCCAGCAGGAGGCACCATCCTCACACAAATCTGTCTGATTGGGTCTGAACAGCAAGGGGTCTTTGGCTTGCATCTTGCTCTCAGGGATCTTCCCGTCTGAGACACAAATACCGATCTTAAAAGCAGTTGTGTGTGGGCTTCCCTGGTGGCGCAGTGGTTGGGAGTCCACCTGCCGATGCAGGGAACACGGGTTCGTGCCCCGGTCCGGGAAGATCCCACATGCCGCGGAGCGGCTGGGCCCGTGAGCCATGGCCGCTGAGCCTGCGCGTCCGGAGCCTGTGCTCCGCAACGGGAGAGGCCACAACAGTGAGAGGCCCGCGTACCGCAAAAAAAAAAAAAAAAAAAGTACAAACTATTATGCACAGATAAATAAGCTGCAAGGATATATTGCACAGCACAGGGAATGCAGCCAATATTTTATAATAACTATAGAGTATAACCTTTAAGAACTGTGAATCACTAGGTTGTATACCTGAAACATATACTATCATTCATCACCTATACCTCAATAAAAAAAAAGAGAAAAAAAAAGCAAATTACTTTAAAAACATCCTCTTTGAAGGCACCAAATAATTTTGGAATGACTTGTCCTGTCTCTCCCCAACACCCGCCCCTGTTTGTGCTCCTGTCCCTGTCCTTTGCCTCCCACCCCCACTGCCAAACAAGCCCCTGTCTCCCCCCAGGGCCTCTCCCTTCACACCTCAACCGGAGAGCCTCTCCAAGAAAGAGCCGTTTGCCTGCAGGGGAATTATGCTCTTCCAGCTGCTAGGATCAAGGGGCTCTAGTCAGCTGGGGTTTTAAATAACTTTGTATTTCTCTGTGTTAACAATTATTTAAAAACTGAAGCTCAGGGGCTTCCCTGGTGGCGCAGTGGTTGAGAGTCCGCCTGCTGATGCAGGGGACACGGGTTCGTGCCCTGGTCCGGGAAGATCCCACATGCCGTGGAGCGGCTGGGCCCGTGAGCCATGACCGCTGAGCCTGCGCGTCCGGAGCTCTGCAACAGGAGAGGCCACAACAGTGAGAGGCCTGCGTACCGCAAAAAAAACCAAAAAAAAAAACAAACAAAAAAAACCCTGAAGCTCAGATACCTGACTAACTTTCCTAAGGTTTCAAAGGTAATGAGGCCTGAAGCTGTGATTCAAATACAGATCTTTAAACTGCAAAATTCAAACAAGTGTCCCTGGACTCCGGGCTTATCCACGCATCACAGGAGCTGGCATCTCACTGCAGGACGAGGCAAATGTACGGTCCATCCAGGAACTGATTTCTCTAACAGGAATCGGAGACTCTTATTTCAGCAGTTAAGCAAGACTTTGGGGGAAAGCCTTTAAAAGCAAGGTACTTGGGGCACAGTGTGGTGCGGTTTAACAGTCAAGAGTGAAAAATCCACAGACACACGGCTTCAGCTCCAATCCCATCAATTACTTATGAGTGTGTGGTCACGGGCATTGGTACTGCTTAGCCTGTCTATGCCTCGGTGCCCTCACTGAGGAACAGGGATAATAAGAGTGCCTACCCCGTAGGGTTGCTCTGAGGTTGAAAAGTTTGCAGCATGGGAATTCCCTGCCAGTCCAGCGGTTAGGACTCCGCGCTTTCACTGCTGGGGGCACAGGTTCAATCTCTGGTTGGAGAACTAAGATCTGACAAGTCGCGTGGTGCAGTCAAAAAAAAAAAAAATTGCAGCATTAGCATCGCCTGGATCTTCATTAGAAATGGAGATTCTCAAGCCTCTCCTGGACCCACTGAGTCAGGAACAGCACCTGTCAGGCTTTCGGCAGCTGTCTTTTGAACACAACCTCTAAGCACCAATGATGTACCTTAAAGTACGAGAGCCCCTGGCTTAACACCTGTGAAGCACTTAGAATAACACCTGGGACATAGTAAGTGTTTAATAAATGTGAACAACTTATTATTATTAGCCAGGGCATTCATTATCCCCAGCTCTGGGAGGGGAAGTTTGGCCCAGCTCTGGAGGAGAAAAGGCTGAGCACCATTTTCATGTTCAATAAACCTCCTGGGTTCCTGTGGATTGGTCTGTTTTGGTTTGTCCAACTGTAGAATTTCCGGCCCCCAGAACAGTGCTTGGGACACAGCCTGAAACTGACAATTATTTACCGTATGAACGTGGTGCTCACCTTCTCACTCTGTCTCATCTGTTCGTCTGGCCTTGAGAAGAGGAGAGGACATCAGGGCTGAGGAGTGGCCTTCGACCCCGCACGAAACACCCATCTCTCGGGAGCATTTTCTGCCTACCTAGGGCTTGGTTTCCATGCCCCCTTGTTTCTGTGAGTTAACTAGAGTGTGGCGTGGGTGTGATTGTGTGTGTGGCAGGGGTATTACCAGGTCCTTGTGTTTGCATCACAATGTATCAATAAGAAAAAGA
Organism: Monodon monoceros; assembly: GCF_005190385.1. NCBI lineage: Eukaryota > Metazoa > Chordata > Mammalia > Artiodactyla > Monodontidae > Monodon > Monodon monoceros. Next base: position 34,074,714 of record NW_021703780.1, read on the forward strand.
CAGACAATTTAAGAGAAAAAAATGGATAGAAACCTTGCTCCCGTCGCAAAAAAGGATAACTGCATGGCCAAAAAACATGAAAAGGAGTTCAACATCATTGGTCTGTATGGAAATACATACTAAGACCAGAATGTGGTGCCGTCACACATCTGGATGAGGAAAAGGATGAGAAATCCTGGGAGGAAGACGTGGAGTGATTGAACTCTCATACGTGGCGAGTGTGAGAATCGATGGATAAAGCCACTTGGGACAGCTGTTTGGAAATTTTGGTATTTCCACTCCTGGGTATAATATACGTGACAGAAATACATCCATATACTCTTCCGAAAGACACGTAGTAGAAAGCTCATAGAAGCACTGTTTTTCATGGACCCCAACTGGAAACGACCCAAACAGAACTTTGTTAAGAGTGGAATGAGTAGATCAAGTGTAGTATAGTCACACAGTAGTATACCACACAGCAATGAGAACTAACGATCTAGAATTATACTCAACAACCTGGAAGAATCTGATGAACATACTCCTAGGGGAAAGAAACCAGGCATGAGAGAATATGTACATACATTTGATTCCACTTATCCAAAGTTCAGTAACAGACAAAACTAAAGTAGCGGTTTCCCTTGGGAGAGTAGTAACCAGAAGACAGCCTCAGGGGGCTTCTGAGGCGCTGATAGGATATGTTTGTCGGAATGCTGGTCACACAGATATGATCAGTTTGTGAAAACTCATTGCAATGTACAGTTCCGATGAATGCACTTCTCCGCATGATTATTTCTACAAAAAGTTAAACAACGTGACTGATCATGGGATGTCAGGTAGAGGGGAAAGGCAGTCCAGAACCTAAGACCTGGACCCTGAGCTCAGGCCACTTAAGCATTCCAGGAATTAGTGTCCTTATCAGTAGATGACAAGGGAATCCAGACTTAAGAGAAGGAAATTGCCCAAAGTTCATAAGCGGTGGCTGGCACAGCCAGTGACCTTTCCTTGGCCACGTGCATGAAGGTAACCGAGGCCTGGGCCACCTGCTTTTAGAATCCATGAGATGATGTGTGCAGAGGGGGCTGTACAAGGTGGCACAGCAGGGCTGTGTGGACTGCCATTGCCAGCATTCTCTGAGCCAGAGATACATCCATGTATTTCTCCATTACCTCCCAACTTCATGCTTACTCTTTCCAATGACACACTCTCATTCTTTCTTGAAAGTGATCACAATTCCTAAATGAACACACAAAAGTAAATTTCTTCATTAACCAGAGAAAAAAAATGTAGCACCTGGGTGGAACTTGCACCAGAATGCAGTAGAAGCACAGCATCATATTTCAGACTAATTACCCCTGTCTCTGCAGATGGATGTGTTCAGCACAGTGGTTGGGTGATGAGGTGGGGTGAAGGGAAGCTGCCTTGTTTAGGGCAGCTTCTCCAAAGGTGTTCTTCAGAATGCTAGTCCCATGAAATATTAAGTGGGGTCATGAGGTGACAATTCCATCCTCAAATGTATTTGGGGAATTGCTAGGTGAAATGTTATAAAGTGCATGTTTTTGCTGCAGGACTTCTCAGAGCCTTTACTATGCTAGTGGGCATAATGAATCACCAAGATGGGGATCAAGTAGATAGCATTTCTCTAACTTATTTGATTTTTCACCCCTTTTTGATTGGAAGGTCACCTTGTGAAAAGTGTTCCCTGGCACCCAAAATGAAAAACATTGACACAGACACAACCTCTGTCCAAGAGTTAGGGGATTTAGCTTATAGATTCATCTTAGTTATCAATCAGCAGGACACCTTGAGCAAGTCCCTTTTTTCTTGGAGCCTCAGTTAATTGGAAGGAAAGGCCTTGAAAACCAAGGATATCGATTTGCTAGAGAGAGGGGAGTGGTGTTCTAACCATTATCTTACCACTTTTTTAACTTTTTTGCATTTAATACTGCGGCATTAGGCAATGGACTTCATTATTTATGCATGGGGCAAATGCTGTTGATAAGTAACCCCAATAGCTGTTACCTTCATTTCTTGCTAAAAGAATCCTGATTTTTCCTGTGTGGCATTGAGCCCTGTGATAGGGTGAATCCCATTCTTTTCTGTTTAAAAGTGGTCATGTGAAGATGTGATGGTTGGAGCTGTGGCAGCCCTATTTTGAGCATAAGACAACAAGGATGAAAACCAGAAAGCTGAGGAGGCATAGAGTTAGGAGGGAAAGAGCCTGGGTCCTTGATGTCATCATTGAACTGCTGAACTAATATTTAAACTGTATTCCTCTAACTTCTTGTCAAATAAACAATAAGTGCCCGCATCATTTTAGTTACCATCAGTTTGATTTGCTTTTACTTGTACTCATACCTAAACTTACTGATAATATTTATGTCTTTGTACCTTTTATTATTCTATTTTCTCATTTGTAAGTGGTCCTCAGTTGTAAGATGCAGTCATGATTAATTTATTAGTAAAGATGAGATTGGAGGCTCTGGTGTAATAACAGATAAAACCCTGAAATCTTAGTGACTTCACCCAATAGTAGCTATTCCTCACTCCATCATAGTCCAATATGAGTTAGGTAACCCCACCCCAACTAGTAGCTATATTATCTGGAACACATGGTATATTAGGTTAAGCTAGGTTGCAATAACAAACCCTGAAATTTCAGAGGTTTATTTTTGGTTCCTGTGAAGTCTGCTCTTGGGCTATTTGCTCTCAGGAGCAGTTCTCTTCCAAGCGGTGACTCAGGGATCCAGGCTGCATCTTACAGATACAGACTCCAGAATAGGTGATTTCCTGGTTGTTGAAGCCAGAAAGTAGAGTGTTGAGGGTCATGCACCAACCCTTAAATATTTTGGCCTGGAAGTGACATCACTTCTCTTTACAGTGCATTGTCCCAACTTAACTTCAAGGGAAGCTGGGAGATGCAGAGATGCATATGGGTATTTGGTGAGCGTTAATCGTCCCTGGCACAATTTAATAACAGCTTGTTTAGTAACCTTGTCTCTGCCTGAGAGCCTGAAATATGTTCAGTGGAGGCTGGGGGCAGGGAGAGGTGGAGAGTGACGCTTCCCTGATTCCACTGAATCCAGCTTGCAGAGGCCAGGCCAGGCATTAGGTTAAAGGTAGCACAAGGAAAGAGCCAGCTTAAGACCCAAAAGTCTGGTTCTAGTCTTTGGGCTCCTATCAACTTTGGGCAATCCACTTTCCTATGGGCTTGTCTAATCTGAGAAATAAGGATTTTCACCCTGTTCTAGTCACTATGGTTGTGTAATGTCATCCTAAAACAACAAACATTTACTATTGCTCATGGTTTCCCTGGGTCAGGATTGCAGGAGTGGCTGGCTGGGTGCTTCTGCCTCAGGCTCTCATAACCGGTCATTGGAAGGCTTGACTGGGCTGAGGGTCCATTTCCGTGGTGGCTCACTCACACAGCTGGCAACGTGGTGCTGGCTGCTGGCCCGAGGTCTCAGTCCCTTTTCACATGGGCCTTTCCACAGGTCTGCTTGGGCTTCCCCTTGGCCTGCGGCTGGCTTCCCCCAGACCAGATGATCCCACCAACCAAGATGGAAGCTTCATGCCTTTAAGACCTGGCTTCGGAAGTCATACATCAACACTCCACCACATTCTGTGTGTCACACATGCCCACCCTGACTCAGTGTCAGAGGGGACTACACTAGGGGTGGATACCAAGAGGTGAAATAGTGGAGAACCATCAGGAAGGCTGGCTTCCCAAACCCTATCTCTAAATTCTGACATTCTTTGTCTATGATGCATTAATACCCCTCCCTGCAAGGAAAGTGCAGATAAGACCAGATCCTCCTGAGGTCTCCTAAAATGCTCCTGGCGCTCTAGGATGAGACAGTTTCTGGAACAAAAACTTTAAGAGTAAACGCCTTTTCTACTTAATTCTTTCAAGAACTCTGCAGCTGATGCTATATTTATTATCCCCATTTCACAGATTGGGACACTGAGGCCCAGAGAGGTTGAACTTGCCTAAGGTCATGGTCAGCATATGCTGAGTCAGATTTCACACCCAGAGCCTATGTTATCAATACCTCCTGGAGCCAGGCTCAGCCCCAGAGGAATGGACAGTGGCCCTGCCTCTCCCCCTCCACTGCCCCCAACCTTGAGCCCAAGTTTCCCTCTGTAGCCTGGAGGTAGGGCACTAATGTCGCCTCTCTGGGGAAGCACTTGGCAGTGTCCAGGCAGCTGCCTTTCCCCACTTCCCATAGTGCCCAATTCTTCCTGCAGGGCTCCCACCCCGTCTGGAAGAACTTGCACCCCAAGAACTTGCTTGGAAACTGCAAGTCCCTTCGTCCTTTTAATATTTCTCATGCACGTTGAGCTAATGGTGTTAGTGCCAGAACAAAGCAGTGTGTCCCTGATTAGGGGAGTGACAATGGAGTCTGATTTCTTTGTGAGCTGACACATTAGGGCTTAGCTGTATAACTGCCTTTTTCTTTAACTGCCAGCAGCAAGTAAAAAAGCTCCTGACCACAGGTTTATTAAATGTTGTGGACTTAGATGATTTAAAGTTCATGCTTCTGTTCCTGATCTGTCTATTGCCAAGAAGCCTGAACAAAGACTTAACCCATCTCAGCAATTTGCCTGCATTTGAATGAGATGAATGAGCAGTTTCTCAGGCTTTGGGCTCTGAGGACAAGAGGGGGACCCATGAGCCTGGGCCAGCATCCAAAGGTGCTGCCATCCCCTGCGGGTGGGGGGAGGTGGGGACCAGGAGAAACTCCGGATGCCCTGATTCAGTGCGAGTCCCCGGAGGGCTTGGTGTGATCAGTCTTGGGTGTGTTTGTGTGTGTGGTTGCCACGAGTGGGGTGTGGGACACCATACGTGTGGGACCATGTACCCGGGGGTGGCGTGTATAACGGTGGGCAGCTGGGAAGGTCATGGTTAAGAGTACAGACCCTGAAGACTCGCTAGACTATTGGCTCTACGTGTACAGCTGAGAACCTCAGTGGGTTTCCTCATCTGTGAAATCAAGTTGATAACAACAAGGACACCTACCTGCAAGGTTCTTGTGAGGATTAAATGGGGTAACACCTGCAGAGCCCTTCGAACACTGCCTAACATACGGTAAGCCCTTACAATGACGCCTACTTTTATTTCCTGTTTACTTTTATTTTGGGTGTGCATCTGTGTGGACTCCCGTTTGGGATGCGTGTGTTTATGTGCACCTGTGTTCAGTGTGTGTGTGTGCATACATAAGGGCATCCCCATGGAGGTATGCATGGAACCTCTGGAGTTAAAGACAATGAACTCCCCCTTCCCAGGCAGAATGTGGAACCCACACCTTTCAGTTGAAGAGCCCACCTGGCCCTGGGGGGCTAAGGAAAGTTCTCCCAGCGCTGCAGTGGCTTCCTTTGCCAGGGGCTGGGGAGGGGAGGACAGGCGGGTAACTGGATGACCTGAAAGTTGGAGGCAGAGAATCAAAGTCTTGCCATCAGTGAAATTAAACTCATATAGCTGAATGGAGCTCCAAGAAGCCAGCGTTAACTCTGGTTGATTTTATTCTAATTTTTGTACATTAGCAAACTAGGAGGGTTTGCTAGTTCATCACACTGCAAGCCCCTCTCCACCTACCACCCGTCCCCCGCCACCGGCTCTGTGCCATCAGTGCTCCCTGGGGCCTGGGCACTTCAGGGGCGCAGAGTCAGCCAAGCATAATGCTGCTGGGACTGCCCTGGGCCACCCGCCTGGCTGCCGTGTCTGACTTACGGCCCTATGAGCAAGCTGGCAGTTCAGGCCCATGGAAGGATTCAGGCTACGTTTCGCAGATAAGTGGGATGACTTAATCAGAGCCCTGGGGTTAGCCTTTCCCCTTTGGGGTTACAGTTGAGTGTGCCAGGGCGTGGCTTCACGGAAGGGAACAATTCCTGACAGTCCCAGTAACGCTCACCCAGCAGGGACGGTGTCAGGAGTGTTCCCATGTCCCCACTTCTGCACCTGGCTTCACGCCCCTCACAGCAATTCAGCCATGGCTTCTTCCATGCATCCAGCTGTCTTTATCCTCTACACCTGGGAATGACACACTGCCCCTCATCTACCTGTGAGAACCTATCCTCCCAGCAGTGGGGGTGGAGCATCACATATCCTGGGCCCCTTATAACTGATGTCCTACTTTGGGGATGAGGCAGACAGCTGGGAAAGCCAAGAAGGGCGATGTCACCTGGGCCGTGACCCTGGCAGCTTGGTATACCGGAAGGAACCTGGCCCAGGAAGGGAGCTGGGGGTGAGGCCCTGTTTCTTTACCTGCAGATGGAAGGGCTTCAACTAGATCAGTGGTTCAGAGACTTTGGAGAGCATGACATTCACCCAGAGAACGTGTTACAGTTTCATCCCCAGACGCTGACGTTCTAGTTCAGAAGGTGTGGGCTGGGCTGGGCTCTCGTCTGTAGCGGGCACCTCAGGTGATTTCATGCATGTGTCCTATAGATGGTGACTAAGGCCCCTCCCTGCCCTTACACTCAGGGGCCTTCCAGCCTTTGGTGGACCAGAGCACAAGGGCCATCTCTCGCTTGGGGACGTGTGAGGGCGGTGGTTTTTACTGTGCTACTGAAGGCAGATGACGTCACGTGCCGCATCCCCTCCCAGGGTGTGCAGTTCTGGGAAGATTAAACAGCTACAGATCTGCCCCTTCCTGTCAAAAGCATGTCAGGGTGGATAGCTGACCCTCCAGGAGCTCATGCAAAAACTTTGGCACAATCTCAACTCACCTTTTTTTACATCCCACTTCCAGTCTGTCAGGAAATCCTGCGAGCTCCAATTTAATGTGACGGCATCCCACTGTCTATGGCTGCCCGACTGTCTCTTTTTTGGACAACAGCTTCCTAACTGGTCTCCCTTTCTGGTTTATTGCCCACACAGCAGCCAGAGGGATCCTTTTAAAGCATGTCACTCATCTGTGCAAAATCTTCCAGGGGCTTCATACCACACCCCAAATAAAATCCCGAGTCTTTATCTTGCTTACATCAGCTGGCCCCCACTACCTGCCCGACCTCGTCTCCTACCACTCTCCTCTTTACTCCCTCTGTTCCAGTCACAGCCTCCTCGGTCTCCTCGCTGTTCCTTGAATGCACCGAACCTGCTCCCACCTCAGGGCCTTTGCACTGGCTGTTCCTTCTGCCTGGAATGCTCCATCCCCATATGTCTGCATGGTTTGCTCCCTTGCTTCATTCAGGTCTATCTCAAATGGCAATCAGAGAGTTCTGTTCTTCTTTGATGAATCTTTGTAAACTAATATCCCCTGCAGGTGTTATTCCCTCAAGCAGCTTTATTGTGTGTGTGTGTGTGTGTGTGTGTGTGTGTGTGTGTGTGTGTTTACTGGTTTATTTGCTTAAAGCATCTTGCCATCCAGGAGAATGTAAGTTCCTTGAAGGCAGAGGGGTAGATTGTTTTCTTCTCTGTTCCCAAAGCCTAAAACGTCGCCCAGCAGGCAGCAGGCTCTCAAAATACTCATGATGAACAAATGAAACGAGTGAGTGGATGGCTGAGTGAAGTGACAGGGCCTCAGGCATAACCCTAAACCTTGTCTGATTTTTTAAACAAGCAAATTAGTCATGAGCTTTGTAATTTCCAATATATTATTAACAAGTTATGAGCAATATACTCACCCTTGGCCTCAGTGATTGGCATGAGCTGGCTGCTGCCGGCTGCTCATGTGACATCAGCGTGGGTAGCTGGGGCCGTGCAAATGCTCAGTCTCTGATTTGAAGGGAGTTCCTGAAATAGCACCTTCCTGTTCAGGATGGATTCATTCTCCCCACACAGCAGGCATGACTCCCCAGCCCTGACCAGGGCCTGACCATGTGGGATTCTCCACTTAGACCTCCTGCGTTGTGTGGTGGGGAAGTGACACGTTGCCTTCCGCAGGTACCTCGCGTTTCAAAGATCTATCATATTTAGTGTACTAGCTTGTTAGGGCTACCGTAACAACGTACCACAGACTAGGCGACTTAAATAACAGACAATTCTGGAGGCTGGAAGTCTGAGATCAAGGTGTCAGCAGGTATCTCCTAAACCTCTCTCCTTGGCTTAGAGATGGCCAGCGTCTCCCTGTGTCTTTACATGGTCTTCCTTCTCTGCGTGTCTGCGTCCCAATTACCTCTTCTTATCAGGCCACCAGTCAGATTGGATTAGGGTCCACCCCAAACACCTCATTTTAATTAATTACCTCTTATAAGACCCTATTTCCACATACAGTCACAGTCTGGAGTACTGGGGGTTAGGGTTTCAACACATGAATTTTTTGCGGGAGGGTGCAAATTCAGTTTATAAAAACATTATAACATTTAACTATTTCCTTTTAATTCTTTACGGAAATTCCCTAAATAATCAAAACTGAGTAAGTTGCTAACATGGGTTTAATAGCTTCTCATGATTGTCATTCCCATTTTACAGAAGAGGGGACTGAGAAGGTAGGTGCCTTGGGCCGAGGCCACACAGTGAGTTTAGCGATGGGACCAGGACTGGACCCCCAGCACAGTGCTCCTTTCAGCGCCCAGTCACCTCCTGTCCTCGTGATAAAAGGCAGCAAATCGACATGAAGTATTAATTAATGAACCCAGTGCTGCCATTTTCCAACTTGTGTTCTAGAACCCTCTGGAGGAGACAGCTGGCAGGGAGAGGTCTTTTGTGCTCTTGAGTCTCCAATGAGGCTAATTGCTCTGCCTGGCACACTGTGTGCCTCTAGTTGGTTTACTACAGAGCGGGGCAGTGAGAGGAAGGTGGGGTAAAAAAATCAGCAGAGTAACTAAGCTGGCAGCCTCCCAAGGGCACAGTTCTGTTCCCAGAGATTCCATCTCCAGCGCTTGAGGGAAGCCGGAGTGCCACCAGGAGGGAGAGGACACTTCAGGGATGGAATCCTCCCACCCGCCCACTAGCGTTTTCATCTGGTGAGGGGCAACGATTCCACACTAGGGATGAGCACATACCTGCACAGGTGATCCTTTGGAAACCTGAGCTAGGTGAGCAGCAGGTTGCAAGAGGATGAGGCCGCCAGTCCAAAAGGCTGAATGTACTTCCGCAGGCCTACCTGCTCCTCCTGGGTAGATGGGGCCAACCTTCTGGGTGTGTCGTGTTCCTACAGCGGTTTCCCTGACACCAGACGATTCTATCCTCTCCTGACCCCCTTTCCTCCTTCCTTGAATGAGACTGTCATGCCTGGAGCCACAGGAGCCATCTTGTGTCCATGAGACTCTAAGCAATAGGGATGAGAGCCAGCTCGTGTGGATGGTAGAAAAGGCCTGGGTCTCTGATGACATGATTGAGCAGCTAAGTCAATACCAGCAACACCTATCCCTGGATTACTTGATATTTAAGAAAAATAATCTCCTTTTAATTTAAGCTATCTGATTGGGTTGCCTGTTAATTGCAGCTGAATGCATTTCTAATGATACATTTGGTGAGTCAAAAACAGGCTGTCTCTAAGGATCAGCCTATAAGAGCCATCATATCTTCAGGGATTTCCCACCCGGTTATTAAGTGGAATGGATGGAAGTGGCTTCAAAGATGTGGCGTTTGGGCAGGTCCCTATCGGCCACAGGGCTTCTCTCCCTGTCCCTTCCTTTCTGTCAGGTGAGAGGTGGCCCTGGCCCTCAGGAAACTGAGTATTCTTAGATTCTTGCCATCTTTATGCTGGGCTCTGCCCTAGACTCAAGGGTTGACCTTTTCCCAACATGGAAAAAGCGTGGGAAAGATCATTCCCCTGGACTCAACCCTTGGCATCTCTGCATTGTCTTCCATCTCTCCTCAGCATCACTTCTTTCCAGGTCATTCCGGGAAATACCAAACACACAATCAGCCCACCATACTGGGTACAAGGAAAGACCCCAAAACAAAATTAACAAGAACCTCAGGAGAGAGAAATCTTGGAGCATGACCCATAGTAATGATTTTTCATATTTTCTAGTAATCCGTTTATATCTTCCCAGCCAATCTCTGAAAGAGAGATTTTAATTCCATTTTGTAGGTGAGGACTGTACCTGGATGCAGTTGGCAAATCATGGGTGCTGAGCAAAGCTTCAGAGCTGGGCTTTGTTGTTTGGTGTTGTGCTAACCTCATAACCCTGCTCTATGGTGACCCTAGGGTCTTTAGTGGGGAAGGAAGTGGGGGAGGCTATGAAGGAGGGGCTTCCTGGAACCCCATCCTGGCTGTAAACCGAGCAGCTCCTTTTATCTGTTTTTATACATTAGGGATGAGGTTTCTGGATGTTGGCTACACCCAGGGAACTCTCAGCTAAACAATAGTGGTAACTAAAGCTGCAGGGCTCTTAACCATTCGTTATAAGCAATTCCACCACCACATGAGTTTGGGGCAATACTCTTATTCTCCCCATTTTTTTCTGGAAACCGAGGCTCAGAGAAGTGAGGTATCTTAACCAAAGTAACACAGCTTTCAAGTGGTAAAATGGGGTTCAATTGCAGGTCTTCTGTTCCAAGTCCCCTGGAGGTGATGGCTCCCCCTTGTGGAACCCCCAGGGTATGACAGCCATAGAGATCTTGGACTTGGGAAGCACTGGGCCAGATGGGAGAGGGACAATCTGAAAGGGGGGAGGAGACCCAAGCCCTACTTTGGGGGAGTCCAGGGACTTCTGAAAGGGTCAAAGAGACCAGAAAGTCCCTCAGAAAGAAAGGGATGTTGCATCAGGAAAGGCTGTGTCTGTGGCAGCCCTGTGCAGCTGCTTTGCCCGAAAGAATGCTTGTGGCAGAGGTGGGACAGTCACCCTGACAGCTTCTTGAATGAGGTGAGCCTGGCCAGGTTTTGAAAGAGCGGAGAAAATAGAGAACAGCATCCGGGGGGTGGAAGGAGGGCTAGGAATAAAGATTTCTGCCCAAGAAGAGCTCTGGAGAAGTTTGCCCCTGGCGGGCCACCTGCTCCCGCTGCAGAGTTCTGCTACATTTGGATCTCTGCTCCCCCACAGCTCTTCTCCTGGCAGCACGAGAGCTGTCCGTTCATCCCCCGAGCCAGCCCAACCTTAGGCTCAGTGGAGCGAAGACAAGGACAAGCACCAAGCCACCTGTGTCCATCGCAGCTGCACGGCCAGCTCCAGCTGGCTGCGGAGGACACCTTGGCAGGGAGTGCAGAGGGCTGGGCAGAAGCTGGGATTACGGCTGCACTCCTAGCTCCCCCATCACTTGGGAGCCCTGTCTCCCCCATCAGACTGGGAGCTCCCTGGGGGCAGGGGCTGTGTCTCCCCCATCAGGACAAGGATTCTCTGGGCACAGAGTGGTGGGAAGGGTGGCCTTGTCACTCTGGGGTCTGCACTGCCTCCACCATGCTGTGGTTTAAGGCAGTGGTCCCCAACCTTTTTTGGCACCAGGGACTGGTTTCGTGGAAGACAATTTTTTCACGGACGGGGGCTGGTGGGGATGGTTCAGAAGTAATATGAGCGACGCGGAGCGGCAGATGAAGCTTCGCTTGCTCGCCCGCCCTTGGCTCACATCCTGCTGTGTGGCCCAGCTGGCTGGGGGCGGGGGCGGGGACCCCTGGTTTAAGGGACTAGTTGCCGGCAGGCTGTTTTTGCTCAAGTCTTCTTTCCTAAAAACAGTCTTAGAAAAACCCAAGATTTTCATCTTCCCTTCCTCACTCCCACTCTGAATTTCTTGGTGGGACAGGTGGGAACACCATCCTCAGTCTCACGCTCTAATTGGCCTATTAGCATGGGCTACTGCCAGTCAATGGAAGCCAGGGGTCGGCTCAGGTTCAGCCATAGGGGTTCTGGGTAATGTAGTTCCCTGCCTCTTCCCTGCCCCCACTAGAAGGAAATGGTTTCAAATCTCAAAGTAGCTTCTGTGAGGAGGAAAGCCTTCTCCTTTCTTCAGAACTGGTGGGAGTAGTTCGGAACCATTTTTCTTTATAGCCTGGCACGGTTTTAGTGATTTTCTGAAAGAGTAGGCTGCTTTGATACAGACCTGCAGTGCTGATTTTGATAAGACTCTGTCCCCTCTCTGCTGGCAGAAGTTACAGTTTCCCTGTTGGGTGGGGCGGGGGCAGGGTGCGCGAGTGGGATTTAAAGTGGCTGCTGGTGCCTTAGTGCTACAGAGGCACACCACAGAGCTTGGTTCCCACACAGCGGTCCAGGCTGGTGCTTATTCATTCACGATCAAGTTTTACCAGCCTGCAAAGAAATGAGAAAATAAGAAATATGTAACTTGTTTGTCTTAAAGTTTAATGTATTTAAAGGATTGTCTTTGGGCTTGTTTTTCTACTTTTTGATGTAAAAACATGTGGGGACATGGTGATGGCTCAGTGGGGAGGGGAAGAGGCCTCCCCTGTGATTGCTTATGTATTTGGGATATTCATAAATGCAGTGTTCATAAGTCAAGCTATGCTGTTAGTTATCTTCAAATTCTTAATTATCTTTGCTGAAGAAAGGGAGAGGCGGGGATAATATAGGAAGTCATTCAATAATGGAAGTGAAGCAAGGAAGGGAAATAATGTTTATTGAGGACTAATTCAGAAAGGATAATTGACTTGCCCAGGGTCACCCTGACAGTTAATAATGTGGGTCTGGGGCTAGAATCTGCATCTCCTGACGCCTAGTCTAGTGCTTTTTCAAGCACTATATGGGTCATAGTAACACCAATTACGATGATAGTGAACAACCGCAGAGCACATAGTAAGCCCTTCACGTGCAGTATCTCCCTTCGTTCTCGCGGCAGCCCTGAGAGTTCGCCTATTTACAGATGGATGATTCAAGCCTGTTTTTAGTTCAATTTAAGACACCTTCACCAAGTGCCCACCAAGTTCCATCCCAGGTACCGAACTAGGGACAGGAAATTGAACGTTAATGACAGATCCTGTCCGTAAACAGTTCAATGGGGCAACATGCATAACGGGATGATTTCAGTCAATCGCGGCAAGTCCCAGGAGAGATTTATACTTAAGGGGAATGTGAAAGCCCACGGGGGCAGGAGGCCAGACTTCAGACGTGGGGAGGGGACAGGGAGCTGTTCATGGAGGGCTTCCTGGAGGAGACGCTAGCTGAGCCATGTCTTCCACAGGGAGGAGTTGAGGGTCAGAAGGAGAAGAGGGAGTGGAGATGGGGGGGCTCTGGCATAAGGACTGGCGTGGCTGAGCCCATGCAGTGTGGCAGGAGTACCATGGGCAGAGGCATGGGAAGTAGGAGGACCCAGGAGAGGTGGGGAGGACGGTTAAACAGGCTTGAGTGTCATCCTACGGAGAGTGGGGAGCCATAGAAGGTTTTTAAACAAGGAAGTGACGTGATCCCATTCATAAATTACCAGGTGCTCTGTGGCAGCAGAGGAGGAATTAGAAGGAAGGGGCAGTGGGGGCACACTGGGGGCAGGGAGAGTTGGCGGGGGCCTTCCCATTCCAGACCAGCAGTGATGCGCCCTGGGACCCTGGGGATGGAGAGGGGGCAGGTTCAGGGATGCTTAGGAAATGGGATCGAGGAACTGGGGGATTGGTTGGTTGTGGGGAGGACGGGTTGGCTGGGAGCTCTAGGTTTCTCATCTGGATAACTGGATGGTTGGTAGGGCTGAGATGGGACTTCATAGGAGGTTGAGTGGGTGCTCAGGGTGGACATGGTGAATTTGAGTAGCTTCTAGAACCCATCACACACACACACACCCCAACTTCTGTAAGTCCAGCTCTGCTTCCTGCTCTACAGCCAGAGAAGGGGCAGATGGGTGTGCCTCTGGGACCTGGGGAGCCCATGAAGAGTGGAGCCCACGGGGCATTACCAGGGACCTAGGTATTTGTGGGAAAAAGGTGGACCTTGCCTCTGCCCGGAGCTCTGGCCCAAAGGACAGTGAAGAGATGTCTGACTCCCACTCCCGCCATGTGGACAGAGCCTCATGAAGGGCCCTGACAGAAGGTACTTCTCCTGGCCTTATTTCTCACCTGCGTGGGAGACAGCGGGGAAGTGGGTCATTTCATGCCTGCGTCAGGCTTTGGGGGCCTTCTTCTCTCTCCCGTGGTAACTCAGTAGAGTGGTATTTGAAATAATCATGACACGTCATTCATTTGTTTTTGCCAGCGAATGCGTTGTTTATCCTTGTCCTCTGTGCGGTGCTAGACAAAAATACATACAGGGACTCGTGAGACAGGCCCTGCCCTCAAGGATCTCACAGGCCTTCAGGGGAGACAAGCGAGTGACGACCTCTGTGATCAGGTGGGCCTTGCTCCTGTAGAGGTACCTTCAGATACTCACTTCATGGGTGTTCTTGAGGTGGAGGGGGTCTTGAAGTGTGCTAAAAAGTACAGGCTCTGAAACCACACGGCTGTGGTTGGATACTGGCTCCTCTCCACTCACCAGCTGTGTGACCTTGGGCAAATTACTTAACCTCTCTGGGCCCATCTACAAAATGGGGATAATATAGCCCCCGCCTCCTGGGGTCGCTGTGAGGATTAAGGGAGCTAATGCGTGAGAAGATCTCTGAACATCGCCTGGCACAGAGTGAGCGCTCCACGGGGTTAGCTGGTATTATGTGATTATAATTATCTTCCTCAGGAGCTCAGGAGTCTGCCGGGGAGGAGTTAGCATAGAGGAGAAGCTGCTGGGCAAGCTTCACACAGCACCTGACATCTCAGTGGGGCAGGAAAGGTGACATTTTGCTGAAGGGAAAAAAACCAAGCACAGGAAAGCCCACCCAGGCAGAGAGAGCAGGACCAAAGGTAGAGAAGAGTGAAAATGCAAAGGCACGTTTGGGAGAACAGCCAGGCCTCCGGCTCCCGGGAGTGTGGAGGATGTGGGGGAGGGAGGCCCTGGGAGAGTAGGTCGGGCCGACTTGGGAAAGGCTGGAATGTAAAATGATGGAATTTGGGCTTTATCCCAAAAACAAACAGCGTCCTGGCCAAGTTACTTTAAAAAGTGACATGACCAGATTTGCCTTTGAGAAGGATTGCGGTGGAAGCTGCATGGGAGATGGGTCAGAGGCAGGGGCTGCCCAGCTGGGCTAGGTGAGAGACGGCAAGGGTTTGAGCTCAGGCGGGGCAGGGGATGGCAGGGAAGACGCTTAGGGAGCTGGCCAAGCACTCAGTTACTGTAAGGCTGCAGGGATGGAGGGGAAGCTGGACCCCAGCCCCCCTTAAAAACCAGAAAATACGTTAGAAGCCTGAGGTGAGACGACTGGGCCTCGAGCTGCCCCAAGCAAAGGCCTCCGACAGGTGGAACCAGACCCTTGAGATTCCTCCACCCAGCATCATTGGCTTTAGAGCTGCCCCTTTGCTCGCTATCAGGGAGCTGTGGCCCGTGTCTGGCCCTGTGCAGTGCCCTGGTGCTGGCTTTGGGCCCACGGGACAGGGCACAGATGTCAATGCAAAGGTGATGGATTTTGGAGGCAAACAGACCTGGTTTCCAAGCCTGGCTTGGCTACTCACACCTAGCTGTGTGACCCTTGAGAGTCTCTTTACTTCTCTGAGCCTTGGTTTCCCTCCTTTGTAAAATGATGACAATAGTAGCTACTTCAGAGGGTTATTTTAAAGATGAAATGCATGATGAATAAAAGTGCCTCATGTTTCATGGAGCCTGGGACACGCTCAATAAGTGGTAAGTGATTGTTCTCACATCCCCGGCAGCACTGACCTTACGCTCCCCTCACTCCACCCCACCCCCTACCCCACTGTTCAGAACTCCCCCTGCCCTACCCGTTCCTCACCACACCATGTGGGGATCCAGTTTCGAAGATGACTTCTCGCTGGCATGGGGAGAGGCGTCTGCCCTCCCCTGCGCTGGTCTAGATTCCCCTTTTATTTAATCCTCTCCCCTGCCTGAGCCATGTGTGGCCTGCAGTTTATCCTTTGAAACAGCTCATTACCTGGGTAGAGTCAACAGAATCTGTCTGGGCTGGAATCTTTGAAGTTCTTCTTGGAGGCGGAGGGATGGACACATTGACCCCAAGACCACCGACCCTGAGCCTTTGCCTAAATGTCTCACCGCCCTCCCCTCTTCTTTGCTGGCTCTTGGCCAGGCTCTGGAAGCAGATTCTGCTGCGCTTGGTGAGAAAGCCGCTGCTGTGTGTCGCCCTCCTGCTTACTTCCAGTCAGCGTATGGGCTGGGGAAGGCGTGGCTGGGTGCTCTGTCTCTGCAGCCCGTCTCCGGCTGCTGCACAGATCCTCAGAGCTGATTGAAATGTGATGCGTGGGCTTAGGAAGGAGGGACGGAAAACAGCAGTTCAGACCACAGCCGTGGTCCTGGGTCAGTGCCTGTGCTTCCCTCCCTCTAGCTGGCACTCCACCCACTCCCACGCTAGGCTGCCAAACATGCCGGCCTCTCCACTCGGCCCACATCTGGGAGCAAAGCCAGGCAGCCGGGGATCTTCCTCTCTCTGCACCCTCGCCTAACTCGAGCAAAGCTGGGCTGCAGGGCAGCCTCCAGAGGCTCAGATCACCGGGAAGGGGAGATTCCTCAAGGATCTTCCTGTTCACGAGGTTCTCTCCAGAACCACACCCCGTGGAGCCAGGAGGAAGCTCTTCACAGGATCCATGATCCTAGCCCCAGCTAGAATTCCATCACCCAGCTTTGTGTGGGTCCCTGCACCTTGTAACTCTGCCCCCTCTAGCCAACAGCCCTGGCTGAGCCTGCCACCCAGGAGATATGCTGTGGAAATGGGAAGTCTGGGTGGGTAGGGATCTTTCGATGGTTTACTCTGTATTACTTCTACTTACTTAATGAAGTAAAGCAAAGGGGAAACCTGCAGGGGAAGGACAAAGCAGTAGGGATGATTTTCTTGGAGAAAGGAGGTTTGCAAGACTGAGAAAGACTTAACAGCCAGTTAGCAGGATGGGC
This sequence comes from Monodon monoceros, assembly GCF_005190385.1. Classification (NCBI taxonomy): domain Eukaryota; kingdom Metazoa; phylum Chordata; class Mammalia; order Artiodactyla; family Monodontidae; genus Monodon; species Monodon monoceros. Next base: position 34,091,460 of record NW_021703780.1, read on the forward strand.
AAGAAACTCAGCATGAAATGTACGTGTTCATTCATTCACTCCCTCACGTGTTATTTAGATAGTCACTGTGTCCAGGCAATGTTTTAGGGATACAATGGGGTACAAAGGCTAGCCAGCAGGCGTGGTCCCTGAGCTCATGAAGCACCCCCATCAGGGGAGAATAGACACAAGCAAACTGGCCCTTAGAGTTCAGCATGAATGGGGACAGATTAGGGAAGTGCAATGAGCTGTACTATGGGGAAGATCTATGTGAGTTGGGTGGGACCAGGAAAACCAAAGTCACTTAAGGTATTTATAACTGAAGAACAGTAATTTAATAGAGAAAAGGGGCTGACAGGTGATGGAAGGGGTTAGCAGACTTGGAAATTAGCAACAGCAGGAAGCAGCTACCACTCCGGGCTACAGGGGTAAAGGTGGAGGCAGTGTGATGAGATACCGCTAGGGTCCTGAGTGGAAAGGGGGCACTGCTGCCCAGGTCCCTTCAGCAGAGAGGGAGGAAAGAAATGTCCTTCCTTTCCCTTTCTCCTGCCCCCCACTTGCCTGCCAGAGGATCCAGGTGAGGGGGGACGCCTGCGGGGGTCAGCCTCACTCCCCCGCCCCCTGCAACACAGAGCAGACCGGGGCGGGGCAAAGGGGCTCAGCTCAAACCAGACTAGGGGGAAGGTCTAGGAAAGTTTCCCACAAGAAGTGGTTTCTAAGCCTGAAATAGGTATAGAGGAAGAGAGGGAAAGATCAGGTAACATGGGAGACTCGACTGGAGGATCAAAGGTCTGGGGGCTCAAGAGAGCGTGTTGGCTGGAGGAAGTGAGGAGAGTGGCTTCGTGGAACGTGGAGATTGGGGGCTGGGGGATCAAGGGAAACATGTTGAGAGAGGCTTTCAGGGGAAATAGAAGTAAGGTCACGAAGGACCTTGAAAGAAGGTCAGGAAGATCAGGCACAAAAGCCATGGTGGGGTCACCACTGGTTCTGAGCTGTGCCGTGGCTGGATCTGGGTTTCTGCAAGATTGTTGTGGCTTCAGGGAATATGGAGGGGAGGAGTAGGGAGCGCGGACTAGAGGCGGGTAGATGAGTAAGGAGACCATGGTAGTAATCTCCGCACGCAAGGGTGGTGGACGGAGCGGCCGGCAGAAATGCAGGATTTCGGGAGTATTTAGGGGAGAGATTGACAGGACTTGGTGACTGACTGGTTAGGAAGGGGAGGGGAGGGGAGGGGTTAAGGGTGACACCCAGGACTGTGGGTTGGACCACTGGGCAAGTGGAAATACTTTCTGTTGAGAGGGAAAGCACCGACTGAAGAGCATCTGGGGGAAAGATGAGCTGATTTGGGTGTGAGATGCTCTAATAGATGTGGCTGCAGTAGAATTGTTTTTTCCTAGATGTGTCTGTGTTTATCTGGCTCTCCATGAGGAGGCCATCCACTGCAGCCCAGGACTCCAAGGGCCATCTTTTCGGGGTACACCAAGAGTGTTTTCATCCTAAAGTCTTATGTCCTTTTTCTGTTCCCCCCATTTTTAGCTACCTGTGAAGCCTTAGCGTTTATTGAGAACCTGGCCTCTATGAAGCCATAGTTCAGGTTGTGTCTTCCCAATCCATTTCTCATCCAGTTTGAGTTGCACCCAAGCCTCTCAGCGCTTCTTTTAATCTCCTGTGTGAGTTGGGATGCTGAAAGTCTCCGACCATATCCTTTTCGTACTTTGCCTCTTGTCAGCCTTTGCCTAGCAATATGCCCGGCCCGAGCTAGAATCACGTAGCAAAGTGGGTAAGACCCCACACGTGGAGCGATTACATACTTGTAGGAGGAGACACACCAGCCTCACTTTTCTCATATTCCAAATGTGTGTTTTAGACTTGATGATCTAAGAATCACCCCCTCTTCTTATAGTCTGTAAGAGCCTGGGTTTGTCCCAGAAGCAAGGAGCTCAACCCCCATGATGAACCATGATTGACCATGGCAAAGCCAAGTTCATTTCACCAATGGTGATTTGCCAGTAGTTGAGGGGATGTGACTCAGTTCTTGTCAATGACGCATGCATTAGTTTCCTAGGGCTGCCATAACAGACTACCACAAACTGGGTGACTTATCAATGACAGAAATTTATTCTCTCACAGTTCTGGAGACTAGAAGTCTAAAATCAAGGTGTCGTCAGGGCCATGCTGTCTTGAAGGCTGTAGGGGAGAATCTGTTCCGTGCCTTTCTCTTAACTTCTGGTGTCACTGGCAACCCCAGGTGTTCCTTGGCTTGGCACTGCGTCACTCCAATCTCTGCCTCCATCATGGTGTTCTCCCTGTATTTCTCTGTCTTCACATGGCCATTTCTCCTCCGTGACTTTTTTCCTCGTCTTATTAGGGTATTAGTCATATTGGATTAGGGGCCCACACTGCTCCAGTGTGACCTCATATTAACCCATTATAACTGCAATGACCTTATTTCCAAATCAGGGCACATCCTGAGGTTCTTTAGCATATCTTTTGGGGGGTAAAATTCAACCCGTAATAAGATATGAGGAGTAATCATGATAATAAGACATAAGTCTTTGGGAAAGGCCTTCTCCTTAGTAATGCAGCAGCATCCAGGGGAACCCACCATTCTGCCTCTACCTCCTGTGTTTGACTCCATCGCGGGGAGATGTGATGCCCAAAGCTGTGGCCATCTCAGGCCCCCGAGGGGGGACTTGTCTCACTGGAGTTGGCAGTGAAGGATGATGGGAAAGTGACATTGCTGAACCAGTGCTCCAACCCTGAAACCTCTTATCTCTCTACTTCTGATTGAGATAAGTGTACAGAAGCCACATTTTTTTTGTTGTTTTTTTGGTTTTCTGTTTTTTGGTTTTTTGCAGTACGCGGGCCTCTCACTGTTGCGGCCTCTCCCGTTGCGAAGCACAGGCTCCAGACGCACAGGCTCAGCGGCCATGGCTCACGGGCCCAGCCGCTCCGCGGCATGTGGGATCTTCCCGGCCTGGGGCACGAACCCGTGTCCCCTGCATCGGCAGGCGGACTCTCAACCACTGCGCCACCAGGGAAGCCCACAGAAGGCACATTTTATTGGGGGTTCAGTTACTCATAGCCAAACACATCCTCTCTCATCTAGTGACCCCTAATTTCCCTGATCACTTTAGGGAAATGTCAGAACCATAGGATTTGGAAGCTGGAAGAGATTTTGGCCATCATCTACTCCAACCTCTTCATTGACAGAATGAGGAAACTGGGGGTCAGCAGGGAAAGGGACTCCCTCAGGACCACACCGCAAGGGGCCCAGCAGGACCCACACTGGGTCCTCCAGACTCCCCATCCCCCCTGTGTTTCTCAGGTTCCTTGTATTCATGTAGCACTGTCTCTGTAGAGAAAAGAGGGTGTTGCTTGAAAGGGACTGCCTGCTGGGTGGGCTTCAGCTGAGCTGTTGAGGGAGGAAAGGAACGGTGGGACAAGAGATAAGAAGGATTCCGAGGGGGAGCACAGGGGCCTGCCATGCCGCAGAGCTGTGTTCAGCCCCAGGAACACACATGTTTTCTAATCATATGCCCTGTACAGGGTTTGCTGCTCTGAATTATGTACCTCGAAAGGACCTTTCATCTCACCCAAGGTTCGATGCTGGCCTGCCTAGCTGATTGTACTGGGCAGTGATTTAGCCTCCAGAGCAATTCAGGGCAAGGAGGTGGGGAAGGCAAATGGCAACACCTGGGACCTTTCCTTTGCTGAGGACTCTGCTCGCCCACTTCCTTCCTTCCCACAAGGCTGTGTGTGGGATGGGGCAGCATGGGTGGTAAGAGGGAGGCAGTGATCCATCCCTCACCTGGTTGGGCTGGGAGCCTGGAAGGGACTCACGTGATCTTGACAGTTTTCCAAGAATGCAGAGCTCTCTAACGCTATTAGCTTGGTTGGACCAAGATCTGTTACATTTAAAGAACCTAGAACCCCAGAATGTCAGACGGAGGGCATCTGAGGCATCTCCTAGTCAAAGCTGCTCATTTTATAGGGGTGGACACCAAGGCCCCAAAACGGTTCAAAGAGGTTTGCCCTAGAGGCGGAGCTAGTTAGAACGCTACACGTCAGCCTCTCCCCCTTCCTTACTTTCATCTGAAGCAGAGCTGGCTCTTGAGTTCAGTTAACAAGTATGTTTGAGCCCTGGGGTCAGCAGCTTCTGACATGGGCCCCCTGATCCTCCCCTTGAGTGTGGGTTGCACCTAGTAATTGCTTCTAACGAATAGAATATGGCAAAAGAGATCAATGTTGCTTCTGTGGTTAAGTTACAGAAGACATTGACTTCCACCTTACTAGCTCTCTCTCTCTTTTCCTGGCTCCTCTTCTCATGAACTTGCTTTGATAAAGTGAGTTGGAGAGGCCCTCATGGCAAGAAGCTGAGGGTCACCACCTGCTAATAGCCAGCAAGGGACTGAGGCCCTTGGTCCAACAGCCATGGGAGAGCTGAATCTTGCCAGTAACCACAGAGTGAACTTAGAAGCAGATCCGTCCCCAGTAGAGCTTTCAGATAAGACCACGGCCCTGGCTGATGTGCCTACAATGGCTCACAAAGTCTACAATGTGAGAGATCATGAAACAGAAGACCCAGTTAAGCAATGCCTGGATTCCTAACCCACAGAAACTGTTGGGAAATGAATATGCATTGTTTTAAGCTGCTAAGCTTTGTTATGTAGAAATAGACAACTAAAATAATCCCCTATTCTAGGGTAATATTTAGAAATGTGTGCCTAAAACATTCTAGGTAGTGTCAAGAATGAAAAGAAATGGTTAACGTGTATTTACAGATGCCAACAGTTTGATGAGCTAAGATATAGCTTGTGAAATAACAATTATATTTATTGAGAATTTCCCCGTGCCAGGGATTGTGTTACTCTTTGCATATTTTAATTTCTTTAATTTTCTTAATCCTCACCACAACCCTGTGAGGCTTATTATTAGCCCCACTTTACAGATGAGAAAATAGAGGTGCAAAGAGGTGAATATCTTGCCCAGGTTCACACAGCTAGTAAGTGCTGGAGCTGGAAACTGAACCCAGGCAGTTTGCTCTCAGAGGGAAACAAGACAGCATTCACTCATTGAGAAAGTACCTGAAGTTGCTGGACTTATGAAGATATGCTCTGTTGTAAAGGAGCTAGTGGCTCTGTCCCTCACTAGTGGTGGCCTTGAGCAAGTTATTTAATCTTGCTATCCTCATCTATAGAGGGGGATGAGGGGAACAACAACCCACACAGGGTTGAAAGAAGATGCAATGAGTTCGTATTTATAAAACACATGTGATAGTACCTGGGACATAGTGTTATGTTTGTTAAAGATAAATAAATAAATAGCCATGTTAGCAGACAGTGACCCCAGAGTGTAGGAATTGCAGCGACCTGTCTGCTGGGGGTTCAGTGGGAGTGCAGAGGGGGAGATGACCTTCACCTCCCATCTTTTGCACATGTCCATTTAAGTCCTGGGCTCATTGGTGGGCTTCCCCTGCAGGCTGTGGCCTCTTCAATACTTCTTATCCCCTCATTAAGATAATCAGCAGTTCTAAGGGAGGTCTTCTCCGGCCAAGACCCCCAACTCTTAACTGGCGTTTACTTTTCAGCCTAAGCTTCTCAGGATGAGGGGCTTTTGAAAACAATCTTTCCCAGCCCCAGCGTTTCCTTGTCCCTTCAGCTCCCTTCCCTGCAATGCACAAAGTCTCGGAAGTCAAGGGGCCCACTCTCCAGGCTCCCATCCCTCCCACTTTTCTGATAAACTCTGTTGTCCAGACCAGCAATCCCTCTCAATTCTTGGCCCAAAGTCCAGAAGATGAAATCATTTGCAACAGAGGATATGTAAAGACTCTGAAAACGCTTAATGAACTGTAAGTGCCAAAATGCATCCCACAGATAATGAGAACTGTTGTTGGTCAGGCTGAGGGGATCAGTGCAGAAAGCAGTGGCCAAGGAGTGCTTCAAGGAGGAGATGGGATTCCAGCCAGGCCTTAAAGAGCAGTAAGGGAAGGGAGAATAGGGGGTTGGGGGAGGCATGCAGGGAGCAGCCAGCACTTCTAGGGTGCCATGAAAAGTGTGGTAGATGTCACTTGTGTTTACCCACATTGGGTTTTTCTCTCTTTAGGGCACAGGAGAGGAGCACACCCACTGACAACCCCCCCACCCCGCCCCAACTCCCACACTTGCTGTTATGTGAGGGTCATAAAACTAGATTTGGCCAGTGGGTTATGGGTGGAAGTGATATGTGTCTCTTACATGCTAAAGCATTAATGGATGGTATAAGTGTCTTCAGCATTTTTTCCTCCTGCCATGGCAACTGCGGAAGCCTGTGTCAAGAGGGAGGAGCCACCAGGTTGAAGGAGCTGAGGACACAGAGCTACCACAGGGAGGGCAGCTACCCTGGGGGGTTGCCTGGACCCACAGTGGACTTTGTATGAGTGATGAATAAATCTGTGTCATATTAAAGCCACTGAAATTTTGCTGGTGCTTGTTCTTGCAATGACCTGGACTTCCCCGAGGTCCACAGAATGGCGTACAACCTTCCCATCCAAAATCCCTCTCCTCAGGGGGAACCTTTCAACTCTTTAGTTATTTCCTCTGGTATTTACTTCCTCATTATTGGCTCTTTCTTGATTTTTTCCTTTGAGACATTATCTGGTGACTTCCTGATAAGGAGTTTGAGCCCTTAGCACCCTGACAGTATTCCTCCCATCACTCCCAGCAGAATCACTCTCCCCACCAGTCTTTCAACAGAGTTTTATCACAATTCGTGGCTAAAAATAAGTATTCAATGCCTGCATTAGCATTTGTGATTATATAAACACTGCTTAGAAAGAGCCACGTATGATAATAGTTTCCTCCCTAACTATTTTAAATTTTCTTACAGCTAATAATTCTTTCTATTTTCTTTATCCCTTTATTCACCCTTTTGACTTTGGGGAGGGATCAGAGCTAAGTGAATGTGTCTTTTCAGCCACGTTCAGCTGGAAACGATAGCAGATTTTGCACACTGTGAAACTATAAAATTGATATATGTGTCCTTAGATTCTCCCCCTCCACCCAAACTTTAGGAAGAGCAGTCTGGATGTCCGTTATACCTTTTCACCCTTGTCTTCTAGTTTCTGACTAAGATTACTAGAAATCTCCTCTCTGCTGTACACAGGAAAAAATGTATATTTTCAGAGTCTAGGGGAGCAGGGTCTGTTTTTTCTTTATCTAGGAGCTCCCTGAGGGCAGAGGTTCTACCTTGAGCTCCCTGAGGCAGAGCAAGTCTCCCCCCAGACCCCGGGCTCCCCGAGGGCGGGGCCGCGTCTCATCAGACCAGGATCACTTAGAGGCTGGCAGAGGCGGAGTGTCAGAGTCAGTTACTCCCACACAGGCCAGGTCACCTTGTTACATTTTCTCACTAACCCCCGGCTTCTCTTTATAGCACACACCCTAACTGTAATTCATCATCTATATAATTATATGTTTAATTAACGAACCCTCCAAGGGCCTTTGTGGAGAAAGCCAGTGTCACATGGGGGGAACGGCCAGGGCCTCCCTCCTTCAGGGATGATGTCTCCTAGGTCTGGTTTTCCTGTTTCCCTGGTGAAACCTTTTCCAGCAGGCCTTCTGAGGCACAGCCCCGGCCAGCTCACCGTGATGGGGAAGCTTCAGGGTAGCAGCCAGCTGGGTACAGGCCGGGCACCGGGAACGCAGCAGTCCTCAGCACCGGGCAGCCCAGGTTTATCCAGCCCATTCTCTCTCCACAGAGAGGTTTCAGCGCCTCCTCACTGGTCACTGTGAGGCTTAAAGGAGAGAAGACAGCCGAAAACAACCAGCCCAGAGCCTGGCTCCCCACAGACCCTCCTGTGAAGTGGCCTTGCTCCCCGCTTCTCTCACTCCTCTGATCTTACGCTCTTTAGCAGACACGCCACCTCTGATGCCACCGTAATTCCCTGGTTACGTAACATGCGTCCTCACTGGGTGGCAAGTCTCACTGGAGAGGCTCCAAGTGAATAATCTATTATTCATGCCATCCACAGTGTCTCTCCACCGATGTCAGTAAGAAAGTAAAGCTATACGCGAAGGAAAAGAGAGGAAAGGGAAGGGTATCCTTGGGAGCAAGCAGGTACTGAGAAGTGGCGTCTCTGAAAGGCTCAGGGCAGAACACAATCACAGTGTGGCCACTGACCTGGCAGAGCCCTTCAGGGTATCGCTATAGAAGTTGTTTTCTTTGCTTCCTGGAGGCCAAGGTCATCCGTAAAAGGGACAGGGAGGGAAGCAGCTCCTGGGGATTCACAGTACCATGCGGAGTCTCCAGCTCCCAAATGTAGAGCCACTTCTAAAACATTGAGGTGGAGCTGGAGGGGGAGAGATGTAAAGAAGGCGGGAGACGCGGCGCCGTCCTCAGGGAGCCCCGGTCTGAGGGGGAGACGCGGCCCCGTCCTCAAGGAGCCCCAGTCAGAGGGGGATATGAAGCCCAAATCCCTGCTTGTATAATAAAAGGGGAGATACTCAGGGGCCTAATTCTGAGCACAGCTGAGGTCAGTGAGCAGGACACAGGGAAAGCAGAGTCTGTGCTCAAGGCTGAAGACGTCTTGTTTGATGGGTTCAGGTTGGCATTTAGGGGTCCTGTCCAGCAGAGGCCTAGTATACCCCAGGAGAGTCTGTTTTCAGCGACCTCGTGTTAAGGACAACACAGGCAGAGGCAGAAGCAGGAGCAGGTACCCAGCAAGTTAAGTGACCCAGAGTGGGTACTAAATAAATTAGAGGCGTTATTCTGAGCGAGTGAGGGTGGCAATGTCAGTAAATAACACAGAGGAGCCCCGGAAACATTAACTCTCCCCTCTGCTCCATTATCCAAGGTCCCATTGCAGGAGCTTCCAGAAAGATTTATTTCCATTTCAGTACCTGGCTCTTAAGAGTCGGAAATTAAAGTGAAACTGAGGAGCAGAACCCGGGGCTACGGCGATGCAGCTGTGCGCGAACGGGTGACTGAAAGGAAAGCTAAGCCCAGCTCAACCGCTGACTGAGCAGCTGAAGGATTTTTTTTTTTTTTAAGAGAAAGAGTTGGGGGAAAATTTCTAATGAATCCTATCCAACCATAAAATCATGTAGAAAATGAACCCTATCTGACAATAAAATAAAAGTGAAACAAATTACTAGGTTCTTATATTCGTAGGAGAAATTAATTTCATGTTTAGAATACTAATTGCTTGCCGAAGGGTCTGTGACCACGTGCTGCCCGGATTTAGCCTGAGCCTTAGTTGGGAGGGGCTGCAGAGGAAGGGTAGGGGCGGCCTGGCCTGGAGTGCTCTGGGTTGGACCCTGCTTTGCCGCAACTTCCTCCAGTGCCCAGGGCTCAGTTGGTACAATGTTGCTTGGCATGCGTGAATTATTTCTGATAGTTTCTGTTTTCCTCAGACTGGGATGTGCCTGGAAACAGCAGGTTTATCTCCTCCATCACGTGTGAGCTATCTCAGGGCAGGGCTATGTCTCCCCTGTTATACTGGGGCTCCCTGAGGGCGGGGCTGTTTTTACCCTCAGACTGAGGCTCCTTGAAAGAAGGGCTGTGTCTCCCCTCAGACTGGGGCTCCCTGAGGGCGGGGCTGTGTCTCCCCTCAGACTGGGGCTCCCTGAGGGCGGGGCTGTTTTTACCCTCAGACTGAGGCTCCTTGAAAGAAGGGCTGTGTCTCCCACATCAGGCTGAGGGTTCCCCGAAGGAAGGGAGTCTTGAGGAAAACTACCAACTCTTTTCTCTGAAGAATGAACTGATACACAACAACCTCTTAAGGATTCATAGACCCCATCCAGTGTCTTCATGGCTTACCTGTCAGATGGAGACAAAAAGGCTGGAGTACAGACATGATGTAAGAGGTAGTTTCTTGCATATTGTAGTATGAAGGACACATGATGTCTTCCTTTTGCTTTTTTCACCCTTAATGGCTCATGGTGGGAAATGTGAGTTAATTCCCAGTTACCCACATGTGAGTAATTAATTATAATCTAATTATATATTAGATTATCTGTGAAATGTTAAGAAAGAAGGAAAGAAAGGAAGAAAGAGAAAGAATGAAAGAAAAAGAAAGAAAGAAGAAAGAAAGAAAAAAAAAAAACAAACAACCAAAGTCTCTCTGCCCTGTTGTCCCAGAAACTCCTGGGTCACTGCCCCAGCTTGAGTGGCACCTGTTCAGAAGACGCTTGGACTTGTCCTGGTGGCCAAGCTCGTGCTGTAGTGATTCCTTTTATTGATCTCCTGGGCCAGCACTGTACCAGCAGCTCTACATACATGTTAGTCCTTACACCCTCTGGGGAGGGTAGGCTTTATTATGCCCATTTTACAAAGGAGGCAAACAAGACTCCAAAGACTTTACTTACACAAGCCTTCCCCACAGCTAAGTGTTTGAGATGGGATTTGGATCCAGATCTGTTGAACTCTTCTCTCCCACATTAAGCTTCCAAACACAACACACCATTAGGAAAGTCAATCTGCCCCCACTCCACCCCGGGCAGGTGCTGCCAGGTGCTGGGCAGACGGGGAAGCTGATCTGACAGGTGTATTCTGTGGACAATCGCCCCTGTCTGACATCACCCCTTGAGGGGTATCTGTGGGGGCTTGTCCTGGCTTTGGTCCCGCTTCAGTTAAGACTAGCTGTGTGACTTTTGAGTGGTGTCACACCCTCTCTGGGCTCAGTCTCCCAGCTATACAAGGAGACATTTAGACTAATCCAGAGGCCTGGAAGTCCTTTTGGGTGTGACCTGCTGGGACACGGACACTTCTGCGTGTCAGGGTGAGTGGTAGGTGTGATGGAGTAGAGACATCCTTTCCTGTTCACCTCTATGCTTCCCCCATGCATTTCATTCTGATGGTCTTTGCACCCTGAAAATACAGAGCGCATGGGTCTGCGTCTCAGGGAGACAAACCAGGGAGCAAGTGTGAGTGCAGGTGATATGCTGTTAGGATGTTCCCTGAGGCCAGGGACTGTGTATTTGCAGCTCTGGCCCCCAGTGTGTGATATAACGCCTGGCACGTTGCTCATGTACAATAAACAGTTGATGAACGAATAAATAAGTGGATGAATGAATGAATGCAAGTGGTCAAGACTCACAGCCCCTCCAGAGGACCTCACTTCTGGTCTGATTCCTCCTTCCACCCTGACCCATCCCCCACCGCAACCCCCTAATCTGGAAGGAAACAGCCTCTCCTTCTGTGTCAGCTGCTGGAAAACTTTTGCCAACAGTTCCGCTCTGTCCCCATTCCCATGCCCGTGGCTGTTTCCACCGTTCCCATTTTCCTCATCATCACATTTTGCTCCCACTATCTCCCTCCTTCTCTGATTCATGCGTTTCTTAATTATGACGGAGCATTCTCAGACAGACAGAAGGGGTCTCTGGAGAAGGGAGCCCGGGCTGCCGCTTTGGCTCAGGGATCCGGAGGGAGACAGACACCTGAGCAGGTGTAGTGAACCAGGCCTCCAGGACACAGCCCATTGAAGCTGTGACTCCACGACAGAAAGTCTGGGCTAGAGCAGCATTACATCCCCATTAATGTGTGAGTCTCTCATATACAGACTGAGCGCCACGACTTTACTTTAAATAATTAGCTGCTGAGAGGACACACAGTTCTGGGAAAGTCTCTGGGGCTGCAGGTGTGTGTTTAACGTTTTAATTAAAGACTTTCTGCTAAATGTTTACCTCTGCTTCTGATTCTGTCGGGGAAGACAAGCAGGAGGAAGAAGGTAAGATGAGAGCAAGAAGGAGAGGGAGGAAGGGGGAGAGAGGGAGGGAGAGGGAGAGGAAGGGACGGGCATGCAGAGAGAAAAAGACCAGTAGAAGGGCAGCAAGAAGGAAGAACTTCTGAAATGCCCCCATGAGCAAAGCCAGGCCCTCAGGACACCTCACACTCTCCCAGGCCTGTGGAGCCCTAAACCTGATTTTGAAGAGAATACAAGTCCTTCACCCCCTACGGTGTGCTCCCATGTTTCTGATTCTTTTTTTGGGGGGGGGGGGCTCCCATCATTTGTATATTTTATTTCATTTTTTTTAACATCTTTATTGGAGTATAACTGCTTTACAATGGTGTGTTAGTTTCTGCTTTATAACAAAGTGAATCAGTTATACATATACATATATCCCCACATCTCCTCCCTCTTGCGTCTCCCCCCACCTCATCCCACCCCTCTAGGTGGACACAAAGCACTGAGCTGATCTCCCTGTGCTGTGCGGCTGCTTCCCACTAGCTATCTACCTTACGTTTGGTAGTGTATGTATGTCCATGCCTCTCTCTGATTCTTGTCTTTCCCGGACCGCCCACACCTTCTCGAGTCTCCAGTTCCCGCTCCCTCACCTCCCCATACCGATCACCCCATCATTGGAGACCCCCGTCCCCCAGGCAGCAGGGGTCACATAGGCAGACCACCGGGTGTCCCGTTCCTGAGCAAGGGGCTGCGGCTCTCCCCCTGAGGTGGGCGTCTCCTTGTCTTAAAGACTTGGTTCTCGGCCCTCCACGTGCTGGGTCAGCTGAGCCACAAGTGAAGAGCAGATGTGACTGCTGAAATGGCCATTTGATCCCTAGGACAAGTCAGGCTGGAGACTTTATGTCCGGATTTGGACATGGTGGAGGCTCTGAGCTGGGAACAGGAGCCCGAGCTCCTGAGCTGCCTTTTTACGACTCTTTTCTTTGGGGGGAATTCAACCATCAGCTCTGCTTAATCGCTAGCTGTGTGTGTGTGTGTGTGTGTATTTTCTCTGAGGTCCAGAGTCTCTGGTCTCCCATCTCTGCTGCCACCCCTCTTTACTAGCCTTAATTACAGCAATTTAGGAGGTCTGCTTAAGATTGCAGAGTAAACCTATCAATATTTCACTTAAGAATGGATTTCTGTCAGTTGGTACCAGAGGCCTATACAGGAGAAATATGAGACTTGTTTTCAGGTAGCCACACACACACACACACACACACACACACACACACACACACACACACACACACACACACACACACACAC
>NW_021703780.1:34104418-34172017 GCF_005190385.1 Monodon monoceros
CACACACACACACACACACACACACACACACACACACACACACACACCCCTCCCTCTGATGAATTATTAGCATGTGATTTCCTTTCTGTCTCAGGCACTGGCAACAGCTGAGGGCTTTGTTCCGCTACAGTCAGAGATGAGCATTTCTACAGGCGCTATAACACATTCAAATAAATGAGAAAAGTGCTGCTCTGTGTCCTGGGGTTTCCTGTCAGTGACAAGCCAGGAGACACTGCTGCTCTGTGCGCTGCCCTCTCGGGGTCTGCTGGGAGAAGAAAGGTCATGTTCCCCACTCAAGAGGGCAGGGTCACCAACGGGCCAGCAAAACACAGCGTCCACGTTGGGGCAGAGAGGGGCTGGGGCTCGGGATCCCTATTGCTCCCCTTCCCTCACCTTCCTCTCACTCCCTGTGGATCCAGAGTCACAGGAGCTCGCTATTCTCTGTCCTTCTTCAAACCTAGAGTCTGCAAGTGCGTTACTCTTAGCGTTGGGAAGAGTATGTCCTTGGGGAGCAAACATAGGCTTTGTAATCTGACAGCCCCAAGTCACTTGCTAACTATGGGACCCCAGGCAAGTCAAACCTTCACCGAACCTCAGTTTCCCCAGCTCCAAATGGGGAAACAATTGTATCCATCCCATTGGGTAGGACCAGCGATAGTAACTCTAAAGGCACTATAGAGTGACCACTTGGGTGGCAGAGATGACAGGGTGATTTCTTGGTGTGGTTGTTTCTGGGTGCCACACCTTAAAAAGGATACTGATCAACTCAATCTGTCCATAAAGAGGACACTAGGGTGCTGAATGGTTGGGAAACGACGGACATATAAGAGCAAATGGAAAGGACTGGGAGTGTTTAGCCTAGAGAAGTTGTGTGTCAGGATGATGGACTTGCCCCCTTTAAGTACATCTTATTCTTGCCGAAGGAGGATCAGAGGTGTTATGTGAAGCCCCCCTCCACCACCACCACCACTCCGGAGAAATAGAACCTACAGGGAAAATTCAGGTTACTGTAAAGAACATTTTAACCATCAGAAGTGTGTAAAGATGGAACAGGCTACTGCAGATGGTTCTGGGTCTCCATCACTCACCATTTTCAAGAGAGGCTGGATGACCACTGGGCAGGGATTCATAGAGGTGACTCAGCATTCCCAACTGGAGACTATGATTTCATAACATCTGGTCTCTGGTTCCATGTAGAGGGCCCTTCATTAGAGCAACAATCCTCTCCTCTCTCCATTGCCTCTCTCACTGCCCCCCTGGGGAAGAGGTGATTTCTCTGTGGGCGGGTTTGGGAGAGGATCTGAGAGCTCTCCACTTGTGGGATCTTCCTGCTGACAGAAAGCACAGATATTCTGCACCTCCCCACCATGGGAGGGGGGCTGGGTCTGCAGATGTCCAGCTTTGCCTGAGACTCAGCAAGCCTGGCAAATTCAGTCATGAGATGTTACAAGCTCACCTGGCTAAGAGACCTTAATGCCACAGTCTCTACTATTGCAGTAGTACTGAAGTTAATATTTTGATTGACTCCTGTATCTATTTCTCAGACAGCTATGAACTAAGTGTGGGGGAAGGGATATTAGTCATTGAGCTCCCGAGACCTTAAGGTAGTTCAGCTTTCTGAGATCAGAACCTCGAGTGGTCAATACCCAGTTGCTTTCAGATCTATTTCCAGCCCTCCTGCATAGGACGCTTCCCAGCCTCCTTTGCCAACTGGCCTCTTGTCAGGGCCAGTCAGTAGGAGGAATAGTGGGAGACTGCAGAAAAGAAAAAGTGAGAAGCCAGGGTATTTCTCCCTCTCTCGTCCTGCTGTAATGCAGGTCTTCAGGGTGGCTGAATCTCCGACATGATGCCAGCTCCTGCCACACAGCCTTGGCATCTGGTTTCTGGTAATAGCACCTCCTGTTGTCCCCTCAGCCCTCAGGGTCATAGTGGCTTCCTGCTCTTGCTGACCTCTGGTTGCTTCCTCAACCCTTTATTGGCCCCTCAGCTCTTCCAACATTTGTGTAACCAATTTCCTGTATTAAATCTCTCTGTTGGAAATACCTAGTTATGTTTTTGTGGCTGGTCCCTGACTGATACAGAGTAGTGTCCACTTGGGGAAATTATGTGGCTGATTCCCCAGATGAGAAGCATCTTGAAGGTTACCACGTGATTCACAACTTCCCTGGGGATCTCTTTAAACCTGAGGCCCCCTGACCCCTATGCCTCTGAGTCCTGAGCACCTTAAGGAGGGATGAAGTGGTGGAGGCCACGTGGAATAGGTCAGGTCCTCCCAGGGCAGGGTGTAACAGCCCCTGTTACAGGCCCAGGCTTTCCCTGCTCTGAGAGGTCAGTCACAGGGGCTCCTGTAGCAGGGTGCGTGGAACAGTCCATTGTTAGATGCAATCTTTGACCCGGGCTCAGGGCTCTCTTGCCTCAGACATTTTCCAAACAAGTGATTTCCCTGGAAGTTTCAGCCAGTTCCATCCCAGGTTGTCAGCCCCGCCTTCTCCATTTCCAGCTGTTCACTTTGAGTCAGCCCCCATACCTTCCTGCATCTTGGCTTCTTCTGAGTGCTCTGGTCTAGACCATCTGTTCTGTGCACCCCTGCCCTGTGGGACGGCCCTGGTTCTGCGTCTCCAGGCCCTTTATCCAGTATCCATGCTTGTCTCTGCCTGCATGTGACAGGTCTTGTCAGAGACAGGTCTCTTGAGTCTCCCCAGGTACCTCACAGCTGTCAGTGCCCATCAGGGAGTCCCCTTCTGTCTGAGGACACTGCCAGAAATGCAGCAACCATCTGTAATCTCCTTTCCATGGACCTGGAAATGGGGCAAGCCTGGGGCTGCTGACTTGGGAGACGGGAGATCTGTCGTACCAGCTTCATTCTGTATCACTGTCTGCCCATAAGCAACCTTAGAAGGTTGATTTAGAGTTTCCTTTCCTGAAGAAAGAAGTAGATAACTTAATAAACTCTCTGAGAATATTCCATGAACACTGTCAAAGAACCTCAGGGGTTTCAACCTACAAACTGATCTTTTTCGTAATCGTCACATTTGCCCTCCCCATCACTGTGATGACTGTGAACTCTATCGTCACCACCCCCAACACTGCCCACTGCAACCACCAATATCATCACCATCACCTTTTCACCACGGTTGCCACCATCACCTCCATCACCAGCCCCACCACCATCCTTAAGAGCCCCGTCACTATCGCTGCCACTATTATGGTGATCGCCATCACGATATCCAAATCACCGTCCTTATCCAAGTCAACACTGGAAACGCTATCAGCCTCAACCTGCTACCCATCAACCACCACCCTCACTGCTCTTGTACGAGGGTCTGGCTGGGCCGAGTACTGCAGGGTGAGAGCGACTTAGGGTCTCTCATTGGTGACAGTCGTAGCTACATAGGAACTCAGGGGCAGAGCAGCAATGTGAAATCAAGATACAAAGGAACAGAACGCGGCGGGGCGGGGCGGGGGGGGGAGGGGGCGGGGAGGGGGCGGGGAAATCTCCTTTGCACAGGGTGTGACTTTCAGTGGAAGGAGCAGTGGCTAAAGGGAAGGGAGGGAAACCATTGCTGGGGAGGGAGCAGCCTGAGGAGGTAGCCGACACCTGGAGCCTCACAGGGGGTCAGAGGAGCTGGGGACTGGGAGGTGAAGGTCAGCTGTAGTGGCTATTGTTGTCTTTCCTTTGGACAGACAGTACACGGACCACCCGATTTCGTGGGCAGGGGTGTGATAGGGTGATAAGAAAGAGCAGGGTAGCCCTGATGTCTGGGAGGTGGCCTCTGTGCCCTCCTGTCCACCGTAAACAATATCCCAGAGCATCAACATCGGACAACGCCACCTGTGACCATGATAGAGCAAGACAAAACCAAGTCTATTCTGTAACCGTGTCTGAACGCAGACAAAACGTGAATGCTGTCCAAACTCTAAAATACCAAATGCCCCCTCTCTCCCAGCTAATGTGAGTGACTGCTGCCGTTTCACTAATTATAGCTTTCGCCTCCCTATGTTGAGGGAAAGAGAACGGGGTGTGAGAGGATGGTCACATCTCAGGTCTCAGGTGAGTCCCTGGGACGGCCACCGAGTGTGGGTTCTTGGCTTCGTGCAGGAAAGAATTCAAGAGCAAGCAAGCCATGGTAAAGTGAAAGAAGGTTTATTCGGGGAGATACACATCCCATAGACAGAGTGTGGGCCGTCTCAGAAGGCAAAAGGCACCAGGGTACGGGGTTGTCAGTTTTAATAGGGTGGGTAATTTCATAGGCTAATGAGTGGGAGGATTATTCCAGCTATTATGGGGAAGGGGCAGGGATTCCCAGGAATTGGGCCAGCACCCACTTTTTGGCCCTTTATGGTCGGCCTCAGAACTGTCACGGCGCCTGTGCATCCTTTAGTGCGCTGATGTATTACAATGAGCGTATACTGAGGCTCAGTGTCTAGTGGAAGTCGGTTCATCTGCCATCTTGGACCTAGTTGGTTCTAACCAGTTGATGTCGTGTCCTCAATGGCTATGACATTCTTTTAAAGGCTGTGCCCTGCCCCCTTCCTGTCTCACCTATGGATCAAAATGATTGAGATACCCACTAGTAGGATTGCCTCGCTCTCCGACAACACTCAATCCAGAGCAGACTCCTGCTTCCTTGGACCCTCCCCAAACCGCCTGACCAAAGCCCAGATCCTACAACAGCTTCTCTCTAGCTCCACCCTCTTACTGAGAGGCCCCAGAGTCCCCATGGTGTATGTTTGCCCTCACTTGCAACAAGTAAAAAATCCAACCTGTTCCACTGCTGGTGTGTTCCTAGGGTCTTTGGCTGCAGGGCATTGACCCGCTAGTGACTCTGAGAGGGTTAATAATCCCCCCACCCCCACAGGGGTCTTCCCCGTTCCTGAACGACACATGGGGTGACCAGGGTGCGGTACAGTCAGGCAGGCTCAGCACCACTTTCTGGGACGAGCTTTTCCAGCTGATCACCTGGATAAGGGAACAAGTTTCTTCGAAAGTGCCGGTCAATGGGCCATAAAACTCCCCTGAGCTTATTGAAGTGCTGGATCTTGGACCTTACCCCTAGACACCTCAAAAAGAAAGACCAGAAGTCCATTATCTGAGCAAGCTCCCCAACTGGTGATCGTGTGCAATGAAGTTTGATAACCACAGGTGGTTGAAGGCTCTATCACTCTGAGAGTCTTCAAGTCACCAAAGACTCAAGACTGGGGCTGGGGGCTTCCCTGGTGGCGCAGTGGTTGAGAGCCCGCCTGCCGATGCAGGGGACACGGGTTCGTGCCCCGGTCCGGGAAGATCCCACATGCCGCGGAGCGGCTGGGCCCATGAGCCATGGCCGCTGGGCCTGAGCGTCCAGAGCCTGTGCTCCGCAACGGGAGAGGCCACAACAGTGAGAGGCTGGTGGCAGGGCTGGGCTCTGCAAGCTTCCCCAGAGACTAAAGAACATCCCCCACCCCGGAAGCTGTGTATCCCTGGGCTCAGGCCTCTGTGGTGTTTCTCTGTCACTCTGGAGAGGCCACCCAGAGTCAGGTCCTTCCCTGCCTCTCTAGGGGGGCTCACACCCTCTTCTAGACACCAGGGCACAAAGAGACCCAATAACATTTAAGGTAAAGGCATCTGCCTCCAGCAAAATGTGTCCCAAAAGAGACTCACGTTCTATATCTTGAAGTGAATGAAAACGTTAATAGACCCATCACGCTGGCTCCTGTGTCTCTGAGCTGCACATTCAGAGAAAGCAAAACAGTAATAATGTTTAAATACACACACACGTGCACACACACGTGCACGCACACGCACAGTTGTTTCCACACAGAGGCAGAGCAGGCAGACAGGTTTCTTATACTCAAAGCTTTGCACAATCTCCCCAACTTCTTAGCCTCTCATCCCACCCTGTTCTCACTAAACCAATCCTCTTCCATGAGGATGGTCCTTGCCTGGTGAGACCTTAGGGTCAAGCCATTTACTTTCAGTGCATCCTTGCTAGCCCTACCCAAAGATTATACTCTACTTTGTGGAGCTGCAGCCCCAGAAATACCCTCCTTTCTCCTTTTACCTTCCCTTCATCTTTATCCATCTTTAGTAATTTGGGACCCAGGTCATATCCCTGCAGCCTAAAGTTGATTTGGGGATAGGTTAAGACTTTGGGGCCATTGACCTGGGGGTAAATGTATTTTGCATGTGAGAAGGGCATGGGTTTGCGGGGTGGGTATCCAGAGGGTGGAATGTTATGGGCTGAATTGTGTCCCCCAAAACCATATAACAAAGCCCTAACCCCCAGTGCCTTAGAAGGTGACTGTATTTGGAGATAGCGCCTTTTGACGCGTTACTGAGTTAAGATGAGGCCCTTAGGGTGGGCCCTCACGCAGTCTGACTGGTGTCCTTATTAGAAGAGGAGATTAGGACACAGAGAGACAGCAGTGTGGCACACACAGAATGACAACCATGTAAACAGGCTGCAAGAGGCCTTGGAGGAAACCAACCATCCTGGCACCTTGATCTTGCATTTCCAGCCTCCAGAACCGTGAGAAAGTAAATCTCTGTAGTTAAGCCACCGAGTCTGTGGTATTTTACGGCAGCCCGAGCAGACTAATACATCCCTCCTCCCGCTTTAGACTCCTCTCCGCCTTTTTCCATCCTCAGCAATCACAACCCTACAGCTCACTCTCTGATGTGGGAAAGCTACTTCACCACATATGTGAGGATTCCGGGGCATACTGTTTACTTCATACAGTTTAGCTTTTCCCAAGGGACCGGAGTGGTGCTGCAGTCCAGCTGCATCCAACCCGTCACATGTGACCTAGAGTCACTGGGACCCTCATTTTCCCCTCCCCCAGCCAACCCAGCAGGTGAATCTGGCCCACAGAGCAGATGGCTGGCCATCTGTCCTAATTCTGCAAGCTTGGGCTAGTTAACAGACTCTCTGAGCCTCAGTTTCCACATTTGCCAAAGAGAATACTACCATCCCTATCCCTGAGGATTGCTGTGAAGATTTAAGTAAGATGATGCTGGCAAAGCACTGAGCCCAGCCACTGGCACGATTAAGTTCTCTTTAACTTGGGCTCTGCACTCACCCCACGCCAGGCTCACCGGACGACTCCCAGGGCAGCACTCTGTTTGAAGCCTCCAGGTCCCTTGCCCCTTCTCGGCTGCCTTTCTCTTCTCATTCTTATTGTCCCCATTGTGGGCACCTCAAGTGAGGACTTGTTCTCTGCCTCACTCCCCATCCTAACACTACCTGCTGGGATGTTTGATGTAACAACTGGGAGCCACCCACCGAGTCCACATCTTTTCGCCAGCAGTCACAGCCATGCGCTTCCTGTCTCATCCACCAGTGGGAGCTCTTTGATGACAGGCACAGCCTCTTCCCTCACTGTACCACTGGGCACCTAGCCCCTTGCAACTGGCACTCGACCCACATGCTCGGGATGGACTGGTAGATGCAGAAGTGTGCCCAGACCCCGTGGAGAAGGACCAGTGATCCCACTGGTGGTGATACTTCCTTCTGTGTGGACATGCTTGACCTCCGTTTTCAGCCTAACTCATGACCCTAACACCACTGAGCACCTCAGTTTTACTAAACTGGAGAATGGGGAGATGGAGCAGTCTAGAAGCTAAAATGACCATAACCTGTCATTCAAGTATTTCCAGGTTGTAGCTGAAGAAGAAGCATGTGGATGCTTGCAGGTGATCATTCCCATTTGCCTGTGCTTGGGTAAAGGTCCCAGTATGTCCTCTTCCGCTTATTCCAACCCCACACCCCACCCTAGTCCAGAAGAACATGTGCATCCTGGACAAGGAAATGTCCACACACAAGGAGTGTGATTACTGCATCTGTGCAGACTCATGAGTGATTTCCCTAAATGAGAGAGAGGGATGCTAAGGGCGGGGGGGCTTGGTCTTAGGAGTCACAAGTTGGAGGCAAAGGGACCCCCTCCTCTTTCCTAGTCTTGAGAAAGCAGCTGGGGGTGGGGGGGGTCTTAGTACCGTGAGTAGGGCAGAGCCCTACTCCACCCCCTCATTTATGCTGCATGACCTTGAGCAGCTTTTTACTCCTCTGAGCCTCAGTTTCTTCATCTGGAAAATGGGGCTGCTGTGGAGCTGACACATGGTAACTCATTTAAGCACCTGAGGTGGTGGATACACAAAGCAGGTCTTCAATAAATGGTAGTTGAGGCTGGTGAGGTCCTTCAACCTTTCAGGGCAAGCAAGAAAAGACCCACTCCCACAGCTACTCTACCCAGGCGGAGTGGGCCTGCACCGGGCACGGAACCTCAGTGTGGCAGAGTCCCCCGCAACCACTCGGCCTCCCTCCCCGGCGTGGCAAGTCTGGACGGTGATTCCGGGTTGGCGCCTCACGGTTTGCTGAGCCCTGCAGTTTTGACAAGCAGCCCCAGGAGCCCAGAGGCCCTGGGTGGAAGGCACCTAATTAATCACTGTAGTAATGGTTCTGACAGCAGCAGCCTCGCCGTGCAGGGCCATGTGCATGTCATCCTGCAGCCGCTCACTCACAGAAGAGCCCAATAACAAGTCCCTGCCCACTCGCCCTATGACCTGCACCCCAGGCTGCCTGCCTGACAGGGGTGAAAGCAGACCTGGAAAGACCTGGAAACCATTCTTCTGACTTCCAGAGATAGGGATGCAGGCAGTCCCCGATGTGCCTCTCCCCTGGGTCTTCCTCCTGGAGTGTCTGTGTTTCTAAGCTCTTCTCCTGCTGAGAACCCAGATGCAAGCAGGAATCTCACACATTTGGCAGTAAGGCCCGAGGAAGAGCTAGGATACAGTGGAGGTAGGGTCTGTGCTGCCCCTGTGCCGTGTGCCCAGGGGTAAGCCTCTTCACCTTTGTAAGCCTCAGTTTCCTAATCTGTGAAATGGGGACAGTAAGGCCCATCCTGACTAGCACATAGGACTGAAGTGTATTGCTGAATGGATGTGAACCGTGTTAGGTGCTGCACCAAACAATACTTGCCCGGAGGTTTCATCTCACTTCATGGGAGGGCCTTAGCTGCACAGTGGATAGAGACGAGGTGCCCTCTGGCTCCTCCCTGTGGACCTTTCGGAGCAGTACATCACCCCAGCTGTGCCCAGGTTATCTTGGTGGTAGGATCTGGGGTACAGGAGATGGGGCCTGGGGGCGGGGCTGCCTGGCTCCACTATGAGAACCCAATCTGCTTGAGCAGCATGTCA
Source organism: Monodon monoceros (assembly GCF_005190385.1). Taxonomy (NCBI): domain Eukaryota; kingdom Metazoa; phylum Chordata; class Mammalia; order Artiodactyla; family Monodontidae; genus Monodon; species Monodon monoceros. Next base: position 34,113,591 of record NW_021703780.1, read on the forward strand.
GGAAGGACAGGACGCTCCGAACCTCAGAGCAGTTTCTATGACTCACAGCATCTGATCCCCTACCCCCCACTCCCCGTGAGCTGACCTGAGCCCTGGGGGCGGAGCCCATTCTGAGGATCCAGAAGAGACTACATGCACCTGGAGACCGTGCGCTGGCTTTGGAACCTTCCAGTTTGGCTGGGGGGACCTGGCCCACCCTCTGAACCATCCAGTCTAGGTGGACAGGCTCACGGAACAGGAGAACCTCACATCAGCCCAGTGAAAAAGCACCCAGAGATACTACTGCCAGGTGGTTGAGGGCAAATGGCCCTTTAAGGGAAGGGAATCTGGGAAGACCTGTGATCTCACCCCATGAGTCCCTCTGGAGGGAATCTGCTCCCACATCCATTTCCTGAGCCACGGGCATAAGCAGGGCACGCTCTCTGGATCTGAGAAGATGGGGGTCAAGGGACACCCGTCACGCTGTGCACTCCCTACCTCTGTAACTCAGTTTATCTCTTTGGAACACTCCTCCACACCTCTCCCCACCCCGCAGACAGTCTTTCCAAACTCTCCAGTTCTCAGCGTTTTTATACTGAGGAATGGAGGGGGCACTTTTGGTCTCCCTTTGTCCTGAGAACAGAAAGCTTGAATACCTTCATTGATGATCAATATAATAAGGCCTCTTTCTACAAAGGTACAAGGAAACAGAATCAATCTCACCCTTCAAGAGGGATAGCTAACATTTATACAGCATTTATGTCTGCCAGGCTCTGTCCTAACAGCTTTTCATATATTAACTCATCAATCCTCTGAGGTAAGTACTGTTAATATCCCCATTTTATAGATGGGGAAATTGAGGCCCAGAAAAGCTAAGAGACTTGTCCGAAGTCCCACTATTAACAAGTAGGAGCTGGCGTTCAAACTCAGACAGCCTGACTCCAGGATCTGGGCTCTGAGCCTCCAGCCACGCCATCTCTTGCACGGCCACGTCTGTATCCCTCTCCCACGCTGGGCTGTGAGCTCAGAAGGCAAGAACCTGGCTTATTCCTCTTTGTCCCCCAAGCTCCAGGCTGGGTCTCTGGCACATACCAGGTGCCCAGGAGCTCTTCGTTACCTAAATGAATAAATAAGTGAATGAATGGGAGGCACGGTGACAGATGCCACTGCAAAGGTATTTGGAATCCAGATCGATGGAGGTTCTGGTTGCCTGGTAGTGAGAGGACGGCAGGAAGACCCCACGGGAGCTGCCCTCACTCTCTTAACACTGTGTTTGGACACAGGCTCCTTGGAGCTGGGAGACAGACCTCAGCAGTGTTAACCTGGGATCCAACGACATTTCTGCGCCTTTAGAGCCTTCACCAACCCTCCTCCCACCCCCGACCACCGCGGAAGGTACATCAGGTGCATCAGAGCAATGTCTTTAGGGCCAAGTAGGGCTCAATGCGCACCACTCGGACCTTCACTGCATCCCCCACCATCGGCAGCCGGTATTCTAGACCCGTCCTAATTTCTATTGTGAAGATGATCACTAGTATTATTCCCGAATTTTATTGTCCCCCCGTGGAAAAGTCGCGTCACGTGCTGAGGCTGGAACGCTAAATGTTCTGGAAGGAATTGGAAATAATCATGAGAACAAGCAGCGGGTGGTGTCTGAGGCTCATGGCAAATGGGGGAGAAGGAGACCCCTCTCCCCTGAAAAGTCCTCCTTCTTACAAAGTCCTGGGCTGGGTGTGAGGCTTGGAGAAGGGGGTTGCCCACCTGGGGAAGCAGTGGAGGGAGCAGATGGGGAGGGCGGAGGAGGGCGGAGGTGGGTCCTCGCTGCCGGCCTGCCCGCTTCTCTGCAGGTTGAGGGAGGGAGGGGATAAATCTCCATGGTGTTGTGTGGAGTGGGGAGACGGGCAAGCCTGCAGGGTCAGAAAAAATGAGTTAAAAGAGTCATTCAGTGAGTAAAGAGAAGTATCAGGAATCAAACTGCAGGGAAGATTCCAAGGTATCATAAAGGGTTTTTCAAATATATTCACTGCTAAGAGCTACAGATGTCAGGAGAGAAAATTGGTTCACTTACCAATAATAGTCATGGAGGCTGGGGGTGCAGGATGCAGACAGGAAAGTACTTAAGCTGGCATCCCCACCTCCTTCTCTCCTGGGACGCATGCGGGTGGGGGAAGAGCGGCTTGCGCCCCTGGGAAGTGGGTAGATGGCTAGGACAGGCTGAGTGGGAGGACGGCTCGGACGGGAGAGAGGAGGACTGGGTGGCCCCCCCGCCCCCCCAGTGCGACTTTCTTATTGGTGGTTTATGATGAGCAGAGCACGCTGCCAGGTGTGTGACAGGTTAGAGACATGTGGTGCCTGCCAGGGGCTGACAACCTGGTTAGCGAGACAAAAGCCGCATCCGGGGACAGCGAGAGATATCTCAGCGTCACACCGGGAGCAAGCAAGTAACTGTGATGGGGGGTGAGAGCAGTCAGCCGTCCTCAGGGCAGAGCAGTCAGGGAGGGAGGGCTTCAGACAGTGGTCTCGTCACCTGCCTTCGGCCACAGTGCTGCCTTCTCTGGGGAGCCCTCTTGATACAGCAGGATGGGCTGACTGTTGCAGACTCCACCTGTACCTGCCAGGAGAAAGTCCAGGGCAATTCTATCATCAAGAACGACCCCGGGCTGTGCATTGAAGCTGACTTAACATGTCTCTGAGTGCAGAGGTTGTGTTATTGATCATTTTCACTAACACGGGGGAACAAATCTCATCTCGCCTTATCTCATGTAATTCTCACACCAGTTTCCTGAGCCCTGGTTCCCACAGGCTGATGTAAAGAGGACTGGATGAGACCTGCCCACATGATGGGTAATGTTACAGGAGAGGAACTTGTGCTCAGGGGACCTGAATCTTTCATAGCAGACAGTAAGCATGCTTGTCCCTTGCTCCAGAAGAGACAATAATTTTATTAAACTGGATAGAAAGTATGTCTCCCGCTGCTGCAGCGGGGACATAATCTCTAGCTTCCGAGGCTGTTTGCTATACAAACATCCTTGAAAGAATAATCCAGAACAAGAAGCAATTAGTTTCTTACTTGCAAGATGTGTAGGAATGCAAGACCCATGGGTATTTATCTTCCGACATGAACAAACTATGTAATGTACTTCTTTATTGTGCTCATTGTTATGTCTGTCTTTTCCTGCTGGAGTCTTTTCCTGCTGGAGTGGTTGCACCATGAAGGCCAGAATCGGTGTTTCTTTTGTTCACTGATGTATCATTGATAAATAGGACAGTGCGTGGCGCACAGCAGGTGCTCAAAAAGTGTTGGTCAAATGAATACATGATTGCATGAGAAAGATGAAAGTTCCTGCTTGGCATGTCCCATCCAGGAAGTTTCCTTGCCAAATTGCTAGCTTTCTGAGGGGAGAAGGAACCTCAGTTCTGAAAAGGAACCTTTTCCTGTGCACCTTGAATGGCACTGGTCATGTGTCTATCCTACATGTTCCCCGTGTCTCTCTGTTGCTGGAAACCACCGGCGCCCATGAGACAAGGAAGGTGCTCAGAGAAGAGCCGGCTGGTTTTGACTTTATTCCTGCAGCAGGCAACGTGCGTGCATCACCAGGCCCCAGGCATCTCTCCTGGGCCTCCTCGCCTCTTCCCTGTCTTTCTCAGGCTGGCAATTAAAAGTATCAAAGCAAAGTAGGGCTGTCTCATTACATGTCCTGTTTATGTGACTCTAATGTGCTTTGAGATGATTTGAAGGGCTGGGAAATCAGCAGCGGAGCTTCCTTCACATCCAGCCCGGAGCTGGCAACCCTGAGATAAGGGAATCAAGACCCGGCTGTGAATTCGTTCTAAAGCAAACCAATAATGCATTAATGTCGGCGAGGAATTAAAAATAACAGAGATGTTGCACATTTCTGTGATTAATTAGCTGTTCTAGTTAATTTTGCTGCTTGTAGAGACAAAGCATGGGTCCTAACAGTGGAGTAGCTTCCCATCGGTCTCTGTGGTGCTGAAATGTGGCGGCACCGTGCCTTACTCCGCCCCCAGGCCAGCAGGGACCACAAGCGGCAGGGTGCCATTGAGCAGGTTACAGCGGCCACTTCAGAACTTTTCTTTCCCTCTAGGCTCTCTCCTCCATCCAGGAGGGGTCCGCAGAGTAGAGGGAAGGATGGGGATTGGGACTAGCAGGCACAGAACCCCCATTCAGGAGTGTTTGGTGATTCCTAAGAACAGGAGCCTGGGAGGGGAAGCGGAGCCTTTGTAACTGTGCCATCCATCTGGGACATATTGCACAGGCCCTGAACTCCTGCTGTTTCATTCACTCATTCATTAATCCATCCATTTAACAATGTATATTTATCCTCTTCCACATACTAGGCTTCGCTAGATGGGGATGCCAAAAGGAAAGAATTATAACTTCGTACCTCTTCGAGAAGGAATTCCTCGCCTGGGACTGAAATAGAGCAGCTCTCACTGTGAGGTGGCCTCTGTCCCTGTCACAGGCATCTTGCAGGTTAGGGTCCAGAGGCGGAGGCAGGTGGCCAGTCTTCACCAAGATGCCACACATGCAGCTTCCTGTCCACATGCCACCACTGCCTGGATTTGGACAGAGTGGGCGGGGCTGGTTTTGTTTCTTTTTTCATTTTTGTTTTAGGAGAACAGAAAAGCTCGGTCCCTTCCCAGGAGAGTTTTCCTACCAAAACTTCTCTTCCAAAGAGTCAGGAGCTTGGGTCACCAGGCTGGGGCTCAGGATACCAGACTCCTGGTCTGTTCTCCCACAGATTTGCTGGAGGCCCAGGACAAGCCCCTGATCCAGTCCCAGACCTGTTTCCCATCTCGCTTTTGCTTCTAGATATAATTCCTTCTCTGAGAAAGCTCCCACCCCATGGCTGGGCCAGAGAGTAAGACTCAGACTGGTTCCAGATGGTATGTAAGGGGCCCAGGCTCCCTGTGGCTCACATGGAGAAGGCAGGGCAAGAAGGGTTCCTAGGGAATTGAGTCTGAACAATGGGAACCTCTGCCCCAGGGACTCAAGCTCAGAGGCAGAGGCGCCAGGAGGGAATATAGAGTAAAACGGGCAGAGCCTGTGACGAGCAGAAGGACCCAGGTTCCAGCGGAAAAGGGCAGCTCTTATTCAGTTTCTTCCAATATTGCCAGGCTGAACTGCAGTTCCAGAAAAAGTAATGATTCAAATTTTTATGTGAAAGAAACTCTTGGTTTTAACATGTTGGACTTGAATTTAAAATATTTGAACATTAGTGTGTAGGCCAACAAAATGTGCCTAGGGACTAGTTCTGGTCCATGGATGTGTCAATTAGAATTAGGTTTAGCCTGTAGTAACAGAAAACGGACAAATAAAATAGCAGTGGCTTAAGTAAGAGAGATTTATTTCTCTCTCACTTCTAAGAAATCCAGAAGTAGTCACTGCTAGATTGCTAAAGTGTTATGTGGTATCCAGGCTCTTTCTATCCTGTTTCCCCACCACTCATGGCCTCTATCCCAACATTACCTCATGGTCCAAGATAGCTGCTAGAGCCCCATTCATTATGTCTACATTCCAGCCAGCAGGGCAAAAGAAGGGCAGAAGAGCATGCTCCCTTCCTTGTAATGACATTCTTCAGAAGTTTCACCCTTTATTTCTTTTCATGTCCCATTGGCCAAAACTTGGTTATATAGTCCATACCTAGCTGCAGTTAAGACCAAGAAAGATTGTCTTTATGCTAAACTTAGGCTAATCCTGTATCCAACTAAAAAAAAACAGATGTACTAATAGAAAGGAAAAAGAGAAGAGAATGGATTTTAAATGACAGCCAGAAGTCTTAGCCCCAGTTTGCCTTCATTTTAAGACCTGGTTGACCCATTCTGTTCTTTATGGTGGGGATGGAGAAGGGGGCATGGCATCTGGGCACTTGGAGACTGCTAACTGAAAGGGCGGGGCTGCTTTGGAGAAGGGTCTGCCCTCAGGTGGGGGACCCGGGTAGGCAGACCCTGCCCAAGTGATTTGGCTTCTCTGGAAGTGTGGCTACAGAACAATTTGGGGTTATTTGGTCCTTGATGTCTTGCAGAAGCAGGAGTTCTCCTTTCCCCACAAGCGTCTCTCTGTCACTGACAGTCAAAATTGAGGCAATGCCACAAGCCCCCTCAGCCACATCTTGCAGGGCAGCGGTGATGCCTCAAGTCAGCCTCTGCACCAGCATAGGGCTCCAGAAAAAGGTGGGGTGTCACCAGTTTGTTCTCTTCATGGAGCAGGAAGGGTGAAGGACCTTCAATTGCCGTGAGAGTGATTTGGTTAAAGAAACCAGGATCTCTTAACTGAGTCACGGGAGATATAGAAGCAGCTACTAGAAGAAAAGGTGGCGTTCTTTTTCTTGTGTTGATGAGGCTCTGAGAGAGAACTGTCTAGAGTAAGGTCTGCCATTCATCCAGCAAACATGCTTTGTGTGCCCACTGTGTGCTGGTTACAAGGCTCAGCACAGGATGGGGCCAGGAGGGAACCGAGAGGAATGAGATAAAGAGCACGTCCTCAGGTTCTCATCAAGACAACTGTGACCTGGGATGGAAGCACATCCCTCAAGGCTGCCCTGGCTGGCTGTCAATCATCGCCACAAAGTGTCTCCATCAGTGCTACGTCGTCCTCACCACCATCACCACCATCACCATCTATGTGAAAACTGACCGCCATCGTCACTGAAGCCACTTCTTATATCATGACCATTGTCATCACCATTACCACCAAAAATTATACACATGCTTTTGAAAGGGATTAAACAGAGAGCATAACCCAGCCCCTATCTATGGGACGACTATCGTAACATATAAATAACGTTGGTTGAACATTTACCACGTGCTGGAAATTGTTCTAATCACTTTACTTGTATTAGCTCTTGTAATCTTTAAGCAATCCGTGATGGAGTTGCTGCTATGAGACCCATTTTACAGATGAGGAAACAGAGGCACAGATAAGGAGATCCAGAGGGAATAGCATGGAATGAATGAGCATAGGGAAAAGGTGGAAGTAAATTTGGAGACCAGGTCCAGGTCTCTGATGGTTGCGCTAGTCTGCTTTGTGGTGGGGCAGGGTGGTGGGGGCATGTGAGGGGCCTCCCCTTTCACCCAAAATAGGGACAAGGGGCTGATGACACATCTCCAGTGATTGGTCCAGAGTGACTTGGAGAGCTTTGCTGACCTGACACACCCTCAGGGCCCAGACATTTCACTGAGGACCTATGGCTGCCTTTCTCCCGTGATGGGAGGTTTAGCTCCTCAGGACCTCCAGCCCAACATCCCCCTTAGAGCCCACAGAGAGGAGCTGGCCCTTGTCCCTGGTCTTAATGACACGGGGGAACACCTGATGTTTCCTCGAGTTGATGAGTCCGTTTCATCCAGTTCCTCCTGGAAACGCCAGCTTGCACATCACTTCCTCAGCACACCCTCTCCCATCTCCATCCTGGTGGGCTCCCCTCATGGGCTGTCCTGCAATGCCCTGAAGTTCTCCATGTGTGGAACACTCAGTGCCCACGTGATCACCTGTCTATAAACCTGTCTTCCGCTCCAAACTGTCACCCCGGGAGGGCGAGGTCCAGGGCCTTGGTTCAGTGCTTTCTGCCCAGGGCCTGGCACTGTGTCTGGAACAGCAAAATGTATTTGCTGAGTGAATGATTAAGCGACACAAGTCTGGGCTGACTCTGACACTGCTACCTACAAGTCTCAGCTCTTCTAGTTGAACCTCCTCAGTTTCCCCTCTGCAAAACGGGAACAATATTCCAAACTCTGCTATGAAGATTTAAAACAAAAATAACCACAGTAGAATTTCCTCCCACCAGGTGAGTGTACACCAGTGCAAGTTGATTTCCCTTTGTAACCACTCCGTGAGGTGGATATGGAATGTGGATTTGTCTCCAGCTTTTAGATGAGGAAATGGGACCCTGAGAGGAGACGTGCCTTACCAAGGACTCTGGTCTCTTTCCAGCTCCTTACAGCTTCCAGACTCAGAGCCCTGTCCAAATGTCCACATGACCCCTCCCCGCACCTGCTGCAGGAGTGCAGAGGCCCTGCGTGCTCTGGAGACCAAGTGGGAGGAGGAGGCACCTGGAGCAAAGGATGGAAACTGGCATCTCCCCGGGGATGAGTGGGAATTCTGCTCTTCCTCACCAGCTCCACCCTGACTCTCTCCATCCTCCAGAAACTCACTGGACCTTCCACCCACTTGGCTGGCCCTCCTGTGGAGACATTCCTCAGACAGCCCTGGGCTGTGCGCCTTGTAGGGTCTGGGTTCTAATCCTGACTCAGCTATGCATTCCATGCATGGAGTTTGTCTTCGACATGTCACTGATTCTAATGATGCCAGGGGATTGCCATGGTGTGGATGGAGGTCTGGAGAAGGAAAGTAGACTTCTAGGTTATTGCCAGGGCTGAGAGTAAAACCGCTCTGCTTGACTCCCAGCCCAAGTCCCTTTCTAGTACATGAGGCATGAAATCCTGGCATGTAGACAGAGGAAAGTGTTTCTTCATTAATTCACTTTAAAAAGTTTCAGTAAGACATTAGTAGAGATACCCTCCATATTCCAATCAAGGGATGAGAGCAAACTATTATCCACTGTAACGAATAAATCACGAAGCTACAGTCAATGCATTCAGAAAGAACCAGGGAATCCCTGAAGATAAGTGACGCTGAGTCCTTCATCAAGCTGGCGGTTCCCTGATGGCAGAGATGCATCTTCCTCCCAGGCTGGGGCTCCCTGAGGGCAGGGCTGTGTCTGTAACAGGACTACTTGGGGCTTTCAGATGAGGGGAGGGACAGACCCCTCCCCATACCGTCTGCCTTAGCTCCTCACTGAAGTACCTACATAATAGTATCTGATGCATATTACCGGAGTTTCCCAGATGCTAAAACCCGCATCAAATGGAAGAAATTAAGAAATTGTCCTGCCCCGTGACCAGGAGCACAGCCCCCAGACCTATGGGAGCCTGAGGATTAATAATGTGTCTCCTCCCTATTACATCACCTTCAACCAATCAGAGAACTGTGCACTAGCTGATCACACACCCTGCCACGCCCCGCCTTCATCTGGCCTTAAACAATGCTTTCTGACTAGCTTCCCCGGACTTGCTTGATGCCCTGCAATAACCACTGCACTTTCCTTCACCACAACTGGCGTCAGTAGATTAGCTTTACTTGGCATGCCTGAAGTTTGATTCACTAACACCCTCAGATGGGGCTCCCTGAGGCAGGGTTGTGTCTCCCCTCAGCTTGAGACACCCCCTTGGGTACATCTCTTTTATGTAAGATTCCTGAAGGCAAGACTTTTTCTCCACTTCATATAGAAACTGAGTAATTCTTGGGCAATTATATACTTGCTGTGAGCTTCAATTTCCTCTTCTGTATATCGAGACAATAGTGAGTACCTTGCAGGATTTTTATGAGTGACTGTGATTTTAAAGCACATCTGAAACCCGTGGCACTTCTCCCTCCAGGACTTACATTCTCACGTCCTCCTCTTGACTGTGGACTGAACTCAGTGACCTGCTTCTAGTGAAAAGAATGAGGTGGAAGTGACGATGCTTGACTTCCAAGGCTGGGTCATAAAAAGCACTTCCTCTGGACTCTCTGCCTCTGTCTCTCTGTCTCTCTGCTGTGGGGAAGCCAAGGCACAGGGCGAGAGCACATGTGGGTGTTCGCACGTCTCCCAGCTGAGGTCAGGTGACAGCCAGCATCCACCGCCAGGTGAGTGAGGCACCTTTGACTTCATCTGACTGTCACTCACGGGGGACAAACCCAGAGTAAGAATCACCCAGCTGAGCCCTGTCAACTGCCGGATTCGTGAGAAAAGTAAATAACTGTCACGATTTGAAGTCACAGTTTCAGGGTGTTTGTAGGCAGCAACAGAAAACCAGAACGGTGTTACTTGAAACAGCTCTTTATCCAATGCCTGGCACCACGCCTGACACACATGGTCAGTGTTCCATAAAACATAGCTGTCCTGGTGCTTTATCCCCAGTTCAGGGCTGTGCATAGCAGGCTGGAGGTCCCTGACTGACACCTGGCGTCTTGAAGATGCTGTGCGAGAAGACAGAGCAGGGTGGAGGAGGCTGGAGAACAAACCTGGGGAGGAAATCAAAGAATATCCCCACAGGAGCTCACTTTGGCAGAGAATCTGCAGGGGTGGTGCTAGGCATCCTCCAATGTCATCCTCACCACCACGCTTTAAGATAGGTTTCCCCCATTTTGCAGGTGAGAAAACTGAGGCTTGGAGAGGTGCTTCTGTGTCTCTTTCACAGTCTCAAAGCCAATCAGGGCGGGCGTGGAACGGTGAGCCCTCCTCCTTCCTCCGCCTGCCACACCTTGCTTTTCATCCACCCTGTGATGCTTCCCCCTTGCTCTCAGCCAATCAATAAACAAGTAATTACCTCAAGCCCCCCATGGTGCTTATCAGCTCTGTGGTGCCAGGAAGTGCTTCCTGATGCCTGCATCCATCTCCACTGCTGAAATGTCCTTAGTTTTTTGGAGACCAGGAGCGTCAGCTTATTGTCCTTCCTTTAAGAAATCCCCAGAGACCTAATCATTCTGGCTGGGCTCCATGCTGCTCCCTTTGCCTTTGGCTCTCCATTCCCCAACTCCTCTCCGGTGGGAGAACGGGCCCCCCTCTGGCCTCCCCTGGGCTGGGCTGGGGGCTTTCTCTCCCGGAAACCACAGATTCAGAGCAGGAGCCCTTCAATCAGGGAAATATTACCCCTGCAGGGACACAGACTGGTTCTGTGGAGGGCGGGGGAGAAATCATCTCAGTTATTACAGTGGTTTGTGGTCCCCACGGATATAGAGTAAATCTGCGGGAATTAATTACTACAGTAGGTCCCCAGGGTGATAATGAAGAAAAGTTTGCAAAACACTGATCTAGATCCTTCACCCCATAAGGTTTGGAGGCTGTTGCTTCTTTCTTGGGTAAGGGAGGAGGGTGGCAGAGGCTTAGGGGCCTCCTGGAGTGGGGTGAGGGTCCTATGCCACCGATTCCCTGGTCAGGCCCTGGTCTCTGGGGAGAGACAAGGCGACCACACAGATGCCAGCTCAGAGGCAGGGACTCAAGCAGTTTCCTTTTCCAGGACTCCAGCCACCAGCACTTTGCTTCTTGTGCCAGAGTCCACAAAGCAGTGTTTTCCTTAGAAAATCAATAATGAGCGATTATTTATTCTGCTGGGAATAAATAGATCTAGTCACCAGGGTCAGAGATGAACCGAAGCTCTGGGCGGCAGCTGAGAGGTTGGAATCTGTGTTTTAGACTCTCCCCCTCTCTCACGGTTCCACCCCACCTTTGGCACCACGGCCAGCATGGGTCAGGAGTTGACAGGTCCTCCTAGACCAGAGAGACGGCCACCGCTCAACTCCCAACCACGGCCTTATCCCAACAGGCAGAAATGACAATAGGGAGCCTCTCCCGGCCTCTGGGATTGGAGTTAGTGTTGGTGTGGAAGGGCCAAGTGTGTGCCATGAGCCACCCTTCCCTGTGTCGTGTTTGTGAGTCAGCACAAGTGGCGCGTGCTCTGTCTGATGGTACATGCTTGTTTCTGTGCGCATTTTCTCACGCATGTCACGTGTGTGCGTGTGTGCGTGTGCGTGCGTGTGTGCGTGTGTGTGTGTCTGTGTGAGCTCCTTCTCCGGTCGTTAACCAATCTGACAGTGGTAAAGTACCAAGCAAGGCACAGGTTGCCCTATTACCTGACTAGAGAGAGTTAGTTTTTATGGGAGCAACTTAACTGCTTTTGAAAGGTATTTAAAACACCTAAACTCTTAGCTTTTCCAAACTAAAATTTAGGGCAGTGAGAAGCCCCAGGCTGGGGGACTACGAGATGGCTGCTACTTCCAGGCTTGTCTCCAGCACGAGGGGGACAGGAGGCGGACAGTGGTAGAGCTGTCGGCAGATACAACCTGAAGTTGAGGTATCAGTAAACCGGGCAGAGAAGATGGAAGGGGGTACGAGGGACCAGGGAGAGAGCCGAGGGTTGAGAGGGCAGCATGGTTGGGGTTGGAACCCCAGCTCTGCCGCTGAGTCATCTGGGCAGGTGGCATCACTCCCAGAGTGAGTGAATCATAGCTCTGCGGTAGGCTACCTGGGAGAGCACGGGAGACAGCACACATCCACTGCTCGAGACAGTGGCTGGTCCACGGGAGGCCCTTGATGAGAGAGTGTTGGAGAAATAAATGGATGGGCTGACGTCTCAAAAGCAGGTCCTGCCTCGGTTCTGAGACTTGGCACCTGCCCTTCTCAATCCCCAGGTATGAGATTCCCTGACCCGTTCCTGCGCTCAGGCTCCGTCTGGGCAACTGGCCTGGTGCCCCAGTCCCACCATGGTAGCCACAGTCTAAGCACAGACAGCTGTGTGAAGCATTTTACACATGCTGTACGTTCGAGGTCCTCACAACGGTTCCAGGAGGCATCTGTCTGAGCCCTGCTTTCCTCATCTATGAAGTAGGTTGAGCTAGCAAACCTGCCTATGTGATGTGTAAACAGCTCTTAGAGCACGAGTGGCCTGTGGTAGGCACTAAATCACTGTTACCTGTTAATATCATTCCCATCTCACAGATAACATTTAGGCATGGAGACAGCAAGCAACTTGCCAAGGGTGCATGGGTAGTAGGCGGCAGCCCCAGGATTTGATCGTGGGCCTCTGGCTCCAAAGCCTGCATCCTCCCTCCAAACAGTGCTTGCCTTTGCTCTCCTTGCCAGGAACTGGCCCAGAGACCAGAACCCTACTTTTTTACTCCTCCCAGTGGGCTGAGCCTTCTCCCTGCGGTGATGGCAGCCGACCCCTGATACTGACCGTCAGCCTGCCTGCTCGCTTAGATTCCCGAGTCGCCTATGTATTCTGGTCCCCCTTCTGCCTATGGACCTCGCCATCCTTCCTGGAGGAATCCCTGGCTGGCATATTCCTATCATGGAGACAAAAAGTCAGAAACAGTGGAGATGATTATTTCTTCTTTGCTGTCCCCCAAACTGCTGTGGCCTGGGAAGGCAAGGGTGACAACCTAAGGTCAAGGGCAACAAAAGTCCAGGCATCTGACCCTCCCTCCAATTCAGTGGTTACTCAAGACTTGACTGCTATGTGTCATTCCACACACAAAACCAAGACTGGTTTTTCTGTCTTGTCTGTTTGTTTCATTCCTTTTTGCTTCCTTTTGTGAATTCTTTGGCTTCGGTTGTGCTGGTTCTTCACACTTGCTGAGGAGGAAGTTTGCTGTTGTGGGGAAGATGACCAGACGCCATCCTCCGGGTTTTCTCCTGGCTTTGTCCTATTGTCTGATTACCAAGAACCATCCTCTGAGGTCCTTTCCCAGAAACGTACATGGTGTGTACCATTTGTTTCAAGTTTCAGAACTTTTGGCTTTTCTTCATGACTCCATGGTCTGCTGTTCTGTTTGCATTGAGGGGCAGGGGGTACAGGCCAGGTCCCTGCTCCCAGCCACAGCGTCCCAGCTCTCAGGCCCCCCTGACTGGGGATGCACACCTATGCATGGCACATACACAGGGTGCACATACACGTATCCACACATGGTGTATTTTCAGCCAGTGAAGGTTTATTGAATGATCACTCAGGCCAGGCATTGTTCTAGGTGCCGGGGTGTGCTGGCCAAAAAGACAGACAAGGACACGGCTCCCATGGATATTATACGCACATGCGTGCATATATACACGTGCACATGCATATACACACCACACAGACACAGATCTACACACACAAACCACTCACACATATACCGCCCCACCCCCAGCACCACCACAGCACCCTTCTCTGTATATCCTTTCCTTGGGACAAAGCTTCTGGATACGTTGACCGTGGTCTGATCTTGTTTGCATGGATGCTACTGCCCCTGGGCGAAGTGTCCCCTGCCATGTAGACCTTGGAGGTTCTCAACTCGTGGGTCTCTGTGACAACCCCTCACTTGCTTCACTTACCCCCTTACAGAATGACTGGGTACCCACTCCACCCAACCACTCCCCTCCTAGGTATGTACCTGGGATCCCTCTCATGTGTGCACAAGGAGTTATGAACTCAGACGCTCATTCAGCTTTGTTTGCAATAGCAACAATTGGAGAAAACCAAAAGGTCCATCTGTATGGCAGAGAAAGGACTGAATCAGAGCCGCATGGATCAGCATGAATTAACTTCAAACATGCAACATCTGTAAAGAAAAGCAAGTTGTAGAAGGGTGCAATTAATCATATCATTGGTATAAGATTGAAAAACATATAAGCCAATGCTATGTATTGTTTATGTATACATATATCATGGTAAGAGGACACAAACCCATACAGGAATGGGCATGACAGACAGACACCAGAGCGGGGTTGGGGGGCACTGGACACAGGGACAGGGGTCAAGACGGGGCAGAGTTTAATAAGGGCTTCAATTGAAACGATGTTTATTTCATAAAGCGGTTACTGGATACATGATGTTATTCATTATATATTTTATGTCTAAAATATTTTCAGTGATATAATATCAAAAGAGAAACCTAAGATGTATGTTCATCCAGAATTCCTCTGGGGCCAGAGTTAGCGTTATGTTAGAGCCTTTATTTCTTCATCTGATTTGCCTTCCAAGTTGCATGTAAGGTTTTTTCATATAAGAATCTTCCATTTAAAGGAAATGCCTGGAGTTTCTTGTGAAAAATGGCAATGATTGTCTGCAAGGCGGCTGGATGTTTTTACCCCCATTTGGTTTTTCGTTTACTTTACGTTGCTAACCCGGCGCTGATGGCTCCAACAGCCCCCGTTTTCTTGTCCTGTTGAAGCGTGTGGGATGCATGGAGTGGGGAAGAGCGATGTGGGAGAAAACTTTGCTTGTGGTTTCTCGGCAGCTGAGGAGGGTGGGGTCAGCCCTCTTTGAAACTGAAGCTACAAAGGTCTTTTCCAAGTCTGAGAGCCTCGCTCCATCGTATAGAGTTGCAAAAACCTGCAATGCGATCCGGGCCCCAGCCGGCACCACTATTTGAGCCCCCCTTTCTCATGTCCCTCCCTCATTAAAGCTCACCAGTTCAGTGTCCTGTTTCATCAGCGTCCTGCTGGTTGCCAAGTAACCCGGTAAACTGATCCTAGACCTTATGATGATACTTTTCCAAAGACCCAATGTGGTCTCAAAGGGAGTATAGCAGCCGGACACAGGGGTCTCACCTCCCCTCCTCTGCCAGGGTGACCCCCCACCCCAGTTAAGGATTACATTTACCTGTCGACTGGGGGTGCCTGGACAGCGTGGGTGAGAGCAGGGGCTGGTGGAGGAGAAGCTCATCAAATGGGGTCCCAATCAGAACGAAGTCCATTCTGCTCTGCCCTGTGCCCAGTAGCTCATCCACACCATCTCGTCCCACTGCCAACAGCAGTAATCTATCTTCGGCAGCCACTCGCGTTTGTGTTATCAGCGAGAATCACATCTGGCAAAATGGCAGGAAAAGTGCTTGCACGGGGCTTTTCAGCAAAACTCAATTAAAGTGGGGAATTGGACTTGAAAATGAGCCACTTTGCTCACTCCTTAACTCAGAACATTTCCCCCCTTCCCACACACACTGCGCCCTTCCACAGGGTGGTGCAGGCCTGGGATGCGGACAGATGTCAGGGAGAGGAGCCCCGGCACCAGTCACCAAGAGCTGGGGCATCTCCACCAAATCCCACCCACTCCTGTGAGGGAGGAACTATGAGTTCCATCTTCCAAAGGGGGAAACTGAGGCATATACCAGTAAAGCACATTTCCCAAGGCAGCACAGCTGGTCAAGGGCAGAGCTGAAATAAAAAGTCTAGTGCCTCTGGCTCCCAAACACAACCTGCTACTCCATGCTGCCTTGAGGAATGTCCACCCTGATCCTCTAGGATCTCACTCCACGGAAACCTAAGCTTCCTCCTGCTGATCCAAGAAACGCAGATGTAGACTCAGCTCCACCTGCAGAGTCTGCCTCCCAAAAGCACAGAGGGGCTTCCCTGGACGGCTAGTGCCACCCAGAGCCCCCAGGGTTCAGCCTGGATGCCTCGGTGGGTGGACACAGCCACTCCCCTGCCTTTGAGCTGCCTCAGGTGACCTCTGCCTGCCCCCTGGGGGGATTTGCAGTTCTTCTGGAGATCACCTTATCCAAAGCCTCAGTGGTGTCAGAGCACTAGCGGCAGCTGCGATTTCTCTAACCCCTTTTCCAAGCACCTTTCATTCTCACAACAAATCTGGGTGATACCATTATCCTCTTAAATATGCTGGAGTTCAGACTAGTGAAGTGTCCAGGGTCACACAGCTGACGTGGATCTGGAATTGAAAACGCATATCTGTCCGTCTTGGAAGGCCTGAACGGTGCTGCCTTCTATTCCTACTGTCAGGCATTTGGGGGGCTGCCCCCTTCCCAGAAAGACGGCTCATATTCAATGCATCCTTTTCAAGGTAGTCTCCCAGGTATAAAGTTCCATTCCTTCCACATACCTCAACACCACATACTCCAGGGCACTGCAGGGGAGGTTTCTTAAAGTCCCATCTGTTATTATCTCCGTTTGGAACTAAAGAAAAGAAAGCAAGTGTCAAAATGTGTATGGGGGAGTTTTCTATAGGATATTATTGGAATTTCATCTCCCTGGGGGAAAAAAAAAATCACACGATGGTATTTAGGGTTAGATAGTGAATATATTTTGATTTGAAATATGCAGTGAGTCACAGTTAATTGTGTGTTGGCCATTAAGACCTGGCCCAAAGAATGCTTTCATTCCTCAGGTGTTACCAACGGGGCCTTTCTGAGCGTGGGAATGTGGTTGCTTCAGTGCTGGTTGGGATCCCTGCCTCATAGGGCCTTAGGAAGAAATAAGACAGTGAGAATTGTTTTTGGTAAATCTCTTAGGCAGCAAGTAACCAAATATATGGCCAAAGGTTTCAGTTATAGGGGTCTATTCAGACACATTAACAGAGGTCCACAGGAGGTAATTCCAGGTTTAGGGCAGTGCAGAGATTTCATCAAAGCCCAGGCTTTTTCTGTCTATCCACTCTGCCAGGGGGCCAGGCTGTCCCTTAAGTTTGCAGGATGACTGCCCAGTTCCTAAGCAGCTGAGGGGGAAGAGCATTCCTCCTTGGCGGAAAATTTTTCCCAGAGCCCTCCCCGCTGCCCAGGCTTCCTTGTCATCTCATTGGCCAGAGCAGGGTTACATGACCAGTCCTAGACCAATCACTGGCAAGACGAAATGGTATTATCACGACTGATTTAGACCAAACAGGGCTTGGCTTCTCCCCTGGGGCCTGGCACAGTCCCTTCCAAAATAGGTGATGTGTCAGAAGGGAGGAGGCAGCAGCTGCGGTGTTGCCACAAGATGTTCCTCGAGAGGTCAGCGTCCACTTCTGAAGAAGCCAGGAAAGAGCTGGTCTTAAATGATGGACGGGACCTTGGAGGTGGGGCTGGGGAGCAGAGGCGGGGGTGGAAGAGGGTCTGGTCACAGCAGGGTCTGATGTCTTCGACAGGTAGAGCCACCCTGTGAGGTAGGAACCAGTTTATACAAGAGACTGAAGCCTGAAGAAATTAAGTCCCTGGGTCAAGGGCTGGACTTGGAATCAGGTGGAAATCAAATTCAAGTCCTCTGAGTCCAGTAATAACTATAAAAATAATGTCACACCTATGTACTATTCATTATATGCCAGACACTGTTCTATTATCTCATTAAATTCTCGCAGCAAACCTAGGAGGTAGGTTGCTACTGTTAGCCCCATTTTACAGTCGAGGAAACTGAGGCACAGAGAGGTTAAGTGGGCTGCCCAGGGTTGCACAGCTTGTTGGTTCTCGAGCCAGGATTCCAACCCAGGGCATCTCATGTCAGAGATCAGGTGCTTAAACACCATGTTCCCCTCCAAGCCTGGAATACCTGTTGCTCCAAGTCATGGGGGATCCAATTCTCTATTAACAACCACTTAATCACTAGTACCAGGAACAAAGGTACCTCTCCCCCTAGGTCGCTGTGGGTTGTTAGTTATTAACTGTCAGCTCACGTGCCACGCCTCTCAGTCCACTCCCATTCCGATCTTTGATGAGTGATGTATTCTCCTACAAAACGCATAGCCAGAGATATGATCAATCTGACCCAGATGTCAGTATGCCACGCTACTGAGAAACCCTTTCCTGAAGTCTCAGCCTTGCCCCATCTCAGACTGAGGGGCGTCAGGGGGCCACCATCATTATTTTCAGAAATGCTTAGGAAATCCCCGACACCTTTGGTATGGCCCAGGGGAACCCCACAGCCCCACGCTTGACCTCAGCCAGAGGGGCGTCCAGAGAGCTTCATCCCCATCCCAGTGGCTTGACCAGTGATCTCTGCTTACCCAGCCCTGGGAATGGGTGTGTTGAGGCTTTGCCCAGTCTGCCTGCAGGGCAAGGGTCTGCCCTTCCGCCTGAGGGTCCAGGGGGCGACAGAGACACTGAGGGGGTTTGTCATGCAGGGTCTGAAATCTGTGTCATGTTATTGCTACTCTGTTCAGACGACGCGCTGAGGTCCAACCCTATTCCTCAAGATAGGAGAGGTAGGGACCCTGCAGAGGATTTCCAGGGACTGGATGTGGCAGGAGACCAGCTGACACCTACCTTGGGCCTTGGCCCAGACCCTGGACCCCCTCCCACCCCTCCCAGCAGGCCCCACCTTCCTTCCCTTGTTCTGGAGCACACAGCCCTCAGGTCTGGGGATGTGAGCACACAGCACAGGAAATCCGAGCCAGCTTCCACTCTTCAAGGTCAGCCTGAAAGACGAGTTGAGTGATCAGGGGAGGATGAAGGAGTCTCTCCCAGCCCCCTAGCCCCTCCAATTTCTCCCTGAGCAGCCCAGTTTGGTCTGGTTCCTTCCCTCTCTGGCCTTACAGCTTTTTGAGAAGAATGAGCTGCTTGAAGAACACTTTACAAGTTCCTAAATTGTCACAACTTGGAGCACACAAGGTAGGAGTCTCACCCTTCGACTGGGTGGAGGGAGCTGGGCGCTGGCTGGGGTTCTTGTCCCAGGGCCCATTGTCCTGGCATCATTTCCTCCAAAGAGCTGCGTATAGCTGCTGGGCCTTGGTAGTGTCAGCATCTCCTCCCACCCCTGGGTAATTTTTCTCCCGGAGGGGCGGAAGCAAGCAAACCGCAGAGCTGTTGCTGCCCAGTGAGAGCCAGAGGTCCAGGCAGAGTGAGGATGCAGCCGCTTTAGAGAGTTTTTCTGCAGATTCAAAGATGGATGCCCAGGAATCAATCCCTTCTGAAGATGAATCCCGGCGAGATGCACAAAGAAAACCCCTTTGGTCTGAACAGGCAGAAAATGTTCCCGACCGGGCCTCTGCTCCAAGTTGATCTCTTGTGATTGGTGGGAGAGAGGGAGGAGGGGAGGGAGAGAGAGAGACAGAGAGAGAGGGGCGAGGGGGGGAATCATGTTTCATTGATCATGGCCAGCCAGATTAAGTTTGGATTTATCTTTTCCTTTAGAATTGGCAATGCTTGCCTATATCCGTTCAGGTAATTAAGAGGTAACTTGGGGGAGTTCATAGCATGCCCTGCACATCCTTGATGCGTCACAAGATCAGGCTTTTTCTAATTATAATCTCAGAGAATCTTGGAACTTGGTTCATCAGAGTTGGGCAGAAACCCTAAATGTTCTGTAGTTCTGCCCTTTCCATTGTATAGATGGAAAGACAGAGGCAGGGAAGGGCCCGATCAAGAGCAAGGCACACGTGTAGATGCAGCCGCCAGGTGCCTTCTGCTTCTACCTGCACAAGGGACCAGATGGAAGTGCCCACGTCCCCAGGGCTGGGGTGGTCCCCATGGCCAGGCTTTGCCAAGTCAGCATCCTCCTCTCTGATTCTGCCTCTCATTTTTTATCTCTAGTCTCTACCAGACTTCGTAGGAATGTCTGGAGAGTGGACCCAGAGGTAGAAGAAAAACGTCCATCTCTGATGTTTATACCAACTGTCTCCTCTTTGGTGCTTCTGGAAATGCACCATCAGACATAGGGCAGGGTGGAGGTTCCACGTGGAGGCCAGCTTGTGAGGTGGGTCATCCAGAGACCCAGGAAGGTAGAGTGACCATTTCTGAAAACTCACTCCAGGAAGCAAATGGCCCCTACAGAAGTTCTCATCGGGGGGCAATTGTGGTAATATCTGGAGACATTTTTGGTCCAGGGGTTCTACTGGCATCTAGTGGGTAGGGAACAAGTGATGATGCTAAACATTCTATGGTGTAGGATCAGCCCCACAACCAAAAAATCATCCTGCCCAAAATGTCAACAGCGCTGAGGTTGAGAAACCCTCCCCTAGAGAGAGTGACCTTGTTCACCTTCCATCTACGCAGCTCACACTTAAGTGTGGAACTGTTCATTGTTCTGCCTGTGTAGACACAGGTCCCACCAGGTCAGAGGGTGGAGTCACTGGGGGTGAGGTGGGAGACATCTGGAAGAGCTGGGTCCTGCAGCTGATCGTGGAGACAGATCCTGTCCCTCTGGCTGTGCCCCCCTCCCTCTCTGCTCGTCTGACAGGATGACTTTTCTAAAGAGAGGACTCATTTTTCAAGGGCACCGCATGTACTGATGCGTCTGCTGGGACCACAAACTCGCTCTCCAAGGTCATCTGTAGGAGTCATATCCATGACTTTGTGGCTCTCAACAGGGACTTTCCCTTTCTACCTGAGCTTGGGAAGAAGGAGAGAAAGAAGACCACCTGGACTTGCTGTCCTCTTACCTCTTTCCTTTCCATCCTTACTTTCAGTCTTACCCTTTTTCTTCCTCTTTATCCATCTTCTGTTCCAACTCCTTCTGGCCTAGGCCCTCGCCAAGTGTCCTCTTGAATTTCTTGATGCCTCTCTCCTGCCCCAACCTGGATGTTGTACAGATCAAAACAAAGATTTCATCCTTTCTCCTTGGAGCCTAGACCCCACATAGACAATTACCACCAGCCTCACCCCCAGCACTTTGGTGTATTGTATCAACTTGTTGAGATCCTACTGACATTGGCTAATGGCCCAGGGTCCCCAGAGCATACGCCCAGGGTGGCTACACGGTGCTGACACTTCCCTTGGCCACTCCACCTGTTGACAAAGAAATGGACTCAAGGAACTGCTTAAGGAGTCTGGCAGAACAGCAGCTATAAATGTGAGGTATGTGGATCAATGCTTATACTGTTTACTGGTGTGTGTTACTTGGGCAGTGAGACCATGAGCATTTGTCACATGGAGTGGCAAGGGGCCGAGTGGAGGGGAATATTTTCCCTCCATCTTTGTGAATTACAAAGCCCTCTTCCCCCAAAGGTAAGCTTGGGTGGAGAAGCTGGAAGAATTGGGGTTCACACAGCTCTGGGCCCACTCAGTCTTTCTCGTGTTTTATTCTGGTCAGGGTTATGATTCCACAGAGGAAGTAGAAAGCACCAGGAGAAGGAAGTGGGAAGAGGGTACTTCTGGGAGTCTTTTCATGCAATCCAGGCAATAACGAGTCTCTTCCAACCCAATAGTGGATATTCAAGTGAGAGAACCCAGGGACAGAATCAGGAGAAAACCCCTTGTCCCTTCCTCCCTCTGTCTCCTCCACCCTGTCCTTCCTTCCTCCCTGTGAGGTGCACCACCCTTTCCCCCTCACCTGTCTTCTCCCAAGTTCCACTTATGGAGCCTCAATTGTGTGTGTGTAAAAGCAAAGGGTTCCCTGGAAGATAAACAGTCATTCTCCCCAAGACATGCCTGTGTGTGCAAACCACAGGGCTGTGAGGGGAATAATGACATTAAATTAAATGGAGCAAAAGGTAGCTAAATCATAGCATGTAGATGCCATATTGGCTGACAAAATACCTTCACGTTTAATTACCAAAACATTCTATCAAGTATCCTTGTTAGTCCTGAATTACAAATAAGGAAACTGAGGATCAGATAAGACAAACCACTTGCTTGAAGTTCCACCGCTGGTGAGTGACAGAGGTTCTTTTGACTGCAAAGCAGAAGATCTTTTTGCCACACACAGAGTTGGCAAGAGCAGAGAACGAGTTTTGTCCGAACACTGGGACTAGAAAGCTACCATGAGTGAGGCAGGAATATAGCTCTGGGGTTCCCAAGGGCACAGACCAATAGCTCGAGAAGACGGGGAGGGAGCAGGACAGTTAAAGAGGGTGGAGAGGCAGGGGTAGCTGGGGGGAGATGGGCATGAGGAGTACAGGGGCTTCAGGGACAAAGGTGTGCAGACCCAAGGGGGCTGCCAGGAAAGAGCATCTTGGAGAGGAAAGAGCATCTTGGAGAGAAAAGAGCCAGAGAGATGCCTTCATCTGCTCCCTCCTTGTGCCTCTCTCCCTCTGTCTCTGCCTCCATTTCTGTCATCTATCCCTCTGAGACCTGGTCCTGAGCCCTTCCCACCCCTTATACACACACTTTAGGAGGCTTACTAGGGAGCTGGGAAGCTCCCAAGAGGCATGAAAATGCCTGGTCAAAGGCTCTGGCCCCAGAGCTCACTCTTTCTCCCATCACTCACTCCTGCTCCTCTGGACTCCAGCCCAACTGTGGTGTGACCACAGGGGACCTCAACTGCAAGGACCACAGAATTCTATGGGTCATCTGGTCAACCCTTAGGACCCAGTAGAGGAAACAGACCCAGGGAGTGTGTGTGGTTTGCCCAAGGACACCTACTGGTGAAGAGTTGGGGTGGGGTGCTGGCATACTGGTCTCCTGACCCAAGCAAGACTCTTGCCCCATTGTAAATGCAGAGCCAGGAGGACACTGGCACCACCAGGGACAGACCAGCAGACCCATAGCCTGAGACACGGCCTGCTTCTTCCAGAGTCAGTCCCGGCCACTTGGTCTCCAGGGGTTTGCCTCCCCTCCCTGGTTTAGTGCTGTTAAAGTGCATCTCAGTTCAGTGCTTTTGCTACGGTAAATATCTAATAACCATTTCGGACTCTGTAACTTGCCTCACAAAATAGTGCCTGGACATGGTGCTTATTTAGCTTGGTGCTGTGAGATAAAGACTCAGAAGAGGTCTGTAAACAACTGTCACATCTCAAGTGCTGTTGGCTGTGGTCCAGAGGAGGGTGGCCCACCGACCGGCACCTGCGACCGATCCTTATTCTAGATGTGGGGATACTGGTGTGTTTTTTTAACTTGTTTCAGCCAGCTTCTCCTTCACAAAAGCTGCTGAGATAATGAGTGTGTGTGTGCGTGTGTGTGTGTGAGACAGAGAGAGACAGAGAGAAGAGCTTAAATATTTACAGATTAAAGCAAATCTTTGAGTGAGTATTAATATAAAAATGTATATGTCACAAATCACCTTGCCGGTGAGCATGTAGGTGCATATACATACATGTGTTCAATCATGAGAGTGGGTCCATGTTTTTAATAGTCCCCAGAAAGATTCCCACAAAGGAGAGGACAGCTGGAATGATTGGTCATAATGATCACATCAGGTTTACCGTTTACAAATTGCTCTCATATTCATTATCTCTGTTAATCCCCACCACTTAGCTATTTTCATGCCCATTTTACAAATGTGCATACTGGGTTGCAGAGAGCCCAGAGGATGGACTGAAGTTCAAATGCTGCTAAGTGACCAGCTTGAGCTCCTGACTCTAAAGCATAGAGGCTAAAGACACCAGATTCAGAAACATTAGCGGCGATGTCAGATTTGAATCCAGACTTCCACACTTACCTGCTACGAGGTTTTAAGCAGGGAATTATCTTGCCAAATTCATGATTTTCTCACCTGCAAAATGGGGATTGTCTCCCTGCCTATCTCATGGGGAGATTGTAAAGGATAAATGGTTGATGTGAGAATGATACATGTAATATGCGTGAACGTTCCACACCGTGTCTGGCCCATTGCAGGCACCTATAAATGTTTGCTTTTGTTATTATCAGTTGGTCCAGTTTCCATCACCCTGTTTGCTGTCCCAGCAATATGAGAGCCCCTCTCCTTTCTCTGGGTCAACTGTGGTGTCACTTGATCAGTATCACGACAACATTTTGCTCACAGGACCCCTTTACAGTGTTAAATATTTTTGAGGACTCCAAAGAGCTTCTATTTATGTAAGTTACATCTATTTTTATCTACTGAGAAATTTTAAAAATACTATTATAAAATAATGATAACAAACCCATTACAATGAACATAAATAATATTTTTAGGTAAAATAACTGTATTTGACCAAATAAATTTGTAAGAAGAGTGGCCTTCTTTTACATTTTTGGAAATCTCTTTAATGTCTGCCTTATTTGAAGACAGCTGAATTCTCATTTTCTGCATTCAATCTGTTGTGATATCACATGTCAGGCAGCCTCTGGAAAACTCCACTGCACATTCATGAGAGAATGAAAGTGAAAAAGGCAGTTAACATCTTAGTATTATTATAAAAATAATAATAACCTCATGGTCCCCCAGAGGCCACAGACCATGCTTTGAGAACCCCCATGTGAGATGAAATTTTTTTTTTTTTTTTTTTTTTTTTTTTGCGGTATGCGGGCCTCTCACTGTTGTGGCCCCCCCCGTTGCGGAGCACGGACTCCGGACGCGCAGGCTCAGCGGCCATGGCTCACGGGTCCAGCCGCTCCGCGGCAGGTGGGATCTTCCCGGACCGGGGCACGAACCCGTGTCCCCTGCATCGGCAGGCAGACTCTCAACCACTGCGCCACCAGGGAAGCCCAGAAATGAACTTTAAGCTCACTCCCATCCAGGCAGGTGGTGATTCTCTACATCTCTGTGAATATATCTGAGAAATTAAGATTGACTATGACAAAAGTAGACAATTACTTCCTCAGATTTCTCCCTAGGGACATACGCTTATGGACCTAACATTGATAAACTAAGGTTTGGCTACTTCTAAGCTGAGCCATCAATAGTTACCAGCCTCTTCGATGGCATCCACCATTGGTCTTAGATTGAGAGACTGTTGATCGGTAGACACCATATGTTGTGTCACTGAGAATGCACTTCAGTGTAAGAAACTGAAACCAAGATCAAAACTGATTTCAAGCATCAGTGAATTTACCATCTCACATAACAAGAAGTCCCAAGGTTGAGAAGTTACAGAGTTGGTTGTTTCAGAGGCTCAACAGTAACCATCAATGGCCCAGGTTCTTTCCGTCTCTTTCCTCTATAGGCTGATTATATCAGCTTCGTCTCTCACATTCATAAGATGGCTGCAGCCATTTCCTCCATCACGTGCAGCTACAACAACATCGTTACCAGAAAAATCATTGTTTCCTTTGCGTCTCTTTGTATTAGTGGGAAACATTTCTCCCAGACAACTTTCCTTTGACTATTATTGGCCAAAAGGAGGTCACATGCTGTATTAGTTTCCTAGGGCTGCTGTAACAAAGTACCACAAACTGGGTGGCTCAGAACAACAGAAATTTACTGTCTCATGGTTCTAGAGCTGAAAGTCAGAAACCAAGGTTTCAGCAGAACTATGCTCCCCCTGAAACCTGCAGGGGAAGGAACCTTCCTTGCTCCTCCAGTTTCTGGCAGCCCCAGTCCTTCCTTGGCTTGTGGCAGTATTACTCCAACCTTCACATGGTGTTCTCCCTGGGTCGGTTTACGCTGTCTTCCCTCTGTGCTTGTCTGTGCCTGGGTCCAAATTTCCACCTTTTTATAAGGACACCAGTCACATTGGACTAGGGCCCACCATAATGACCTCATCTGAACTTGGTCATCGGCAAAGACCCTATTTCCGGGTGCCACATTCACACGTACTGGGTGTTAGGACTTTAACATATCTTTTGCAGGGGAGAGGGACACAATTCAACCCATAGCACCTGCCCTTTCTTGAGTTACTGGCAGGGGAAATGAAGTCATTGCTGTTGGCAGTCAGTGGTCCTCAATCAGGGTGTAACAGCTTCACTGGAGGGCATGTGGGGGAAGAGTTTTTAGAAGTCCTGACATCTGGGGGTCCCTCTGAGCACACAGTCCCTTGGGTGGGGGAGAGAAATGCTACACATCCTATAATGCAAAGGCCAATAGTGCCCCACTGAGAAACACTGAGGACTAATCCAGGGCATGGCACATGTGGCCTCTGAGAGGAGTGTAAACAGAGCCAAACCAGAGCTCTGGCAGAGACACAAAGAGGGGAATATATTAGGGGAGGCCATTAGCAACGTCTGTTCACTGTTGCACTGTCATTGCACGTGTTATTCCAAGGGCCTCTGAACCAGAACCAGAGTGACAGTTATCTTCCTCTCTTCCTCACGATGGCAGAGAAAAAGAATGGCAGGAATGATTTCATTATTTGTTTGAAATACTGTTCTCCCCTTCCCCACTATGCCCATGCCCATCTGGCACCATCAGTTTTAGTAATGTAGATGATTTCAGGGGAAGGAAAGTAGGAGAAAAGAAAAAGAAATCACTAACAGCTTCAAAACAGCCACCACTACCTTTTTTTTTTTTAATTTTATTTTTCAGACGTTATGCTATGTGTGTTTTGTTTACCAAATCAGGATACTATGTATATTCAAAACCAGGCATACTGCTTTTAGGAGAGCAATGCCTATTGTTCTAATGATACAATTGAAGGGATGCAGAAAATTGTAAATAAAAGGTACTCAGATCTAATTCCCCAATAACAACCATCGTTATCACTCTGTTGAATCTGTCCTGTTTTACTTTTCCTCCCTAAGCATTCTAAAATATAAGATTTCAGGTTAAACTACTACATATACCGATTGTTTTCACCCTGGTTAATCAGTAACATTTACAAGTTCTACACAAAGATAATATAAAGAGTGGCTTGGTGGCACATAAAATCTGCCACTAGATTTTCCTAATTTAAGAAGTATAATGATTCGGAACATTAGTGCTCCGGTTGCTAGAAGCAAC
Source organism: Monodon monoceros (assembly GCF_005190385.1). NCBI lineage: Eukaryota > Metazoa > Chordata > Mammalia > Artiodactyla > Monodontidae > Monodon > Monodon monoceros. The sequence continues at coordinate 34,140,338 of NW_021703780.1, forward strand.
AGGGCCTCTTCACCCACGCAGAGTGGACTGGGATCTCTTTTGCATCCTGTGATTCTGAGTGGGTTGTGGGGAAGACCCCAGGCCCAGGTGGAGTCAGGTGCTTCCTTCTCCAGGGTCTGCTCTGCTACTATAGGCCCTTCCAGTCCCCTCCTGTGAGGCCTCCAGGATGGAAGGGACCCTCAATGGAAGGGTGCCCTCAATGATGCCTGCCACAGAGCCCATCTCACCCGTCTCCTTGCAGTGCCTACCTGCTTCGGCCCCTAGCAGGCAGTAGGTGCCACCGATGGATGGTTACCCACGATGGTGGGTAACCGACCTGGGAGGGCTCCTTCCTTGCACTGGACTGTTTCCTCTTCCATAGAATGGGGCAGGGCAGACGGCTGCTTTCCTTTCCAAGGTCCTCTGCAGCCTTATCAACCTAGCACACCTCTTTGCCTGCAACTGAAGGCGGAGTGACCCTCAGCACCGCCCCTGCTGCTGGCCAGGCTCTGCTCTGAAGGCCCCTGACCGCGCGCCTTCACGCCCCTCCTGAGCATGCGCAGAGCCAGGCTTTAGGGCCTCTAGACCTGCTGTGGGAGCACCCCACTTGCCCATCCCTCAGGGAAACAGAGGGCAATGCTTAGTCCCAAGGAGGACATCCATGGCCCTGGGGCTCCTTGGATGACATCATGGAGACAAACCCTGGCCTTGCCACACCAGCTGGACATCCGCTTCCCTTGTCTTCCAGCCTCTGTCAACTGCTCGCCACCTCCTGTTCCCTCCACACTCCCTCCACACCGCTGTGCTTGTTCTTGCTGCCTCTGTCTCTCCACAGACCTACTCACCCTCCATGCCCGGTCCCTCCTCCCCAGCCCCGGCCTGCAGCCCCTCCGTCCCTGTGTGAAGGGAAAGGTTAAGTGGAGGCATGCTCGCCTTGTCTGTCGTGATACAGACGCAGCAACTTGCTCCCCTAATCAATCTTTCAGGCATGATTAGGCTGCAGTGAGACTCAGGCCACGCGCAGCCCAGCCTGCCCAACAGGCTGACAGCTTCCAGCACCACCTGGGCAGGTGCACACACACACACACACACACTCAAGCACACATGCACATGTGTGCACACAATGCACTTACACATGTGCACACACATTCACACAGATGTGCACACACAGACGCATGCACACTCATGCACACACAGTCTTCTGAGTCTGGGTCTGGGGCCTTACTGGGTGACTGGAGCCCATCCCTTGGGTGACCACCTCTGCCTCTGCTGCCAATCATTTCTTCATTCATTCCACAAGCATGTACAGAGTGGCTCCTATGTGACAGGTCCTGTTCCAGGAGCCGGGAAGTACCTGCCCTCGGGGAGCCTGTGGGCTGGCAGGGAACACAGACAGTCACGGGTAAACAATAAAAAAGGGGAGATTATATCATGAGCAAAGATGCCGACTGCTTGGAAGAAAGTAAAGGGAATGCTGTCGGGGGGCTGGGCAGGTGGTAGGAAGAGCTTCTGAGTCCCCAAATTCTGGGAACTGCTTACCACTGGGCAGACAGGCTGGGTTCAAGCCACCTCTGCCACTGATGGTGGGACCTTGGGCTTAATTTCCCTGTTCCTCAGTTTCCTCATCTGTAAAATGCATTATAACACCAGTTGCTCCTCATAAGGAGGTTATGAGGGGAGCCAAGTTAATGTATGTGAACCGCTCAGAGCAGGCCCTGGTGGAGGGGAAGTGCTCAGCGCGGGTTTCCCACCAGGATTGATCCAATTCAGGGGTTGTCCTTACAAGGTGGTTGTTATCTGGAGGACATAGCATTAGATTAAGATGGCAGAGATGAACAGAATAGGGCCCTGAGGTTGGGGGACACAGGGCAGGTAGGTTGAGAAGCAGGGCATGAAGGAGCTCAGGCAGGTGGAACCCTGCAAGATGGAAGGCCTAGAGAGGTAAGGCCTGCAGCTAAAAACGTGTCTTACCCACTTCTGATTTGGGCCAGGCCAGGTCTCCAGGCAGAGCTGAATTTCATCCTCCAGGAACATATCCTGTACTGAAACCTCTGAAAAAACTTTACGCGAAATAGCACAGAATGGCCCATATAGTTTCTTGTGGGAGTCTGGGAGCATGGGGTCCAGGGCACATCCCCCTTTCTGGCTCTGCCCTGAAGTGCCCCCCTCTTTCCTCCTCTCACCTCTCACTCCTCTTACTACCCGCCCTTCCGCTCCACCTCGTCCAGCACAGGGATCCCTAAAGGTGGCGGAACCACCGCCAGTAAACTCACTGGGTGTGGACACCTATAAATAAGTCAAGTGGAAAGCTCCACAAACAGAATTAGAACAACCTCAGTTAACACAGGCTCTCTGCTCCATGTCAGTCCAGGTCAGGATCCCCACTGCCCAGTTCCCACAGCTGCTCAAAGAGCCCTGGACCTGATCTGGGAATCTCCAACCTAAGGGTTTCTGCAACAGTTTCCCACATCTGGGACCACTGGTGGGAAGGGGAGACACAGCCCTGCCCTCAGGGATCTCCAGTCTGAGGGAGAGAATTTAAACAAGCAAACAAACACAGGACTAAGACACTGGAGAAGAGAATAAGGATTGCTGGATAAGAAGAACTTCCTATGGCTGAGACTCCAAAGTTCCTCCTTCAAGGATCTCACCCCTCCTAGAGGGAGTCGTCAGTGCTAAGAGCAGCTGTCCAGGAAGGAGAACTCCACACATCCTTCAACCTTCATTTTCACACTGAGCTTCATGCTCTCCAAAAGCTTTTCATGCCCTTTATGTTGTTAGAGCTTAAAACTCCTCACTTTACAGTAGCTTTCCAATCCCTATGAGAAGGGCAGGCTGGGAGTATCATCCTCATTATGAAAGGAGGGGAAACCGAAGTTTAGGAGTAACACAGATACCCCAGTATCCTGAGCTGCTTGCTCAGAGCTCTAACTGGGATCCTGGATTTTAGCCAAAGGTCTTCCCTTATGCCTGTTTTCTCTAGTGCCTCTAGTGCCTGTTTTCTCCTTTTCAAAATGGAGATAATTGCAGTAACCACACACAGAGGCATTGCGATTTAAGAAGGGCTGAGCACATTATGAGTTCTCAATCTACTGCTACTACTACTAATAATAATTATCATTGTTATTATGTTTATTGGGGGTTCCCTCCAAAGCAGATCCCGAGACATGGATTTGTACGCAAGTAGTTTATTTGAGATGTGAGCCCTGGAGGTGCCAGCAGGGGTGTGGGGAAGTGAGGTGGGGAGGGGGCGGGAGCCACCACTGTGTATGTTAATGAGCAGCTCCCACTGTGGAGAAGTGAGTCTCCACCCCACTGGGGTCCTCCTGGCCACCGTGTAGAACAGCCTCACAGGAGTCCCACCTGAGGGTAAGGACCCCAGGATACTCATCCTCCAGTTCCCACACATCCCTGGACACCGCTGGGCCCATTAACCCCCTGGCGGTTGGGGCCCTCCCTGTGCACAGAGAGGAGAAAGCTCTGAGCCAAGTCAGGGGTGCTTGAGTGGGTCCCCGTGATCATGAGCTGGGACAGTGGGTCGGGGGGGCGCTGACCACACCTGCCCCCCAGGGAAACGTCCTCCTCCTTACTGGTTACCACCGTCCTCTGGACAGAATCCTATAAGAACTTCGAGCTGAAGCTCTCATTGGCAGGGATTCCATCTGTTTGGGCCACTGCTGTCTCTCCAGTGCCCAGCTCCTCACGCTGCACACAGGAGGTGCTCAAGAAACATCTCTTGGAACATGAAGGCCCCTGTAATAGCTTTTCACGGCACATTTCACTTCTCTTCTATGCCTCTCAGTACACGGGCACAGCCCTCTAGGCCAGGCCCAGAACCAAGCAGCCCTTGTTCCTAGCATGGCGCCAGAGCATTCCTGGAACCCAGGGCATAATAGAGCTCCATCTTGAGTAAGGAGTAGAAACCAGAAGCCACATCACCGCACGAGCAGAGGCTGGAGTGGGGAGCGGGGGAGCCGTGGAGAGCCGTCCGCAGAAAGCTGATAGGTAAAGATTAAACGTGTCAAACCACCTGGAGAAAAGGTAGAAGTTAATGTCTCATTGCTCATTGGCTCCCATGAGCCAAATTGCCTCAGCAAATTGGCTGGCCTGCGGGATTTCCAAGGCCTCTAGCTTGAGAAAGCTTCTATGGAACCATGTGATACAAAGAAAGGAATTTTTAAGGGAAAAACGGTCCACAGAGGAGGCTTTGTGAGCAACAAATGAGGAGGCCCAGCAGGGGCTGTGCAGCTCTAGCTGTTATATGGAGTCTGTGAACGCAGCAGAAGGACTGCACAACATGAAGGGGGTGGGAGGTGAAGGGCAGAGGGCTTTCTGTGGCCTTTAGTCTAGCGGGAGCTTGACGGGGGGGAAAGAAGGTGGAAGGAGGGGAGGGGAGCAACCACAGGAGCGGGGAGGCCCCCTTGGATGACCTTTCTGCGGTTCTATTTCCTCCAGACTAGGCCAACTTTACAGTAGTGGCTGACACCCAGCAGGATATGAGTTTAAAATGTATCAGTCAGTCACTGCCGCAGTGATACTGTGGACTAGCCACCCCAAAATTTAGTTGCCTGAAACAACACTTGTTTATTTTCACATTTGGTTTTTTGCTTCTCACACCACTCCCATCAAGATATGGGGTCTATGTCCTCTCCCCTCAAATTTGAGCTGAACTCGGTGATAGCGTATAATCAACTCTGAAATGGTCTATCTCTAGACTTTTGTTATGTAAATAATAAATATTGTTGTTTGTTTGTTTTTGCGGTACGCGGGCCTCTCACTGCTGTGGCCTCTCCCGTTGCGGAGCACAGGCTCCGGACGCGCAGGCTCAGCGGCCATGGCTCACGGGCCCAGCCGCTCCGTGGCATGTGGGGTCTTCCCGGACCGGGGCACGAACCTGTGTCCCCTGCATCGGCAGGCGGACTCCCAACCGCTGTGCCACCAGGGAAGCCCATAAATATTGTTTTAATTAGATACTCTGTTACTGACAGCTCAGAGCATCCTAATGGATGCAAAGGTACTTCAAATCACATCCAACACCAGGGAGAGACTTTTAGCTAGTGGTGGCATCTTTCCCTCGGGGCCCTATGTGCTTCCACAGGCCAAACTGTGGATCTAGTAGAAATCGTTGTTTTCTGTCACTACAAGTCCTTAAGTGGCTCCCCCCCTCCCCGACTCCATTTCCATCTCCAACCAACTAGAATAGCCTCAGATCCTCTCTTACTTTGGCTTGCATGTCTGTCCCCACACTTAGGACCTGTAGTTCCACCAGTGTCCCCTGTCCCAAATCCTGCAGGGCTGTCTGATTCAGGGATTCAGGGAGGATCATGGTTCTGCTCTCTAGCCCTCAGGAAACCAACAAGCCAGTTGGCCCTGCTGTTCTGGTCTCCCTCCACAGGCAGGCATATGCCTCAGCTCCTAAGGTTAAGAAGCCTCAATTTCGGCCAAATGGGTTTACATGCAAAATACACAGGGATTCGGGGAATTACTCATCATAGTGTAGCTGTGGGGACAGGGGTGTGGAGCAAGGGGGAGGAGAGGTCAAAGGCTTTGGACTCTTGGACTCTGCAGGGGATGCATCCAGGGGATCCCTAGTGCTGGAGGAGAAGAGGTGACCAAAACAAGTGTCACCTGTTTACCTGTGGTGCCAATGGATTTTCTGTCCTTCTCTGTGTATTTAGGTCTTGTAGGCATGGAACACTGTCACTCTCTCTCCGCTCGTAGGTGCCTGTCTCTCTCTGTCTTCACCTCTGTGTGTACCTGTCTGTCTGTCCATCTTTCCTTAGTGGTTGCCGCTGTGTGTGGCTCCCTTGGTGCCTTGTCCTTCTTTGTCTTTTTCTTCCACGTGCACAGGATGCTCAGTGAACACGAGCCAGATATTTGCTGATGTTCTGGGAGTACGTGTTGGTCTATATCAGGTCTTCATAAAGTCCTCCTTCAGTTTTTAAACTCAAACATTTTAGGTTCAGGGGTGATAAACAACTGCAAACAGCCTTTGAAGCAGATGGAATTTTTTTCTCATAGCCTATCAGTACTTCTGCTCCACTGGCCATTGCAAAACACAGATCCTCTTCCCTTTCAGAGTAACGTTTTTTTCAGTTGTGGCAGGGGTTGAAATTGTGTGACGTCATCTTCCTTAACTTCGACAAACTCTACGTTTGCTTGCAGGCTGCGTGAAGACTTTGGAAAACTATGCATTGCCTGGTCACTAAAGGGAAGACCCTACCTCCACTTCCCAGCCCTTCCCAGCGACACCCCCCGCCCCAGGGGCCAGGCCTGGGACAGAGTGCTGAGGTGTCTGGCTCCCACCTACGCTTCCTGGGAGAAGGTAAATGAGGAAGGGCTCACGTCCTCAGACAGGCGCCCCATCGCCTGATTGGCAGTCGTCCCCCACAACCATTTGCCTCCACTTTCCCATCTGGGAGCCCAGCTGTCATCTTCTTAAACATTCCGATGACTAATGTGGGAAGAGAATTCTCAGTGAACTCAGAGGGGGCAGGAAACTTTTGAGCTTGGCCCCCTCCCCGTTCCCTGCCAGGGGGATGACATTTTCTCAAGGCAGAAGAGCTTGCCAACATCTGCATCCTGGCTTTCCTCGGCTCCGTTTCTGCTTGCTTAATCGAGCTGGAATATTTCAGCTGAACCCGTGGGGTTCCAGGCTCTGTACCTGGGGACAGTCGCTGACACCTGGAAGTGAGTGGGAAGTGACAAAAGCACACTTCTCCCTGGCTGGCAGAGCAAATCTAGATTTGAAGGTCTTTGGGATTTGGCTTGGGGTGCTCAAGAGTTAGGAATATCGAAGGTTGAGAAAGCTCCCTGAACAAAGGGGAAAGTGGGCAACTCCTCTCTTGCTTTCCTTCCCTCCCCCCTTTTCTCATGTGGGAGGGTTGGAAAGGGACAGGTGAGGAAGTTGGGCTTATAAAATCGGTGGAAGCTCCCTTCTCTCAGTTGAGCTTAAGTGGAGGCACTGTTTGGCCTCCGTGTAGCACAGAGTCCTCCAGGGTCAGGGGATCCACTCTGGTTCCATCGGCCAAAATGGTTCCGCCTTGATATACATTATATACAGGACTCCCAGACATGGGGAGGGGGGAGGGGACAAGGCAAAGGAGCCTGGTCTCTGTAGTTATAACTGGTTCTCAGAGGTCCCCAATGGTGTCTCCTTAATGCCATTGGGTCTTTTGTCCAACCCTCTCATGTTACCCTGAGGGAAACAGGCCTGAAGTAAAAGGAAAAAACAGTGGACTTCCCTCGCCGTCCAGGGGTTGAGACTCTGCGCTCCCAATACAGGAGGCATGGGCTCCATCCCAGGTCGGGGAACTAAGATCCCATAGGCCACACAGTGTGACCAAAAAAAAAAAGAAGAAAAAGAAACAGATCCAGAGAGATTCAGAAACTTACGCAAGCAAGTTCATGGGAGAACTAGTCTTCTAGGCTTGCTGTCTCTGACTCCAAACCCTCACTCTCTAAATCCAGGCTTCTCATCTCTGGCTGCACTTTAGAATTTAAAAGTACCCATGCCAGGGTACTGAATCCCAGACTAATTAAGTCAGACCCTCTGAAGGTGGAGTCTGGGTCTTGGTAACTTTTTAAAGTTTATTTATTGAAATATAAAATTCTTCTAGAAAAGAACATTCTTCTAGAAAAGTGTGCAAATCCTAAATGTACACATTCGATGGGTGTTCACAAACTGAATGCACACGTGTAACTAATGTCCAACTCAGGAAACAGAGTCTTGCTGGCCACCTGGAATCCCTCTCACACCCGCTCCCAGTCTCCACCTAAAGTTAACCAACATCCCCACTTAGGTTAGTTTTAGGTTAGTTAGTTATTTAGTTTAGGTTAGTTTTGCCTGTATGTGAACTTCGTACAAATGGAATTTGAAAAGTAGGTACTTTTTGTGTGTCTGGCCTCATTTATGCACATTATGTTTGTGGGAGCTATCCCGATTGTTGCTTGTAATGGTGTCTGTTTATTCTCAAAGTGCTCTAGAATCTCATTGTATGAACACGCCACCCTTTATTTCTCCATTCTCTGGTTGACGAGCATACGAATGGCTTCTGGTTTGGTTTACCATGAAGAACGCTGCTATGAACACTCACGTGTGTGTTTTGGTAGCTATGTGCATGCCCTTCCGTGTATACATGCCGAGGAAAATGCTGGAGCGGGGGTATGTGTGTATTTAGTTTAGATACTGCCGAGCAGTTTTCTGCTGCGTGATTGTGCAATTTACACTCCCGCCAGCAATGCATGAGCATTTTGGTTTCTCCACAGCCCAGCCAGGGCTTGGTATCATCTGTAAGCTTCATTTTAGCCAGCTGTGATGGCCAGTGAAGCTGAGACCCTGGACGTGTTTACTGGCCACTTAGGTAGCCCCTTCTGTGAAATGCTTCCCTGGTGATACTAGTACATAACCAGGGTTGAGAACTTCTGTGGCTTAGCCATGACAGTAGCTTTGGGAGACAGAGTTGGGGAAGCCAGGGTAGACTCGTGTGTGTGTGTGTGTGTGTGTGTGTGTGTGTGTGTGTGTGTGTAGGTGCAACAAGGGCACCTACAGGAGCCATTACCCTGGAGTCCAGGGTGCCCCCCGGAGCAACTGAGCTGGAATCTTCTGGAAGGCACACTTATCAAGACAAAGTAAGAAACTCTCGTGAAAGGAGCATCACATCACAGCCACAGCAATGTGCTGCAGCAGTGGCCAGGGCAGCAGGTGGCCAGAGACCCGAGGAGCTGACCCCAGGAGCTGCCTGCTGTCTGGAAGGCTCCCTCTGATTTAACACCCTTTGAATTAAAGGGCTCGCAGCAGGCCCAGCCCCACTGGAGCCGTCTTTATTAGGAACAAAATAAGGGAAGGTCACCGAGCCACATAAACCAGAAAAAGTGACATCAGGTATCGACTGTAAGAGAGGGGGATTAATGATGGTTTGTTGACAGGAAGGCAGGAGCTGGCCCCAGACACCCTCCCCCACCACGTGGAGACCTGGGAGCAAACATTTCATTTTGACATCTGCCAGCAGAGCCCAGATAATCAGATTTCTCTGGGAGGACGAGGCAGAGGCATCAATAAAAAGGGCAGATTTATCCTCCCGGCATCCTGAGCTTAGCGTGGGCTGGGCTGGTCCTCCAATCACAGCGAGACCCAGACATTGTCACCATCACCTTCACCATCCCCAGTGCCCCCTTGGGTTGTTCAGCACAGTGGGTCAGGTGGCACCTCCCCGGACCCCCGCACTCCTTGGCTCACCTGGGAGCTTCAGGGTCCCACTGAGGCAGCAGCTTCTCAAGGCCATCTGTCTCTGCTCAGGCACCCTTGGGTCCCTCATGCTAAGACACACTTGGGCAAGGAACCATCAAGGGACAAACTCCAGGCCGGGTAGTAGTTGCCAGTTTAGAGATGAATCCAGGACCCAGTGTCAGAGGCACCTAAGGGCTCCCTAGACGCTGCCTTCTCTTCCTGGACTCCCTAGAAAAACCTGTATTTTCTCCCTAGTTTCTCTCTGTAGCCAAACTGCAGTAAAAGCAGAGGACTTCTTTACTTTGACCATTTTAAAAACAGTTGTTGTATCTGGTTGTCTAGCTAGAAATGTTAAGGATCATCTTGTTCTTCCCTCTCATTTTATTTACCACCGCCACCATCATCATTATCATCCTATTTATTGAGAACTTACTATGTGCCAGGCACTGTTCTAAGTGTGCTCCGTGTTTGAGCTTATTTTATTCTCACAACAATCCAATGAAACAGGTGCTCTCATCACTGCCCTTATGCAGGTAAGAAAACTGAGGCAGAGAGATTACGAAATTTGTCCATGGTCGCACAGCCCCACTACATTATATTTCTTTATTATAAATAAATTGAGACTCAGAAAAGTAAAATAATATTCCCACCATAATTTATTGAGTGTACACGTTGTGTCAGAGGCTTTACAGATTTTATTCTTAAGTCTTATAAAACCCCTGTCAATTGGTGTTTAGTCTGCCGTAACAAAGTACCACAAACTGGGCAGCTTCAACAAGAAAAACGTATTGTCTTACCATTCTGGAGGCCAGAAGTCCGAGGTCAAGGTGTCGGCAGGGCCATGCCCCCTCGGAAGGGGCTAGAGAAGGGTATGGTCCAGGCCTCTCTCCTGGCATCTGGTGGTTCCTTAGCTTATGCAGCATATGACTCCAGTCTTCGCATGATGTCCTCCCTGTGTACAGCTCTCTGTGTCCAAATTTCCCCTTTTTACAAGGACACTCATTATACTGGATTAGGGCCCACCCTAATGACCTCATCCTGACTTGACCACATCTGCAAAGACCTCATCAATAAATAAAGTCACATTCACAGATACTTGGGGTTAGTATCTGTGATACTTAACATCTTTCTGGGCACCCAGGTGGGTATTCTCTTTACCCAACGAGGAAAGCAAGGCTTGGAGAAGTTAAGTGATTTGGCCATATACCCGGGCAGTAAAGCCAGACTGTGGAGGTGCCTGGACTCTAGCCCAAGGGTGAACATGGGACTCACCTGGGGAGCTTTCATAAACACTGCTGCCTGTCCCATCTGAAAAGATTTCATTCGTCCCCAGGTGATTCTCTAGGTGGCCAAGGTTGAGGACCTCAGGGTTCGAGCCTGGGCAGTTGACCACATTGGCCGTGCCTGTTTCCTGTGTTGTCAGAGCTGAGCAGACTGCAGCCCTCTGGTACCACCACCGGTGCTCTGCCCCTGGATTCCCCATTCTGCACGATGAGCAACAAGAGAAGCCACTGTAATGAGAAGCCCATGCACCGCATGGAAGAGGTAGCCTCTGCTCACCGCAACTAGAGAAAGCCCGTGTGCAGCAACAAATAAATAATTTATTTAAAAATTCAATCAATGTAATTCATATATTAATAGAATAAAGGAAGTATTGGCAGATGCAGACAAAGCATTTGACAAAATGCAATGCCCAGTTATATAAAAAACTCAGCGAATTAACAATAGAGGGGAACTTTCTCAATTTGACTAAAACTGTCTACAAAAATCTTAGAGCAAACATCATACTTAATTAAAGATTTAAAGTTTTCTCTCCTGTTAAGAAGAGTCTGAATTTTACCCTTCTTGCAGGCTAACAAGTTAGCCTACTGTAGCTTCATGGATATTGTATTAGCCGACTCGGTGCCTTAGAAAAATACCAGATTGGTATTTTATTCATAAATAAACAGAAAGTTATTTTCTCATAGTTCTGAAGGCTGGAAAGTGCAAGCTCAAGTTTCCATCAGGATTCAGTTTCCGGTGAGAGCTGTCTTCCTGGCTTATAGACAGTGCTTCGTCCTTATGTGGCCTTTCCTTTGAGCATGGCAGAGAGACAGAGACAGGGATAGAGAGACAGAGAGAGAGACACACACAGACAGAGAGAGACAGAGAAAGAGAGCAGGCTTTCTGGTGTTTCTTCTTGTAAGGACTCCAGTTTTATTGAATCAGGTCCCTATCCTTATGATTTCATTTAACCTTGATTATCTCCTTATAGACTCTATCTCTAAATATAGTCACATTGGGGGGTTAGTGCTTCAACATACAAATTTTGGCAGCAGGGACACTATTCCGTCCATAGCAGATGCCGACAGGAGACATGAGACTCCTGGGTCAGAGGCAAAAGACAATTACTCAAAGCCCAGCAGGAAGCATAAGCTTCATGTTCTCATCATTCCTCCCCAAGTCCTATTGGGCTTAAATTGATGCTCCACACCAAGTGGGTTTGTGTCATGGAGGAGGAACCCCAAACCTAGGGAACCTCAATCTTTCATAAGTGGCTGCAAGAAAACCTGCCCAGCCTTTGCCCTGGGGTGACTATCAAACAAATTGGACAGCAAATAAATTGTCCCTCTTCTCCAGAGGGATACACTATCTCTGTCTTCCTAGGCTGTTTGCTGTACCCACATTCTTGAAAAGATAATCCAGAGGCTAGTGCCTCTGCCGTAAGCATTTCTCTTACAGAAGAGAAATCTCTTGCATGAATTCGAGAGATCCATGGAGAATTATTTCCCAACATTCCTAAGATGGAGAACAAGGCAAGGATGTCCACTCTCACCAATTTAATTCAACAATGTACTGGACATGACGGCCAACACAGTAGTGCAAGAAAAGCAGAGACTGCAAAGGAAGAAGTAAAATTGTATTTGTAGATGAGCTGATTGTTTACATAGAACATGCTAAGGAATTAGGGCTTTTGCAACGAAACAACTACGAGAACTAATGAGTGAATTTAGGAAGATCATAGGATATAAGGTCAAATAAAAAAAGCAATTGGATTTCTACATACTAGTGACAAGCAATTCTTGAAATTCTACTTACAATAGCAGCAAATCATAAAATGCTTAGGAATAAATTTAAGAAAATAAATGCAAGACTAAAAATATAAAACATGTTGAAAGAAAATAAAGAAGATCTAGGGAGGGTGGTGGTGGTGGTGTGATGAATTGGGAGATTGGGATTGATATATATACACTAATATGTATAAAATGGATGACTAATAAAAACCTGCTATATATACAAAAAAATCTATGTAAAAAAAAAACCTGAGTCAGAATAAATGGGAAGATTTATAAAGGGGAGGTGCAATTCTTCTGCTACATTGGTTTAAAGATGGTGAAATAAATGAGTTAAACCATTAAAAAAAAAAAAAAGAAGATCTAAATAACTGGAGTGATAGCCCATGTTCATGAATTGGGAGACTCAAAACTGATGACAAGTCTTCCCAAATTAGATTCTCCTCTTAGATTCACTGAAATCCCAATCATAATTCCAACAGATTTTTTTAAAAGAAATTGACATGCTAAATTTGAATTTTATATGAAAATGCAAAGGACTTAGAATATCCAAAGCAACCCTTTAAAAAAGAATAAAGTTGGAGGGCTTATGCTATTTGTCTCCAAGACTTATTATAAAAGCTACGTTAATCCAAACTGTATGAACTGACCTAAGGATCTCCCAATAGATCAGTGGGACAGAATAGAGAGTCTCCAAATAGACTCATATATCTATAAACATTTGATTTTCCCCAAAGGCACCAAGTCATTGTAATGGAGAAAAGGAAACTCTTTCCAGCAAATGGCGCTGGAAGAACTGGATACTAACATGGAAAATCGAATTTAGGCCCTTGCCTTACACATATACAAAAATTAATCTGTTATGGATCATAAATTCTAGAAGCTTCTAGAAGAAACTGAAAATATCTTTGTGACTTGGGGGTAGCCAGGATTTCCTAGACAGAATTAAGGAAGACAATAACCATAAAAGAAAACATGGTTAAATCAGACTTCATAAACATTTAAAACTTCTGCTCATCAAAAAGCACTATTGAGAAAACAAATAGGCAAGTCACAGATTGAGAAAAAGATCTGCAAAACATATATCTGACAAAGGACTAGTGTCCAGAATATACACATTACTCCGGCAACTCAATAATAAAAGGACAGACAATTCAATGAAAATGGGCAAAGATTTGCATAGGTTTTTAACAAAGGAAGGTTAATGAATGGCCAATAATCATATGAAAAAAGATGCTCAACCTCATTAGTCATTCAGGAAATGTAAATTAGAGCTACATGATATACTACTGCACACCCATTTGAATGGCTAAAATTAAAATGACTGACAGCACCACTGTTGATGAGGATGTGGAACTGGGATTCTCAGATGTTGCTGATGGGAATGTAAAAAGGTACAATTACTTGGGAAAGTTCCGGCAGTTTTTCACAAAACTAAACATACATCTAACCCATGACTCAGTAATTTCATCCCTGGATATTTACCCAAATGAAATGAAAGCATCTGTTCACAAGAAGTATTGTATAGAAAGTTCATATAAGTTTGTTAATAATTTCCCAAAACTGAAAACAGACTAGGTGCCCATCAGCAGGAAAATGGATAATCAAAACCTGAGATACTCATTCAATGAACTACAACTCAGCCATGAAAAGGAATAATTTACTGGCTCACACAGCATGGATGAGGCTTTAAAACATGCTACGGGAAAGAAGCGTTGTGCAAGAAAGTACGTACTGTATGCTCATGCTTCCATATGTAAAATCTCAGAACTGGAAAACGATTCTGTGGTTACAAAAAAAAAAAAAATCAGAGCAGTACTTACCTTTTGCAGGGAATGGGGGTGGTGCAGAGATTGACTGGAAGAGATATGAGGGGACTTTCTGGAGTGATGGTTTGGGTTATACAGACGTGTGCATTTGTCAAAACTCATCAAATGGTATATTTAACATCAATGCATTCACTATATGTAAATATCACCCCCAAAAAAGAAAACAAATACTAAACTCTAGTTAATGATACGCATACTAAAGTAATTAAAGGTGAATTACACTGATATCTGTAATAGACTTTAAAATGCATCAAAAATAAGATTTATTAATGGATGGATAGATGATAGATATATGACAAAGCAAATATTCTAAAATGTTGATTGTAGAATATAGGTGATAATTATACAGTATTCATTGAAAAATTATTTATTTGGATTTCCCTGGTGGCGCAGTGGTTGAGAATCTGCCTGCCAGTGCAGGGGACACGGGTTTGAGCCCTGCTCTGGGAAGATCCCACATGCCGCAGAGCAACGAAGCCCATGTGCCACAACTACTGAGCCTGCGCTCTAGAGCCTGTGAGCCACAACTACTGAAGCCGGCACACCTAGAGCCTGTGCTCCGCAGCAAGAGAAGCCACCGCAATGAGAACACGTGCACCGCAATGAAGAGTAGACTCCACTCGCTGCAACTAGAGAAAGCCCGTTCACAGCAACGAAGACCCAATGCGGCCAAAAAAAAAAAAATTATCTTTTTTCTTTTCGGTCTGTTTGAAAATTTTCATTAAAAACTGTTGGAAAATTATAAAGAAAATATTGTTGGAAAGTATTTGTATACACCCCAAAATTTATGAGAAATAAGATTTTTCCTTATAATGATAAATAAATACCAGCATGCTTAGCTTTTAAGTGACAGTTTTGCAGCAAAAGTCTGCCCCAAAGAACAGAGATGGCATGCATTAATTAAAGAACTTTCATATGAACATGTAACCTCAAGGCTAAGCTTTCCAGTTTTTAGTATGATGTTCTGTCTTCCTCAAGTCATTAGTGGGATTGAGAATGTGATCATGTCCTCACACATCTGTTTGCATTTCACAGCTGCTAGTCAGGCTCGGTCAACACTTTGACGTGCTAATAATTGTAATCAACCCATATGTTCACTTAAGATAAACAAATGATTATCCTTTGGGCAAGAAATACCTTGAGTCCTAATTTGCTAATTATTAGTTCTTATGAACATTAGCCAGTTATTCTGTTTTTCTCCCCAAACATGTAGAACCTTTACCCTTTCCTGGAAGATTGGTCTGGGAACTTCATTTGACTCCCCACCTGGTTTGTAAATGCTCAATTAAAAGAAACATGTAATGGGTATTTTACACACACACACACACACACACACACACACACGTTAATGGGAAGAGGGGAGGCATTTTACTTTAGTGCAAATATTATAGTTTAAATTACAACCCAAGGCCTTCAAATGCATATTAAAATGAAAGTCACAATACGCATGCTACAGCCATGCCAAGTGGTGAAAGGGATGCCCAACCGCATTTGAGGATTTGATGCATCCATTCAGCTGTGCCTGGGCCCTGTCCTCAGGAGCTCTGTCCCTCCAAGTCCAAGTTAGAAGACACATATCCTTCACCAACTTTGTAACTGGAATGGGGACCCCTAATCAAAGATGTCCATGCATCTCACCTAAAGTGGAATAAAGACTAGTGGAAACTCGCTGAAACCCCTCTTCTCGGCGGACTTCCTGGAAGAGGTGAGCTCCGAGATTAGCTGAGGATGACAGAGAAAGAAAGTGTTCCAGGAGCAGTGGGTGAACAAGAGTAGAGGGAGAGGACCCACCTTGCTGACTACCATGCACACCAGCTCACTGCAAGTTCCCAATTCCGTGACGTCCCTCTTCACAGCCAGGTCTTCACATTGAGGGCCTCTGGAGTGAGCAGCGGGCAACCTTAATAAAGCTATACGGTCAAGGCCACAGGTGCCAGCTCCTTGGTCAGAGCACCTGCTTCCCTGGAAGACAGCCAACTCCCTCTCTTTTGCATCACACCTCTCTCGCGGGTGCTCTGCAAGCCAGCATTGCTCAGTTTCAGTGTCTGTAGGCTGTGGCCGTGGGGATAGTATCTGTTCGCCCATTTCTCTAATACGCTCCCTTTGTCCTTTATGCCTGGATAAATTCTGAACAAGGAACTTTGAATCCAGAGAGATGTTTAAAGAACGAGAAGGAAGATGGGAACCAGGAGGCAGGGGCCCATAATGGGCAGGAAAAGACAGTTCTTTAGGATTCTTTAGGGTGACCAGCTCATCCTCGTTTGCCTAGGCATTGCCAGTTTTAGCCCGGAAAGTACCACATCCCAGGAAGCTCCCTCCCCTACCTCAGTCCCAAGTAAATTGGGATAATTGGTCACCCTACAGCTCTCCTGAGTCCTCCGGGGGGCTAGGACATTACTGATCCCTTACTTCCGAGACGAGGCAGACCTATGCCCCCAGCCTGAGGAATCCCAGAGGAGGCAGGGGTGGTAGAGCTAACATTCTCTCTCCCAGGATGGGTGGGAGCCTGTCTGAAGGAGCCAGAAATCTCTAGCTAAGAGCTGCTTTGCTCCTACTCCCTTCCCACCCCCCAGACTGTTCTGGAGACTGAGGAAGAGGTGATGATGGACACTGTCCCCTCTCTGCTAGCCCTGCAACAGAGGAATGTGAGAAGCCACAGTGCCACCCGAGCCTGGGTTGCTCAGCACCCTGGGCAGTTGTTCAGTGAAAAGGGGCTGCCATTGCAGCCAGCCTCAAAGACTGGCCCTAAGTGCCCAGCAGCCAGCCTCATAGCTCCTCAGGGTCCCTGGCAGGAGTGTGACAGTCCACGTTGGGCCCGCCTCTCTGGCTTCTAGTCTGACCACTGCAGCAGCCTGGATCAGAGCTACAAGGCACAGCCCACCTTGTGGCTGGCGTGCCGGAGGGAGCGCTTGCACACTGACAGGCACAGCTCGCAGGCCCTCTACCTGAAGACTGGCGGGGTGGGGCCCCAGCCCTTTCCATCACGGCTTCCATCACCTCCAGACACTCACCATGTTTCTTGGTGCAGGACGGTGGGTGGCCTTAAGCCAGTGTCCCAGGCTTGCCTTGTGTCAGCAACACCATCTGGAAAATGGATTTGTCACCTCATAATAAAGGGCTCAAGGTAGATGTAAACTATTACATTTAGAATGGATTAACAAGGTCCTACTATATAGCACAGGGAACTATATCCAATCTCCTGGGATAAACCATAATGGAAAAGAATATTTTAAAAAAGAATGTATATATGTGTATAACTGAGTCACTTTGCTATACAGCAGAGATGAACATAACATTGTAAATCAACTATACTTCAATCAAAAATTTTTTTAAGAAAAGAAATGAACTCATTGAGGGGAACTTCCGGCTGTGGGAGTTGAGATGTGAAGCTGTGTAAGAGGCCCAGGGAGACCGTGCTGGCTGATGGTTCTGGGTGGGTTTACAAATGGCAACATTTGGTTACAGATGGTCACTCAACTGACATCCCAGTAACCGGGCACACAAAACGTGCAGCAAATGGCAGGGAAGTGGAATTTACCTTTAGCAATCAACACAGAAGTTCGCAGGAAGGGGAATGGATCAAAATCAAGAGGCAGGGATTGAGATTTTGTTAAACAACTACTCCAGTGCCTGGTACCAAGCAGGGCCGCTATAAAAGGATGTGACTATTGTTACTCTAGAGAGAGTCTGAGCGGCAGAGATTGGCACGAGAGTCACAGAGGCAGGGAGGAAAGAGGGACTGGCAGGAATGGCCACAGAGACGGGAACCGCAAGGGGTCATAGGTGACCATTCCACAGTCCTGCCCACCGGCATGTTAGAGGGTGTGAGAGTTAAAGGTTTCCACGGTCCTTCTCTGGAATGCAGGTTGCTAGGAAAAGAGGAATAGAAGGCCCAGTTTACAGATGAAGATATCAGTTAAGCTTGGAGCTGGGATTTATTTATAGTCAGCAGCATCCCGTGTTCCAAAGACCATGTGCATTCTTTCTCTTTTTATTGCATCACCCCTCTAGTATTCTTCAAGTACTGGGGGGAGTAAGCTATTCACTTGGCAACTCCTTGAGGGGAGGGGCTGTGCTAATCCTATCAGACTGGAAGCTCTGAGATTATGAACTTCAGCTGCTCCATCAAACTGGGAATCTCTGAGGCCAGGAATGGGGTCTACCCCTCAGACTGGGAATTCTCAGCTCATGGCAGCTTGTTACATTTTGGGTAGAAGGCAGGGCTGCACTGCCATGAAAGCCACCCCTGAGCTGGGCTCAGGCTCCTTGAAGCCTCTTTGTACAGGGATGATGGAGATTGTCCTAGGGTCCTGGCCAAGGGGTGGGACTCAGCCACATCCCAAGGGGAGGGGCCAGGTGTGGCAGGCAGGGCATGTGGTGTCAGGTCACAGTCCTGTCAAGCCTGTTGCTTGCACTCCCCTCTGGGCTGTTTCCAGCATCTTATACCCCGTGCTCCCTGCTCTGGGAGCAGGCCTTGATGTGGGAGGAGCCGGCCCCCCGCAGAGCTCCAGGAAGACTACACGTAAGTGTGTTGTGCTCCCTGCTAAGGCCTGAGTTATTGCTTTCCCTTCTCCTCAAATGAAAGGAGCATTTTATTGGTTTGGGATTAGGAACAAAGCATAAAAAGTGCCTTGTTTTTATTTTCCGACACCACAAAACTAAGGCTGGAGAGAGCAGTGCTGGGAGAGAATGAGGAGGGATGGAGGTGAGAAGTGGGAGGGAGGGGAGCGGGGCACAGGGAGGGGTCAGGCAGAAGGAGGAGGAAATAATGGGGTAGAGGGGCGAACAGAAGTGACAGGGTGCGATGGGAGGCTGAGGAGGGAAGGCAGAGGACGATGGTGGCCGAGGAGAGAGGAGGAAGGAATTAATGCCGCTCAGTGAGACCTTTCGTCCATCTCCCGAGTGATGCCCGCCCACCCGTGGAAAGGCGTCAGAGCCAAAGGCAGCAGTCAGTATCAATTGGAAAAGCTTCCACTCCCTGGAGATGCTGTCCAGCGCAGATGCCAGGGTTGCAGAGCATGGCTTGGAGGCCAAGGGAGGGGGTGGGATTTTCTTGGGTTATTCTGGCTCCAGGACACCATCCAGGTTCCTGTATGTTATTTTTTTAGTCCCTGAATCTAGGATTTGAGGTCTCCCAGGGATAGGACTCAACGCTTCTCTCATTTTGTGAAGCAGGAAGGAGAGCTCCAGTTTGGGGTGACCTGAACTGGCTCTGCTCCTCCTGTGCACGCATCGGTCCACTTAATGTTGGCAGTGGAGATGGTTTGGTACAGAGGGGACAAGACCACCGTACACCAGGTGCTGCCCCCCCAAACCCAGTGTGCCGTTTCTTTGTCCCTACGCTCCTTCTGCTGAGGGCCATCTCTTGCCTCGATGGCTTGTCAACTGCGGGTCACCCTTTATGTTTTGGCTCAAACTTTACTTCCTTTCTGAAGTGTTTCCCGCCACCCCAAGTCTATGTTCCCACCTCACCATGTATTTAACCTTGTCATTGTTTGTGTCACATTGTATTTTGATGATCAGTTAATGTTATCCATGGAGCATTAACTGGGAGGCCTTTGGGAGTAAGAACAGAATCTTATTTACTTTTGTATGTTTAGCACAGGGTCAGAAATACGGTTAAGTATCCACTAGTGTTCAAGGAAGGAGGAGAGGAAGGAGCTGCAGAGAGACTGTATGTACAATCAGTGGATGACACATGAACCTTGGGTTGAGACAAAGACGCATATCTCTCCTCTGTTACTTCCAAGTTATGTGGCCTTGAAAGATTATTTCTCAAGGTTGCCATAAGGATAGAAGTAACATACACAAATTACTCATCACACAACCTGGCACATAGTAGGTGTTCAATAAACAATAGTGATTATATGTCAGTCCTCCTGAGTGATAGGGTCGATCCTTACCTATGACTCTCCCTTACCCTGCCATCAGTTTTTTCCACAGACTCTCTAGACTCTTTTTTCCAGGAGGCAGACATGGATTTTTTCATGGGAAGAAACAGTCTTCTTGCATCTTTGCCAGAGTTGTCAGCATGTCTGCCACAGGACTGTTGATAGGAGGTGCAAATGTATTTCCTAATTTGAGATGATGGTGTTTGGAATGCCTGGCACTGGGCTATATTTAGCTCTGAATTCCCCAAATAGCAACAGGGAGGAAGAGCCTCCCAGCCAAACACCTCCCATCCAGCTGGAAAATGTAATAATCATAATGATTATTTTTATTATTGCTATTATTATTTGTTGACTAAATGAATTAATAGGACTTGGGTATCCATTGGCATCTAGAATGATGGGGTCTTAAAATACCAGGGCTCAGAGCCCTTTGAATGCCATATAGTCAGATATAACCCATTCTACAAATAAGGAAACTGAGACTGAAAGAGGAAATGCAACTTGTACACCCAACCTCAGAGCCCAGACTAGAGCCCAGATCTTTGGACTCTATATATGATGCTCTTAAATTCTAAGGGACTTCATGCAAGGGTGTTGAGCTGGCTTTAACCAAGAAGCTGGTTATTCTCTGGTTCATCCCTATGTCTGCCTCTGCCTTTCAAGGCCTTCTCTCAGGGCTGTGGGGGCCACATGGAGCACCGGGCTAGGAGTCAGAAGGCCTGAAATTTCATCTCAACTCTGCCCAACACTAACTGTGTGGGCTTGGGTAGGTTATTTCACTTTTCTGGGATCCTGTTTCCTCATTCAATGCCCACTGTTTAGCCATCCATCCATCTATCCATCCACCCATCCATCCAATAAGTGTATATAGAAAATCCACACGCTCAACTGGGGAAGTGCTAGCATCATTCCTGTCTTCCGGGGCTTACATACAACCACTGGTAGGTAGTGGAGATCTACCTGACATGTCCACAGAGGAGAGTTATGAAGAGCTCACCACATTAAGGAAGGATACAGAGGCATGGAGGACCCAAAGTAATAAACATCCTATGGACCCTTTCTCTCTGGTACTGAGAGGGAATGAGATGTGGCCAGCGGTCTCCTGCTTGCCCAGCACACACATAGACACACACACATTCCTGCCTGTACTCAGCTCCCCTCAATGAGCTCCCCCAAATATGATACTGGTAAGAGCTGGAAAAGGAAGGGCCAGGGTCATAGCTAACCTGGAACAGGTGTGCTGCAGGTCACAGAAAGTTGAGGGTGCAGGCTGCTGGGAGGGTTGTGTTCATTGTTACTCTGGTGTCATTTCCCAGGAAGGCAGAAACTGTACCTAAACACAGCTTGGAAACTCCCAGAGCATCAGGCACAGCATAGGACACATTACTATGTGTCAATGATTGAATGGATACACTGGGTGACCTTGGGTAAGTCCATTTCCTTCTTGGGCCTCAGTTTCCACATCAGCAGGATAGAGAAGGGGTGTTAAAAATAGATGCCACTTGAGTTCATTTCCAACCTTAAGAATCTGTTGTTTTATGAATGAATGATCCTCAGAGACCTTCCCTCTGACTCTTAATCTCATTTTTCGTCTTATATTCCATCCTCACGTTCCAGGATTTGATGTTCGAACCATCCGGTCCTTTCCCGCTCCTTCACTGTCCCTCCATCATTGTCCCTACCCCAATGTCCTAATCCCTTAATTCTGCTAAATCTAGTCCTCCTCTAATATCCTGGAATCTGTTAGTCAAACTACTGCTTCTCAGCTATGGCTGGGGTGGGGGGCGGGACGCTGTGACCCTCCCCTCTGTGCTATGTGCATAGTTATACACCTAGACACATCTGCAAAATGCGATGAGCCAAAGGTCCCAAGAGGAACTCCAGCTCTTGTCCGAGTTAATAGGAGAGGGGATGAGAAGAGAAGGCCTGCATTTCAATCACAATGTGATTATTGGCCTTTTTGAAATGTTGCTGAGTTTTTTTTTACCTGGTTGGCTTGATATCACTAACCAAATGCTTGTCTCACAAATCAGCTTTGGCTGCAATTCAAATTTAATTACATTCTAGCTAAGTAAAAGCAAGAAAGCAAGCAAGAGAGAAAGCGAGAGAGGAGGGAAAATATAGCTTATGTTTATAGACCAGACAACTTGATCCTAAATCTTTAAATCTCCCCAAGTGCAACAGTCAATGGGAGCCAGACACAGACGGGTCAGTCCTGAGATAGAAGTGAAGCAATGACAAGCTTCTTGTAATTTGAGGCTAGTGAACACTGCATGCCAAGGCTGGGAGAAAATTGGGAAGTTGGCAGAGTTGGTTCAAGTGCTCCAGCTACCTGGGTCTGTGCCTGGGGGTGCCTCTTTCTTCTCCATTTAGCTACCTTCTAAGGCACTCAGGCTTTCCCCCTGTGTCCCTTATCATATTCTCCTATCAGAAAACTCATTGACACTAAAGTATAAATGACTAATGATAACTTGCCTTTTCCCTGCCTGGAATTGTATTTTACAAAGAATAAAACAAGGGCAGACAGACAAATACACATACAAGCACCTAAAAAGCAAATGAGAAAGCTTAACTGGCAAATAAACAAGTGTGTGTTGAATGGCCATAAGACTAGATATTAGGTAACTACAGATGCATAACGTAAGGAATGTTAGTATAGAAAGGTAAGAGGAAGGTGGGGAATGGAGTTAAGGGTAACTCAAATTCTTTGCTATAGAAAATAAGAGAAAAAAAAGCTATCTTTGGGGGCAAGTGTGATAATTTCTGTGGAGGATAGGATGAGTTTGAGGTGCTTGTGAGCATCCAGTGAAGGTGTTCATAGGACTTGGGATATTCGTGTCTGGCTCAGAGGACAGGGCTGTGCTGCGCCATGCATTTGGGAGCAATGAACTCGTGAGGGAGAAGCCCAGGAGCATGGGTGTGTTTACCCAAGGAGAATGCATAAAGTGAGAAGAGGAGAGGATCAAGAATAGGATCCTGTAGAACACCAAAATCTTTAAAAAATGCTCAAGAGACTGAGAAGGTGTGATGCAAGAGGGAGGGGAAAAACCACTGCGGTCACAAATTTCAAGGAAGAAAAATAATTTTTAAGGTACTCAAAAATGTGAAGTGGTAAGGAAAAACTAAGTAAGGAAAGGATTGCAGGGGAGCGGTCTACTGGACATCACAATTATGAGGTCATTTTTGTCCTAAACAAAGGTGGTTTCAGTGAAGTGACTTAGCTAAAGCCCATAGTGCAATGCATTGTGGGATGATTGGAGTGAGAGAAATGTATGTTACTTTTTAAAGAAAATTTGGCGTTTAAAGTAAGGTGAGAGAGAAGATGGTTAGTTAGAAGGAGACTTTATAAAATGACAGAAACTTGAACCTGCTTCTGTGCTGAGAGGTAAGACTCAGTAGAAGGGAGAGGTAGATGGGGAGAGTGCCTTAGTGATGGGAAGAGTTCCTCAGAGAGGTTGAAGGAGAAAGGCTCTACATCACGGATAGAAGGGTTTTCCTTGGGCAGAAGAAGGAAATGTCCTCCTTTATGAGAGAAAGAAAGAAGGAACGGATAATTTGGAGAGCAGATGGATTTTTAATGGGGTTGAGGGAATCCATTCCTAATAGTCCAATTGTTCATTGTTAACAGGGAAGTGTTGTCATCTACTGAGAAGAAACTGGGGAAGTTTAAAGGTCTTCAGAAAAGTTGAGGAAGGATAGAACAGCCACCATAGAGAGTGAAGAAAGATTACCCAAGCCCAAGTCCCAAGGGGGAGAAGGGGCTAGATTGAGACATGAGATCCAAGCTCTGGCCCAAGTTCAGTATGCACATTTTCTCCCCAGGGCTCAGCAGCAGAGGTATAGGGGAAGATGGTTGGACGGACCAAAGATGAAGGATTTCAGAATGCATCTGGCAGACTGACAAGGAGAGGAGGATGCTGGAGATTCTGGAAAGAGGTGGCGGATATGATGCTCTTAAAACCATGCAGTGTGTGTGTGCGTGCGTGTGTGTGTGTGTGTGTGTGTGTGTGTGTGTGTGTGTGTGTGTGTGTAGGGCAATGTTGCAAGACTGGTGAAGGAAATACGTTTGTATTTGTGGAGTGGCTTGTTGTTTACCCCCATGTAGACTGTCCACAGGGCATCCTTAATCCTAGGCTGGCTACCTCCTGACTTTTCTCCCTACGTTCTCCACCTTTCTGCCTCTTGCCTCATTCAGCAGGGCTCAACGTGATTACAAAAGCACACCTGCAACCCCTTTCCCCACCCAAATGGCTTTGAATTCAATCTACACTCAAAATAGAAATTATTTTGTATTACATGCTATTTGGAATTCTATGAGCTTCCTCTTCCCTCCCATTGACAGAGGTAATCAAAGCCAAGTTATATTTGATCTTCTTAAAGAGCAGGCGTAATCATGCCATTGGAGCGCTCCCATCCACCCTCTGGGTCTCACATCTCCCCCTGTACCACAAGGGAGGTAAAATAAGTGATCACAAAGCTCCCGTTCAGCTCTGATGATGTTCTGAGCCTCTAACCTCCAGCAACCCAGTTCAGCTCAACCCAGCTTCCAGCACCAAGGCCAGCGTTCAGCAGCGCCAGTGGCTGCTTGAAAAGGGCATACAGCAGCCTGCCAGGACACAGACACAAAGCTTGTTTTAACCTCTGTGGTTCTAAAGTCTCAGGACAACTGTGTAATTAACCTGGGTCGAGGCTGCAGATTCCTGCTGCACAGAGCTAGCCAGAGAGGCAGAATGGTGTGAATTGTTGACAAAGTTCAGGGGTGAATCATAATGAGATTTATGGACTGCAGGTTTTCCTGCACTCATTCGCTCTTTCCCTACCATCCTTACTCCACTTCCCAGCCAGTTCTGCCAATTCCTAGTGGTGTATTCACAGTGATATATGACTGCCCGGTATGTGGCTGCCAGGGGTTAAAGGAGGGGAATCCCAGAATGGAATGGGAGCTGGACTAAGAGTTGGAGACATCTGTGGCTACAGCTCACCTCTACCAGGTGTGCCCTGTGCAGGTCACCTCCCTCTCTGGGACTTAATTCAGTCATGAGATGGCTGAGCCAGATGACCTCTAAGATTCCAAGCTGAGTGTCTTAGCTTGGCTTCCCCGAGAAGCAGACACTGAGTCTAGGATTCAAGAGCAAGTAGTGTATTTGGGAGGTGAGCCCAGGAAGTACCAGTAGCAGAATCAGGAAGTGAGACAGGGAAGGAAGCCAACACAAGGTCTGTGTGAACAGTTTACCGCTGTGGATAACTGGGGCTCAATCCCACTGGGAACTTTTGGGAGATGGTGTAGGACACATGTTCCAGTGCTGTCCCTCATGAGAGGTGACAAGGTAATTGATCACAAAATTCAAATTTGTCATTGATTGGATGCCTCTCTCAGGGTGTTAACTCCTTAGCATCTACAGCCTTCTCTGCAGGGCAGGTGGGATGGGGTGGGGGGAAGCATGTTCTCACTGCTAGAGAAAGTCCTCAGGCAAGGAGATGCACATGTTTGCAATAAGAGGCTCTCAGCACAGAACCACTGAGTGCTAAGGGGGTATGAGCAGGACACTGGCAGCATTTGTCATGCATATTTAACGTCCTTAAAATTCTATGACTTCCTCTGGCCAAACCAAGAGTGAGAAGAACCAACCATCTTGGAAGAACTAGGAGGGAAAGTGTTCTTCTTTTCACTTGGAATGCCTCTAAAGATGAAAGCTAAAAGTTCACACAGCCTGAGACTCTTTCCTGGATGAAGAAGGCTGATCGCCTGCGTTATAGTCACAGGCCAACTAGTTACTATGGGCAAATTATTCAGCCTTTGTGAACTTCAACTTCCATACCTGCAAAGAAGGAACACTAATACCTTGATGGGTAGTTATGATAATTAAATGCAGGGGGCAACTGGGCAAGAGAATGGCTGGGTTGGGCTGGAGCTGAGGGAACTGATGGGGACACGTCCAATTCCTCCAGTAGATTGTCCATTAGTCCATGTTACAGCATAGGGAGTGGTCTAGGAAACTGCAGCTAGATCTGAACCAGCTACTACATCTAAGGAGACCAATGTGATGGTGGGACATGACAGTGGGCGTTTGTGGTAATGGGGGTCACTGAGTTCTGTGGGGTGCATACTCTTGGTCTAGATGAGACTCCTGCTTTGGAGTATCAGACATCAGACCAGATAGGCTGATATGGGAAACAGGGCTTAGACTGAGGCAGAAAGAACCATGCAAGTTGAGAAGCATGTTCCAGGACAGTCCTGGCAAGAAAGCCAAACATAAGACATGGTCTGGGGAAAAGAACTGGGGAAGCCCCTATGCTATGTGTGTAGGGCACACATCGGAAACTTTGCTTATAACTGGGCAGCCACAGAAATATTCATTCCAAACCTTACTTTTTGGAAGCAGGAATGTGGCGTTAAAAACACAGCCATCACTGGTGAAAACTGGCATGACTTAAAAATCAGGTTCGTTCAAGGGAGTAACACAATGAGTTTGTTTGAAAACAAATCCTGTCAGAATAGGGATAAGGGTTTCTTGTGCCTTCTAATCACATGCGTGGACTTGTGTGAACTTTGAGAAATGGGTGGCTTGCATGGAAGGGCCTAGAAGAGGGTCTCCATCAGCGTGATGTCTTGGATGAAAGGGAATGGTTTGAGTATTCGGAAATGGATATGTCTGTAGAGAGCACAGTACTGATAACGATGTCCAAAGCATCAGGTCCATGAGAAGAGAGAAAAGAAGAACAGTAATGGGATACCAAGTGGTAGGTTAGCAAAAGAGAAAACTCGAGACAGACAATGGGGTGGAGGATGGAAGGACTCAGTATTTGCCGAGGAGTGAAGGAGTCTTGTGCATAGACCTCTGGACAAGAGGGCGCTGTGACCAATGCTGAGCCAGTTTGGTTGCAGTTACTGTTAAGGTCTTTGATTGTTACTTGAGTCTTGAGTCCTGCTTTGCCAATCCTACCTCCTCAGCACCAAGCTAGCCCAAGTGTCATTGTGCTAGGGTCAAACCTCATTCCACCCTCACCATAATTTGTTGTGGCGAACAATCCAACTCCATCTCTTCAAGGACCTCCCTCGTTAGCAGCAACTACAAAACCTCCTTCAGCACAGATGGCATCTGGCAGCTAGGGACAAGGAATGGAGTTAGGGGAAAAAGAGGCTCATTTTTTGGGGGGTGGGGGGCATCAAAATCAAGACACGTGGATAAGAAAGGAGTGAGGGAGAACCTTGGAAAAAGAGGAAGACAAGAAGACTGTGATGCAGAAGACTAAGTGGAGGAAGCTCTTTCAGCAAGTCAGGTGTCCCCTGAGATTCCACGATGAACGAGCAAAGCAGTTATCACTTTACTTGGCGGTGCTATGCACCACACAGATGGAGAGCTGTCCGTGACACTGAGGAAACTGTGCATGAAAAACTCATGCAGCAGGACCGTGAGAGTGACACACTGCCCAAAGGTGACAGCCATCTGCCCCCCTGTATGAGCACACAGCCTGAGCCTGCACACCTGTGCTGCTACCACACTCAGCTGCACACCCTGAGGGGGGCGCTTTTCACTCCGTATTACAGTTAGCTGTCTGCCTGTCTGTCTTCCCTGCGACAGTAGGACCTCTTTGAGAGAAACTGCTTTGTCTTACAGATTGTTTATCTTTCTTTGAGAAAACTAAGGTTTCCCCGGAACAGAATGAGTACTTTTAAAGTTTGGGTAATAAATACGTTATTTGTGCACCGGATGCCTGGGTGTGTGTGTGTGTGTGTATGTTGCACAGATGTGAGGGTGGGGGATGTGAGGGCAGAGAAGTCGTGGTGGGGAGATGGGAAAATCAAAACATCAGAGAGGTACTCCAAAAGCAGTATTTCGCAAACTCCTCTGTGCTAATGCCTGCGGAAGAGGCTTCCAAGATGCATGTTAAAAATAAACATTCTTCTCATCCTATCCCAAGCCTACAGAATCGGAACTCCACAGTTGGGTCTGAGAATGTGCATTTTTAATCTCCCTGCACAGGCGTTACTTCCCCATTGCGCGTGCAGTCTTCGTGGTCCAGGTGATGCTATTCCTCAGAGACGTCCTTATGCTTCCCGAGGCGCGAAGTGCGCTGTCCAGCACCTCGTGCTCTTGAAGCACGCCGCCTGCGTCTGGGCGAGCTGCCGTGGCCGGCACTGCGGTGAATTCAGCGACGGCGGGCGGCCTGCAGTGCAACCTGCTGCAGTGCCCGCCTGCAGTGCCCCCCACCCCGCGTCCCGTCCCCTGCACCCGGCGGCGCGCCAATCCTGTTGCAGCCGCAGCGCGGGGCTTTCTCCTGCGTGGTGCTTCATCCAACTTCAGGCTGGTTATAAACGGCTATAGTGCAGAGATGGCGGCCTTTCATCCTCAAATCTCCTTCTTTGAGCTAGGAGAAATGGCTGGTCTTTCTCTGCTGTCCCTCAAACCTCCAACTGATTTCCCGGCCTCAGCAACAAGCCCCAGCCTTCTGTTTCTGTTAGCATCCCTCTCACTTGATTGGGAGCCAAGCTTATAGGGGGTAACGTTAGATAAATGCCAAGTCTCCAGAGGCTTCAAATGGTGATAGGACAGGTACTGGAGAAAAGAACTCAGTGTGTTGAAAAGAATGACAGCCAAATAATCCCATTTGATTTGATGGCATGATGAATATTTAAAGTTTTATAAAGAAATACAGGAAAGCAATCAGGCTTATTCAGGCGTGTGCTCCGGGGAACAGGGTACACTCCCCGTGAGTTGGCAATATGGGGATGGGAGGTGAGGATGAGGGTGGGGTGGGGGACACACATAAATAGTCCATATTCTTCCCGTTCTTTGTATTTGAGGCGAAAAAGATCTTACTAGCACAGTTCAAGGAGAAGCAGAGGGGAAAAATCCTCCCAGATAATTATCATAGCATACTGACACCCTAAACAGCTCCTTTTTAAAACGGAATTTCCAATATCATCCCTTTGGAGATTAAAATATTGGGACATGAATCCCTTGGCAAATGATTCAGGAACCATACACGCTGTGATAAAGGCACCTGCCACAGAAACAGGAGGGGGCATAAATCTCCTACCGTGTGTGTGGAATGCCTAATGGTGCCACCCCTCTGGCAGAGTGGGGTCATCAGAAACCTCCAAACAGCCACTCTGAGGGCAGTTAATTCGTTATAGACATGTACCAGATATTTCCATTTTGTATCAGCCATTATGTCAAATCCTAGTGTCAGAGACCTAGGGTGAGATACAACCCCTGCCTTCAAAGAGGTTCGAGTCCTCTTGGAGAGACACATATGTGTGCACAGGATACTATAGTGCTAGCCCTGCACAGAGCAAAGAGGACAAGCTAAGGGGTAATGGGGCAGGGGGTGGGGACTCTATCAATGCTCATTGTGAGGACAGGGGAAGACTTCCTATTAGTCACTGTGCAGTTGCTATCATTGCCCTGCTGTTATCTCTTGAGCATTTACCTTTATACAACTAAATTGCTACTATAAATGACTGAAAATTTATGCCTGAGGGTTTTTCCTGGCCAAGGGAACCAGTTGTGCTGGAGAGTTAATGTCCCTGGAAGCCCTCAAGCAATGATATGCAGCAAGTAGGTGGATAAATACCCCACTCCCTCACCCCTGGAGGGGATAATTCAGAGTGTGCTTCACGCTGTATCCCAGAGATCCCCAGTGGAATGAGCTCCAACTGAAAATACTTGCTTTATTGGGTTACTCCCCTTTCTTTCTTCACTTCTCACCCCACCCCCCACTGACATTTTCTAGGTCACCTCCCAAATAAAATACTCATACTGAAATTCCTACTAAAGGTCTGTTTCTGGAGGAACCCAAACTAGCTCAATTCCAATGGCTGAGTTTTATTAAAAGTCACCCATGCCCAGCACTGTGCTGGCTTTTATACTATTTCTAATCCTTATAATAATCCTGAAAAGTAAGAATTATTGTTTCCACTTTACAGATGAAGAAACTGAGTCCCAAGGGGTGAAAAATGGCTTTTTCAAGGTCACAGAAAAAGCTACAGACCTTGAGCAAATTAAGTTCTAAAACTCATCAGTGATTATTCTTTCTTCCTAGAACCACACCCAAGGTGAAGGGAACAAGGATCCCTTTGAAAGTGTGATAAATATGACAGTCTGTCTCTCGGGGGGGCGGGGGGACAAAAAAGCCACATGCACATACATGTGAAATTAACTGTGCAAATTCTAACCCTTAGAATCCCCATGGGCTCCAGATTAAGAAATTATATTAAGGAATAAGACTTTCAAAAACAGGGGACAAAATACATTCCTGGGGATTTGGGGAGGTGGGAAAACTATGAAGAGGATATAGTTTAGGAGGGAGTAGTGGGGAGAATGGATAACAAACATATCACAGTTTGATCAGTCAGTGGAACCCATGGGGTACAGAAGATGTTAACTTGGGGAGGTGGGGGTAAGGATAGTGGTCTGCCTGAGTGAAAGTTGGGAAGGAATATTTGGGGGGATAGTCCATGATCCCAATAGAATTCAGAGCCCCGAGGAGGGTGTGAGAGTTCCTCTCTAGCCTCAACTATGGATTCTTATGCTGAGCTGTTCACGCCCTGATTTCTCAGTTATTTGACCTCAGAACTCCCCATCCCAAGCCCTTCATCTCCTCTTTACTTCAGCCACCCATATCATATGCCCAGTTACGTCCTGGGCTTTCCAACAGGTCAAACTGTCTCATCTGGAAAACAGAAACCACCCTAGGTATTTCAAACAGAGGGGAATTCAATACAGGGAATGTGTGTCAAAGGGGTTGGTTGGATTTTCAAAGCAAAAAAGAGAAGATGCTATTACCCAGAGGTTGGTAACTTCATGAAGCCTAGGATCTCACATCCCTGCTAATGCTGTTACCACAAGCAGAAAAGAGCTTCCACCTTCTTTGTGCATTCTAACCTCACTTGAGTGCTTCCCATCAGTGGATCCGATGCAGAATCTAACTGGCAAAGGAGTCTTGGAAATGAGTTTTTCAGGTGTCCAAACCCCTGTGGTACAGGGGAGAGTATGAAAGAGCAGGTATTGGTCTCCTGCCAACAGGCACCATTCAACACAGTCTCCCAAATCTGGAACTTCATTTTTTCCTTTGTTCTTGGCCACATGTTATTATCCATCTTTCACTTTATGCCTATTGAACCCCAGATCCCCTTCAGAGCAAGCTCATCCCACTCCCCACCAATAAGCCCTGACTATCTTCACTATCCTGCTTACCTAGGACCTCAGAATCCATCTTTCACAAGGACTCCAAGTTCACTGCACACTCAGTATGTCCCCACTCCCTCCTGACTACCCGAAATCCTAGAGCACAAACATCCTGGTTCTTTCTGTTGTTCTCAGGTTGACAAATGGCAGGACAAAGTCCCGCGACCTGCCTGAGTTTTCATCACAGCTTAATGAGAACAATGGGCATTGCTTCTGCCTGAAATACTCATATTCATCCCCTGGCAGACTGCCAGTCTCATCCCCAGGGGCCTGCTCCAACCTTCCTCTCCCCTCAAATCCCACTTCCTCTCTCTGTACCACTCAACTTGCAAGATCCAGACCACATACCACTTCCTTCCAGACCACGTATCACTTCCTTCCACCTCAAAATATCTGTCGTCTCCTTTCCTTTGTTCCTTTCCTCTGGTCTCTGCAGGAGAAGGACCCCTTCCTCTTTCTAGGGCTCATGCCTTAACACTTCCTGCCCCTCCCCTCCCCTCCCCTCCC
>NW_021703780.1:34172417-34297338 GCF_005190385.1 Monodon monoceros
CCCCCCCCCCTCCCCTCCCCTTCCGCCAGCAGCCCAGCTGTGCCCGGCCCTCCCATCCCCTCCCCTCCCCTCCCCTCCCCTGGAAGATCTCTTCTTGTTTTCTTTCTACGCTGGCTGCTTCACTCTGGCTTACACCCAAGTGTTTCCCACCCCCAATAAACTCTTTCCTCCACTCTGATTTCTCCTGAGCTTCCATCCCACCTTCCACCCTCCTTTCACAGCTAAACTTCTTGAAAAAGTATTATACGCTCACCGCCTCTACTTCCTCACCTCCCACTCAGTCCCAACCACTAGCAATCTGGTTTCCACACCCATAACACTGCAGAAATTGCTCTCTTAAAGGCCACAATGACCTCCGAATCACCAAGCCGGATAGCCCTGCTTTACCAGTCACCTTCCTCCTAGACCTGCTCCTCTGCCAGGTCAAATACACTATTTAACCAAATTCTCAGCCAGTGGCCCCAGCTGGTGTGTCACGGCACAGGGCTGTGCTGGAGATTGGTCACAGGCAGGCCTGGGATGTACCATCCAGCCATATGGGTAATGAAAATATAGACATATTTTCAAACCACTGCCAGAGTCCCCCATGTGTCCCTTTCCACCACCTGGCTGCCCAAGCCCCTGCTCTAGGACCCCAAGATGAACCTCTCATTATGTAACAGAATGATGTTTGGTGTGGTAGGGAGCTTCTGCTCGTATTAGTGGGTACCTGGGTATACCTGTTGTTAGATCTTTTTCAATGTCATCCCTGTTTAATGCTGTGCTGAGATATTGATTACTTCAGACTGGGACTAGCCATGTAGAGTCAGGGGAGTCTGGAGGGCAAGTTGTCTCCCGGGGAAAATCAGCCTCTCTACTGACCCTCCATGTTGTATACAGATATTTTCTATGTGAGCCCTGGCATGGGGAAATTGGGTAGCAAAGCTCCAAGCCCCCTCCCCTTCCTTGATTCCCATGATAAGAGCCTGCTCTTCTACCCCTCTGTGGGCTGCTTCTCTGTCTCCTTGTCTGGCTTCTCTCACAAGGTGACCCTGGACAAGCTACTTAATCTTGTTGAGCCTCAGTCTCCTTATCCATAAAATGGGGCCAACCCATCTCTGCTTTGCAGGGAGGATCATGGGTAATATGTGTAAAATGGCTAGTGCAGGACCACAGGTGGAGTAAAGCCCAATAAGGGTAGGTTCCTAAC
The DNA here is from genome assembly GCF_005190385.1 of Monodon monoceros. Taxonomy (NCBI): domain Eukaryota; kingdom Metazoa; phylum Chordata; class Mammalia; order Artiodactyla; family Monodontidae; genus Monodon; species Monodon monoceros. Next base: position 34,173,607 of record NW_021703780.1, read on the forward strand.
CTCCACCTCCCTCTCACTCTATGCTTTCTCCCCTGAGGACTTCCTCCATTCCCATGACCTTCCACCTCCACTCTACCCTTATTTCTTCCCGACCCACTTATTCAGTTACGTCCTGAACAAGAGGACCTGGGTATCCCCAAGCTCTCAATCTCCAGACATGCAATGTGGAACTCATCATTCCCCATCTCCCCTCCCACTTTCTCCCATCTTCCCAGTATCTCTCAAGGACCCCGACCATCCTTCTAGCCAAGTAGCCTTCATAACATGAAGTGGGCTTTGACCCCAAACATCTTCCTCAGACTCACAGCTATAGGCATCTCTGAGGTCTGGTCCGTTCTACTTCTTACATCCACCCTCTTTTATTGTCACCACTATAGCCTTCGTTGTGATGGTTTTTTCCCCCCACCTGGACTATTTCAATACATTTATACATGCTTTTCTTTTATTCGAGTACTTCTCCCAGCAGTTTAACCACCAAACCCCTACATAGATCTATTCAAAGCACTTCAATGTTACACAGTTATTTGCACAAAGGAACCTGGAGCCAAGGCAGTGCCAACCTATTCTGCTCTTTCATTTCTCACTATGTTCTTTTTTTTTTTTTTTTTTTTGCGGTACGTGGGCCTCTCACTGCTGTGGCCTCTCCCGTTGCAGAGCACAGGCTCCGGATGCGCAGGCTCAGCGGCCATGGCTCACGGGTCCAGCCGCTCCGCGGCACGCGGGATCTTCCCGGACCGGGGCACGAACCCGTGTCCCCTGCATCGGCAGGCGGACTCTCAACCACTACGCCACCAGGGAAGCCCTTTTATTTCTCACTATGCTCTTGAATAATAATAATAGTAATGACAGCTAACATTTCTTGAAAATTTACTATGTGCCGCTTTATCTAATATTGTAAAGTCATTTATGTCATTTAATCCTCTCATCCAGACTGTGTTATTGTCACTATTATTAATCTCACTTTACTGATGAAGAGATGGAACTGCAGAGAAGCTCAGCAACTAGCCTAAGGTAACTTCTCTTACAGGTGGGGGACGTGAATTTAAATCGAGAGTCTGTATCCAAAGCCTACATTTCTAACCACCATTCCTTCTTCTGTCCTTGTTTTGGTGACACAAGAAAACTCCCCATGCCTACACACCCAGTTTACTGTCCTGCCTCCTTGCTGTCACCTGTACTTTTAACCCCACCTGGACTGCCAGTTTCTCTCATCTCTTTACTCACCAAAATGCTGTTCATCCTTCAAGTGTCATTCAAATTTTAATGCGTCCTTGAAGTCTTGTCTGATTTTCTTGCTTGGAAGTGATCTCTCTATTCTGTAAATACAAAAATTTCCCAAACTTTTAATTTTTACCTAATTCCTTTATATTCTAGTCATTTGCTAAACTAGAGCGTAAGATGGGGCCACAGCTGATTTTTCCCTTAATCCTTCTCTGCATTTTTCACATGACGCTTACAAAGGCAGTTTTATTAGATGAAATTGAATTATTGTCCTGCTTGGGACCAAGAATGGGTTGGTTTCTGCTCCGCTCTCCAAGTCCCTTTGAAAGAAAAGCCAAAGGCTTGATTAAGGAATGGAAAGAATTTTGTAGTCAGTCGATTCCTGCTGTGATAAATCTCTTGGGTGAAGGATGGTGAGGCAGGGACATAAATGACTATAGCTGTGCTTCCAGGTCGACTGGATTATAAAACAAACTGCATACTTATGACTATATGATCCAAACAATACATAAAAAAAGGCAGGGAGAGGTGAAGGAGGCACTAAGAGTTGGTATGAAAGGAGGGAAGTTGCTTATCCGTTTTGAGAGTCACAAAATGAATGAATGACAAAATGAATCCCCGCCTTGATTCTCCTTAAACCAGTTTACTTCACACCCAGTCACTTCGAGCACGAGCTCTGGAGTTAGAGTGCCGGGGTTAGGATTCTGGCTCTGTTACTCACCAACTCTCTGACCTGGCAAGTGACTCAACCTCTCTATGCCTTAGTTTCCATGTGTGTGAAATGAAGACAGTAATAGTACCTGCCTCAGAGGGTTTTGTGGGAATTAAATAAAATGGCCATTGTCTAGGGTACCGAGGAGCGGCTGACACACGTGTGCCCTAAATGTTGCCTAGCACCCTTACTGGTATGTACCTGATGGCAAGAGAGGAGACTGGGACCGCCAAGGTGGTCTGGTGAAGCACTGGGGGTGCTGCGACAGGCGACTGGGTGGAGCTAAGAGCTATGGTCCTTCCCAGATCCTCCTGGGCACCTACCCCAGCCCACAATGTTTTCTGCTTCAATACCACCCTCAAGATTTGGGGATTCCCTGGCAGGAGGCAAAAGCCAGGGAAGTCATTGGCATCTGTTGCCTTAAGCCCTGCTCCTGAGGCCTGATTCCTTTACTGCTCTTCACTGGGATCCTAGAGACCATTTAGCTCCAACTCTCTCTCTTTAAAGATGGAGAAGCTAAGGTCCAGAGAGAGGAAGAGTTGCCCAAGGTCACATTAAAGAGCCAGAATCCAGATCCTCTATCTTCCCCTCTGGTGCTCTTTCAACCCCACAATTCCAGGGTCTCCCAACTCTGCATTTGCCAGGGTGCTTCTCTCAAGTTGTGAGATATCCGCCAAGCTGGCCCTCGTTGCCTTGGCCTTCTCTTCTCTGGATGTCTACTGCACTTCAGGCGTACTTGGTAACTCACCACTTAGTGGCATCCAGGCTAGCATTAGAGAGGCTGCCTTGTACACAGAAAGGAGCCTGGGATGTGGAGTCCGAAGACTGGGTTTGAAATCCAGTGCCATCCAACAAGAGCTCCAAACTCCTGAAGTCACCATGTCCTTGTTTGTGAAACAGGGGTAACGATCTATTGCCTGCGACTGTTATGACAAATTAGTGGGGTGGCATTTGCAAACGTTCTTTATAGACTGCAAGGCGCAGTGCCGATGTCAGTTTGTGTCCTTTCTCTCCAGAAAGAGACTCCGCCTTCTTCCTCCCTTTTTTGTCCCCTGCAGAGTGCTAGGCGGTATGCAGAAGATGTACAGTAAAGACTTCCTTGTTGATTGAATGTGATCTTTCAGGATTGTCCGACATTTTGATGCATCAGGAACCCAACCCCAGACCTGGGATTGGGGCAAGAGAGTGAAGCTGTGAAGGGAACCCATGGGGCCTGGGGGAGGGGGAGAGCCAAACAGAGGACTTGATGATGAAAAGCAAACTGGATTTAGAGAACAAACTCCAGCTAATGGCTGTAGGTGGTGTGAGCCGGTCTGTTAAGGAATTTGGGAATACGCACGCAGACTAATAGGAATTTATTCTGGCTGCTTCTTACTCCAGCATTTGGGAAGGGAGGAGGGGTAGAGGGCACTGCAGGATTAAAAGACACTGGACCTGTATCTCTAGAAAGTACACTCTGGGGCTAGGCTCCTGAGGAAACTTTGCAAGTTCTACAAGGCCTGTGGGATAAAGTGGGATCAGGCTGGCTGTTAGTCCTGTTGGAAGCAGAGAGAATGGGCCTAAGGATTTAGGAATGCCTCTTAGCTTCTAGCCGTGCAGTAGACTCAGTGGAGGGAGGTCCCAAGGCCTTATGAGACTGTGCCCTAGGATCTCTGTGATTCCTGTGGTGCATAGAATCAGTCTTCAGGCCATGATGTGCCAAGAAGCATCTAGTGCCTTCCTGGGATTATAGACTGTTCTTTTCTGGAGCAGGCTCAACAGCCTCCGCCCTGTGATTCCATATCCTCAGGCACCTGGCGCTGCCCCGTTAGCTACCTGAACCCCTCACTGCTTTTTACACCCATTCTCTCTCTTTTTCATACTCATGGATACAGAGAGGTCCCTCATTGTCTTTTTTTTTTTTTTTTTTTTTTTTTTCTGCGGTACGCGGGCCTCTCACCGTCGTGGCCTCTCCCGTTGCGCAGCACAGGCTCCGGACGCGCAGGCTCAGCGGCCATGGCTCACGGGCCCAGCCGCTCCGCAGCATGTGGGAATCCTCCCAGACCGGGGCACGAACTCGTGTCCCCCGCATCGGCAGACAGACTCTCAAACACTGCGCCACCAGGGAAGCCCCCCTCATTGTCTTTTGCACAGGGGTCCTTCTATTGGTTATGAAGGCCCAGGCCAACTCGGCCTTCTCTTCCTCAGGCTGAATGCCTCTCCACCTCCAGACCCTCCCAAGAACTCCTCTTATCATGCACTGCCATCCCATTGAGCGAGCGGGTATCGGGAGCCAACCACAAGTAGGGGGAGGGGGATTGGTAACTATAGTTCAGCCAGAAAGCTAGACAACAGGGTGAAGCTGGTCAGGAGTGCCCAGGAGAGCAGGGGAAGATGAGCCATGATGGGGGGCAAGGGGAGCTTGAGCGTTCTCCACATTGGGGTATTGGAGTCATCCCAGTACCCCAAGGATGCAGCGTTGCCCTGACGTGCAGTGTGAGGCACAGGCACCATCATTCCCTACCACACAGAGACATGAAAAGGTGTGTGAAAACATGCTTAAGCGCCTGCTGGGAGCTCTCTGGGAAATCATTTATCTGCCCTGCACTTTAGTGCCTTGGCTCTAAAACTGAAACAAAGAAGTATGTACAAAAAGCCTTGAAAATGTTCATACCCTTCTGCCCAGTGATTCTACTTCAGGGAATCTAGCCCAAGCAAAGAAGCGAGAATGCAGGCAAAGACGTAGGTACAAAGATGTTCATCACAGGGTTATTTAGAAAAGTGAGCTTGTGAAATTCAGAAGAATCCCAATGCCCACCATTAGAATGGATTGTATACGAGCTTTCTCTCCTCGTTGTACCTCCCTCTCTCTCTCCCTCTCCCCCCAACCCCACCTCTCTCTCTCTCTCATACAGGTTGATAGTAGCACCTCTTTGGGAAGCCCCGGCCCACCTCTGTGGTCAGCAGTCAGTAAAAGCAGACAGATAGCTAGCACAGCATTGTCCCTACCCAGGCCTCCTGGGCTTGCTCAAGGAAACAAGAAATCCACCATCCTTCACCTTTCCGTTACCGAAGTGTGGATTATCTTCCGGGGATTTTCTACCGTGAATGGTGACTGCAGACTGGTTTTCTCTTGGCCTCCCAAGGAGCGTCTGGGTTCCCACCTTTCTCCATCTGCCAAAGTCACTCAGGGGTTCCTAGAGCTGGACAGGCCCTTAAAGCACACAGGCCAGCTCCTTTGAGGGGACGGAATTGTCACATTGCTTGTTAGTACAAAGCCACGGTGAACATCCAGGCCACCTGACTCCTAGCCCAGTGCTGAGTGCTCAGGTGAGGCAAATATTATTCACAAAATAAGCCAGTTGTCCTCAGAATTACCCAAAGTGCAAGAAATGATCCCGGTCCTGGCTCTTCCTGGGATATCCATTCCCTTCTCTGAGCTGGGACAACTTCTTGATGGGGTATTGTGTTCCCTTTGGAGGAGGGATGGGGCTATCCCTCCAGCATCCCTGGCCTTCATGCCATCCTAACGCCTTATTGGTTTCTGAGTGGAGCTCCGTCTCTGCTCTGGTGCCAGGTTCATCCTAACCCTGCCACTAGATTCTGGTCCTCTCATGGGTGACTCTGGTGTAAGGAGATAATCTAGCCTGATGCCCCTGACCCTTGGGGGCAATTCAGAGGCTTGAATCCGGGCTATAGCTCCTCCTTCCACTCTTGACCCCTCCCTTTGGAGTCCTCACCTATGGAATGCAAAACCAAAGGGTAAGGGAGGAAGAAAACCCTTTTCCTGCTGATCTTCCGCTTCCCCTACCTTCACATCCTCCTGTTTCTACCCCCACCTCCTTCTACTCACCTCCTCCTTCCTTCTTCCTTTCCTCATTTCTCCTCCCTTCCTCTATCCCCACCCCCTGTTTCAGCCCCTCTTTTCTTGTGTCAACCCACTCTGATGTACCTTGAATTTCATCCTGGCCATGCCCTTTTCCCCTCTGGCTTTCTAGCATCCCCCCAGGGAAGGACTTGTCTTTCAGGGTCTGCAGAACACTGATCTAGCAGTTTCCCTGAGTGTACATGGGGAGGGTGGCCACCACATGGGGGTCTATGTGCCTGGGCTTCAGCAGATTTTCACCCACTTATATGCACACAGAGAGGAGGCAGGGTTTTATATTACAGATTTATGCAGCTGAGCCAATCCTGGGCTGCAGAGACACATCCATATGCCACATGTGCCTCCCTGTGGGTATCTGGGACAGGTGCATGGGAGGTGTAGCCAGTAGGAGAGAAGAGATGGATTGAGACATTCTCCCTGGATTTAGCAGCTGGAGTACAAGCAGGAATCTCAAACTTTCAGTTCCTTCAGTGGGAAAGGTACCCGTACCTCTTGGGAAGACCAGTAAGGCAGAGCCTGGTCCTCTCTTCCCGAGAGCTGGTTGCTGATCCCAGTGGGCAGAGAGGAAAACCAAAGTTAGATGAGACCCCTGCCAGACCCAGAGCTTCTTATGCTAAGTCCACAGTAGTGTTGGAGTGGGGACTCAACTATGTACCGCGTGCCTCGGACAAATCGCTTTACTCTTCGGAGCCTCAGTTTCCTCACACGTCAAATGAGGGTCGCTGGGAGGATCAAACAAGGGAAGGCGACATGCAGTTGGCGCCACTGCACACTTCACAGATTCTGGCGATACTCACGAAAAGTCTAAGCATGCGTGTGCATGCGCCGGGCGCTCATTTGTCCTGGGTCGCCTCGCTAGGGTGTCGGAATCAGAACCGGGCCAGGGCTGGGTGGACGCTATCCTCCCAGCCCCCAGCCCCAGCCCAGGGCCGGCGCTGTTGGGTTTTTCTCCGGCAGGCGGCGGGCTGAAGGCTGCACGGCGCGCTCTGCACGTGAGGCGGCAGCACCGGCTCCGGCCGCAGCGCGCAGCCCGGGCCGCCCGGCTCGCCTGGCGCAGGGGCTGCCCGCGCCGCTCGGCCACCGAGTCCGCCCTGTCGGCTCCCGGAGCGCAAGGCCCGCCTGCCGCCCTCCCCGGCCCCGCGCCGCCCCTTCGTGCGGGCCCGGCTGGCCAGCGGCTGCCCTCGCGCCACCCCCGCGGGGCCCCCGAGCCCTTAGGTTCCGGCGGCCGGGTGGGTCGGCGCGGAAGGGGGTGCGACGCGCGGCTGGCCCGAGGCTGGCCCGAGGCTGGCTCCCGGCTCCTGCAGCTCCGCCGGCCGCCTCTGGGGGCGGCCTCGCCGGGGAGCTCAGCGGAGACGGTGCGCACGGCCCGGGGTCCCGGGCGCCTCCGGCCGCTGGGCTCTCTGTGCCGCCGGCCTCGCGCGGCCGCGGCAGCCGGTCCGGCTCCCTCCCGGCTCCATGCGTGCGATCGCCGTGCGTGTGTGTGTGTGTGTGTGTGTGTGTGTGTGTGTGACGGGGGCGCGCGCGCGAGCGCGCGTGTGGGGCAGTGTGCTTGCGGGGCGTGCGGGGGGAGTGTGTTTGTGTGCGTGTGGGTGTGAGTGCCTGGCTCGTTCTCGCTGAGACACACACTCTCCCTCTCTCTCTCTCTCTCTCTCTCCCTCTCTCTCTCTCTCTCTCTCTCTCTCTCTCTCTCTCTCTGTCACTGTCTCTCTGTCTCTCTCTCACGCACAAACCGGCTGGCTCGTCTGAACTTGAAGACGCCCCACATTCCAAGATGCCTGAGGTTCCTGGGGATGCCCGGGGTTCTTCGATCTGGAAAATCCTACCGGCGTCCTCCTAGGGAGGGATTATCTGTTTTTTTGTTTTTTTGTTTTTTTGTTTTTTTGCTTTTTTAAATCTGGAAGAGAGCAAGTTGTGCTTTTTCCTCCCTTCTTCTTGCTAAATGCCGTGGATATAACTGAATAAACCGCTCAGGGCTCTCCCCGCGTGGACGTCCAAGGCCACCATCTGCCTACGTTCGCCGGAGCCGGAGGGCTTAGCTCGAGCCGGTCTTGGGCAGGGAAGGATGCGTGGCCGAGCCAGGGAGCCCGGGCGCCCCGCGGAGCCGGCCTCGGTGCCTCCCAACCGGGGGTAGATGCTGCCTCGCCCAGGTGAGTGGTCGCCGCCGCTGCGTCTCAGCGATCTGGGTGTCCGCGGGAGCTCGGCGCTGGGCTGAAAGCACCGGGGGAGCCGGGAACTTTGCATCCCTTTCTTTTTCAGTTGAGGACTCCCTCACCTGGGCAGTCATGCGAATACCCTCTTCTCTTTTCGCCCATCCTTGTCGCGGGAGGTTTCCTTTTCTTTATTTCCTTTTTTTTTTTTCCGATAGTGGGGGTGAGGAGCGGGGAGAGCGGGTCAGTGTGAGGCCAGAGAGCAAGAGGGAGAGACAGGAGCCGCAGGTATACGGAAACGTTGAAACAGCAGGAGAACTTTGCCACCAGACCACTCTGTTGCATCTCTCCACATGCGAAGCCTGGCTAGAGCGATTGCTGGGGGCTGGGTCGGACGCCAGGGCTCCCTGCGCTCTGTGGGCTGGGTGGGGTGGGGTAGAGCCCAGTGTGGAAGGTTGACTCAGTGCTGATGGAGGGAAGGAAGGAATCATTGCAGTTTAGGGAGGCAGGCAGGTAGGGCAACCTCAGGGACCTTGTCCTGTCTTCAGGTAGAAGGCAGGGAGATCAGGGAGACTGTGCGTGTACAGCTTGGGGCATCAGAATGGCATGATGAAGCAATATGGAAACTGGCATTAGCCGTGCCTAGCTGGTAGGTCTATCTCCCACCCAGCCCTGCCCTGGTTCTAAGGTTGGCCTGGGCAGGGAGGAGGGAAAGCGGTGGACAGCTGCTTGGAGGCCGGCAGTGCCTTGCTCTGCACAGACCCTAGGGGACGACAGGGAGGTATCCTGCCCATCTTTCCTTCACCCCAGTACAAAGGACATAGGCAGCGAGTTCGAGGGAGACAGAGCCCCTGAAAGCCAGAAACTGAAAGAGAAATAGGAGGGAGCCTGAGCAGAGACCGCAAAGGGACTGAGCCAGGCCAACACCAAGTGCCTGCTGAGATGTCCTCAGACCGTCAGAAGCCCTCGGGGAGAGGGCGCTCGCCAGAGCCCGCACTCCGAGCAGGAGTTACAGGCATGACGGTAGATGCTGACCCTCTGCCCCGCCACTGTGGAGTGTGTGTACGTGTTAGTGTGATTGTATGTGTGTGCATGCATGTGTCAGGGAGGGGGGCCTCTGTGGCTGCAATGGGCTGATTGGTCTTGTGGGGCTGGGGGAGGGGGCGGCTCAGGAAGTTGACCCCCCGTGGCTGGGGAGGAGCAAAGCGAGGCAAGAAGCTGCCCGCTGTGAAGTTCCCAGGGACCAGACTGAGAGGTTCTTGTTGGGTTGTTGTACGTGGATGGGGGCCAGCTTGGAACTCACGGTGGGGAGACCCAGGTGGGGAGATTGTGGGGAGGCTGGGAGCACAGATCTTGGGGTCGTGTGCTGGGCTGCTCGCTGCCCTCTACGAAGAGCTTTATGGAGCCGCTTGCAGTGGAGCCCGGCTGGCTGCGGGACTCGCTTGTGGGGTACCTTGGGGGCTGAAGGGGATCAGGATCTGCAGGGGGGACTCGGAAGCTCACGAGGGCCTGCACTTGGAGCTGGCAGCCTCTGCAGACCACGCCAGCTGCCTGGGCCCTTCGACTGACGCTGGAATGTCGTCTCTCCCTTCTGACTCTGGCTAGGGGTGCGGAGTTCCGTCTCTCCTATGTCTCCTCACATGCTTCTGTTCAGGCTCCCTGCCCAGCCCTCAGTTTAGAGCTTCTGGTCTAATTCCTGCCCAGGAATGTAATTACTTATCTCCCTGCCCTTGCCCTGGGGAATACAAACAGCCAACTTGGCATTTCTGTTTCACCCTCTGGCGGTGCTTCTCTGGGCGGTGGGCTCCCAGCTCCATCCCTTGTCGGGCTGGACCGGGTACCTGGCTGCCTGCTCTGGGGCTCAGGCTCCCAGCTTCTATGAGATGCCAGTTCTTTTCCCAGGCCCTGAAATCTGAGAAGCTGGGGACTGTGGCCTGAGAGAGGGTGAGCAGGGAGCTTCCAGGAGGCGACACTGAGGAGGAGATGGAGGGTGGAAGGGGTGGGAGATGCAGACGAGGTAGGTGGGGCCACTGGGAGAATCGGGCAGCCTTTTGGCCACCCAAGCCCTGGTCTGGCTACAGTGGAAATCGCTTTTGTGTCTTGGCTGCAGCCCTGAAGTAAAATCAAGGATCCAGGGGGGTTCTGGCCTCCAAGTGTCAGGAATGTCAAGTCTCTCTAGCCTGTGGGGTGGTGCAGTTCTCTTTCAGAAAGTCCCCTGTCTTGAAGTGGAGATGAGTACAATATTGGCGTCTGGCGGTTTTCCATTCTGTTGGGGGAGGCTTCTAGACTGAGAGCAGAGATGTAGAGCAGAAAGCAACCAGAGACAGCCGAATGGAACGGGACCCTGGACAAAAGCAAGAACCATCTGGGTGTTTTGCAATTTTATTTTGAGTACAGTTAGAGTGTTAGGGTCCAACTTATTTGAAGGGATGGAGTTGTCATATACAGGCACACCTTGGAGATGTTGCAGGTTCAGTTCCGGACCACTGCAATAAAGCGTACATCGCAATACAGTGAGTGACATGAATTTTTTGGTTTCCCAGTGCATATAAAACTTATAGTTACGTTATATTGTAGTCTATTGAGTGTACAAGAGCATTATATCTAAAAAAAACCCAACGTAATACCTTAATTAAAAAATACTTTATTGCTAAAAATTCTAAGCATCGGGCTTCCCTGGTGGCGCAGTGGTTGGGAGTCCACCTGCCGATGCAGGGGGCGCGGGTTCGTGCCCTGGTCCGGGAGGATCCCGCGTGCCGCAGAGCGGCTGGGCCCGTGGGCCATGGCCGCTTGGCCTGCGCGTCCGGAGCCTGTGCTCTGCAGCGGGAAAGGCCACAACAGTGAGAGGTCCCCATGCCGCAAAAAAAAAAAAATTCTAAGCATCCTCTGAGCCTTCAGAAAGTCATGGTAGTAACGTCAGAGATCACTGATCACAGATGACCATAACAAATACAGTAAAAATGAAAATGTTTGAAATACTGCAGAGTTATCAAAATGTGACACAGAGACACGAAGTGAACGAATGCTGTTGGAAAAATACTGTTGCCAATATACTTGCTCGATGCAAGGTTGCCACAAACCTTCCATTGGTGAAAAGCACAATATCTATGAAGGGCAATAAAATGCAGCACGATAAAACAAGGTATGACTGTAATGGAATGGAACCTACACTTGGAAGACCTGGGTTCAAATTCTGGCTCTGCCACATCTTTGTTGGTTAAGCACTGGAGAGGCTCCAGTGCTCTCCTCCGGTGACAGAAAATAATAGTATATGCCTTGCAGATGTGTATGACCCCATATTTGACTTAGTGCTCCCCAAACTCCTTTGTAGATCTGGAGGAGTGTTTGGGTGGAGGCGGAAGGTTTAGAGAGAGGGAGGGGCCCTCAGAGACATGGAGGATAGTGTCCCCAGCCTCCCCTGCCACATAACTGCCAGGAGGGTTTGATGCCATCACATGTAAGCTGATCATTAAAAGACTCCAGGAAGCCCTCCAAGAAAACTTCAGGAATTGATATTCGAGAAGCAGACTTCACCTCTGGGGCTGTGGCACCTGCTTCCCTCCCTCCCTCTTGTTTGCTTTGGATTTTTACAGCCATGCACATTTACTCAGGATGCTCGGACTCTGTGTTTTACAAGTGTCATCCATCACGCTTTGCTACCTCAAGCTTGAGTGTGAAATATCTTCCAGAATCCAACCCCTGCCTTTCCTTCTCTGCCTCTCTGCCTCTTGCTGCCCCAAGAGTGGCCTCACAGGGCTGGTGTCAGGCCCAGGCTAAGTGAATGGACACAGCTCCTGCTGGGGTCTGTGCAGGGCCTGTGATTGGACCTGGGTCCTGTCTGTGGAGTTGGGTGGCACATCCAGTCGGGAAGAAGGACTCGAACCCAGACATGTATTTAGTGGGATCTGACTAATGAATCACGGGAACAGGAGTGGAGAGGTAGTCTAACCATCGTGGGCAGGCCTAAGAAAAGGTATATTCAGGGAGCAGGAAGTCAGGTCTGGAGATAGGGACCAGGGAGAATAGCCATGTTCAGTATGCTTCAGGGTGAGGGCAATCAGGATGGCTCCTTGGAGGAGGTGAGGACTTCAGGAACAACAAAAGCCCATTGCAGTCCATAGAAGGCACATTTTGCCTTCTTGTAAATTCAGAGGTCACTGGGAATTTGGGGAGTTTCAGGCATGGGGTGCTGAACAAGTAGAATGAATGCTCTGAGAAATTTCTTAGGCTATCAGGACCAGCTCCTTCAAACAATTTCTTGTTTGCTTATCATGCGCCAGGCACAGTGCTAAGAGCTTCACATTATTATCTCATTGAATTCTCCCAATCCTGTGAAATGGCCACTGTTGTTACCCCCACTTTACAGATGGGAAAACCGAGGTTCAGAGAAGTTGGGTGCCTGCCAGTTAGCTAGTAAGTGGCAGAGCTGTCACTCAATTCTCATGTCTGTGTGAATTCAAAGGCCACACTCTTAACTCCTCTGTACTGCCTCTGTCCCAAAGCGAGGATCAGTAGGTACCATGGGTCAGCACCTCTGAAAGCCCCGCTGTCCTCCTGGCCTGACTCAGGAGGAGACTTCAGAGCCTCTATCACAGAGCCCGGAGGAGCTCAGCGTTCTCATGGGCATCCCTGCCTGCGTTTCTCGCTCACACCCGACTCTAAAAGTTCCCATCAGACAGTCAGCATTGTCCTCCTGGACAGGATGGAAGACGGGACAGCAGGCTGAACTGGACCGTGAGTCAGGAGACCCGACTCTATCATGTGTGACTTGGGTTGGGAGCCCCTGAGGCCTGGTTTCTCTACTGATAAGTCAGGATGCTAACGCTAGCTTCCCAACATTGATGTGAGGGCAGGCCTGTGTGAATGCGCTTCATACACTGAGCAAGCCCTTTTGCACTCAACCCCTTCCTAATTGTGACCCCTTCCTGATTTAGACTGAGTAACTAAAGTGTCAACGGCAATAATGCCCAGATATGAGGGCATTACATGCGGGCTTTAATGTATCAGTTTCACGTGGGACTGGAGTTCCCCAATAAGATAACAGGCCAGGCAGATGGACACTGTGCCTTCCGGGAAAAGGGATGCTACAGAGCCTGCAGAAGAGAGGTCTTTGGTCCAGATAATTGGGAGGGATTGGTGGCAGGCAGCTAGGAAGGGACACACGGATACATGTATCATTCACTTTTGTCAGCAGGTGCCATTATTGAAGCTTTGGCACCAGAGAGGGTGGAGGGCGTTAGCCTTCAGCCGGTATTTCTCAATCCTTCTTTCAGGATTGCCCTCTCGCAGGAAACTTTTTAGACACAATTTTTTATAATTGCACGCCCATGAAATTTTAATACCACAGATATGCTGTGTATCTGTTTATGTACTGTAGGTACAGCTGTGCTTTGTATAAAAAAAAGAAAGAGTAAGCTGCTTTCTCACCCCTCCCAATAACAAAGTTTTGTCCCCTTGGGGGCGCTGTTGCCACCATTGCGAATGCAGGTTTTAGGGCTAACGGACTAGGATTAGAAAAAGAGGTAGATTTGAGGCAGGGAGAATCCAGGAGACGGTGAGGACAGATTCACCTTGGCATGTCGCTGCCAAGAGTGTGGTCCATGAACTATAGCAGCATCAGCAGCACCTGGAAGCAGGCTAGTGATGCAAAACCCCCTCCCACTCCAGACCTCCATTTTATCAAGATGGGAGGTAGGGGAAGGGTTGGAGGCATGGTCCTGGAATACAAGGCTAGTCTGTGAACAGAAGGTCAAAGGAAAAGGCACGAGAAGCCAGCTTGTTAAGCTGCGTACTGATGCACCGAGCACGTTTAAGCAATGACACTATCTACCTGTGTTGTGATCTAGTGCTCTTTATTTTTTTCCCGGTGATTCCTTGCTTTGTAGCAGCAAGTTGTGTAGAAGGTGTGGAGGTCCTGTGGAGGAGACGCAAGGCTGTGTATGGCCTTGCTTCTGAGCAACAGAAAGCCAAGCATGTAATTTGGACAGATCTGGGTCTGCTTTCTTGAATATCCCCAAGAATCAAGGCTAATGGGGACCAGACCAATCCGGGAGACAGACTAGAACTGTAGACGCAAGACTTAGGTGTTAAACTGTGTCTGGCCGGATTAAGTAGCAGAACTGAGCTCTTGTGATATATCAACCTGCTTGGGGTTGTCTGCGTGGAGTCTCGGTCTCCTTGCCGCAGTCCTGTATTAACAGGGCAGCCCCGAAACATGAGAGACTGCAAAATCGCAAAGTTGGGCTCTTTAGAACTCTATGCATTTACAGTGAGCCCTCCCTATCTGTGGATTCTGCATCTGTGGATTCAATCAAAATTTTTCAGAGAAAAACAAATCTCAGAAAGTTCCAAACAGCCAAGCTTGAATTTGCCATGTGTTGGCAACTATTTACCTAGCATTTACAATGATTCACATTGTCGTAGGTATTATAAGTAATCTAGGGGTGATTGTAAAGTATATGGGAGGATGTGCATAGGTTAGGTGCAAATACTGTGCCATTTTATAACGAGATTAGAACATCCGTGGATTTTGGTATCTATGGGGGTCCTGGGTGCTGGGCGCCAGCTGTGCACGCCGTGCATTAACTCACTCACAGCGGACGCAGCAGGGGTAGCAAAACGCTGAGTCTCTCTTAACTCATTTTCCCTCTGTATTTCCCTCCTGGGCCATCTCCCCTCAACACCCCACTTCGGTCTAGGCCAACACAGGGAGGTCTTCCCTTTCGCCTTAACTCAGGTCTCTAATAAAACTTCACAGGGATGCAAAATCTATTTGGTCCTCCCATCTCCCCTCCCTAAGACTTACTTTCTACTCTTTTTCCCCAAAGCTAGCACTCTGCTTCCTCATTACCCTTCCTGGTCTATTCTCCTGTTAGGGCAGCTTTAGTCAAATAAGCTGGGGGTGGGGATTTACTATGATCCCCAGCTAATATTGGGAGTCTGTGCAGGCTGCTACTTCAGACTAGTAGTAAACTAGGTCTTGCTGTTACATGACTCTCTCTGGTCACCCAAATGAATGACATATGGTCACTCAGCCTTCAGGCCTTGGAGGAGCTTAGGGAGTGAGCTGGGCTCAGGCTCCAGCTTGGGTCTCAGTACCTGATGAGAAAGAGATGTGGGAGCCCCTCCTGGGTGATGGCAATGGAGGTGAAGGCATGCTTGGCTTTCTGAGCTCCTGGAAATGCCCAACAAGGGCCATAAGATGAGGCCCGGTCATTCTAAAAAGGTATTTAAGATTCCTGGGTGGGCAAGTTGATCCTTTGATTCAGTGTTGCCCTGTAATGAAGCCACTATAATACCCAGATAAATCTTCCTGGGGCAGAAGGGAGGGAGGATGGATGGCAACTTGGAGTCAAGGAGGTAAAAGGTTAGAGGTCATCATACAGCACAAGGCAACAGGTCCTGGAGGACTCACTGGGGTGCAGGGGAACCTGGAATAAGTTCTCTTTCAGCTTTGTCTGGAACTCACCAAGTGATGCACGCGCTAGGTGATGGAGCCGCACTGGAGCCCTCTGTCCTTCTCTGCTGGGACATGTGTGCACTCGTGTGGCTGTTTGGTGATCATTCCTTCCTGGCTCTCGGTCTGCTCTCAGGAGCTTTGATTGACAGCAAACCTCCTGCAGTTGAGAAATTCCACCCTAGGTCAGCCCTCCCCCGGACGTTCCAGCCCCAATTCTGCCTTGTTTCCACCGAGGTCTCCACCTAGGTGCGGGACAGGATTGGACCGTTTCTGTCCTTACAGGGCGGAGGAAGCCCTGTCATGGCCACTTTTCATGATGCTTGTTAAGGATCAAAGTATGGTCATCATGATTTGCTGGCGCCATTTTCACGGTCTCAGCCCACTCCGCCTCTTGAGGCCGTAAGTTCTGTACTTTGCTGCCGGTGTGGGAGTGAGGTGTCCTTTTACTTGCTCTAAAGTGTTCCCTCCACCCCATCAAGCTTTCAAGTCGGGAGAGCCTGTGTGTTTAGGATTTGGTGATGAAGCCCATGGTCCTTCATCCATCTCTTTCGTGACTAGCTGGTCAGCAGTCCTCACCAATTCAGTTAATTCAACAAGCATTTATTGAGCACCTACTGTGCACCACCCCGCAGGCCAGTTGCTACAAAGATGAGTCACCTCTCCGGTCTGTGTGTGCACACAGCCCTCCACCACACCGATCATTTGATTTCTACTCCTGTATTTTTTCCAGCCCTGCCTGTGGACTCCAGGACTTGGTGGAGGCGGGAGTTGGGGTGGGGATGCCCAGCTCTGGCTTGTTTCTAGTGCCTTCCCTCACCTGCATTCGCATGCATGCGTGTGTGTGTGT
This sequence comes from Monodon monoceros, assembly GCF_005190385.1. Lineage (NCBI taxonomy): Eukaryota > Metazoa > Chordata > Mammalia > Artiodactyla > Monodontidae > Monodon > Monodon monoceros. The sequence continues at coordinate 34,189,858 of NW_021703780.1, forward strand.
GTGTGTGTGTGTGTGTGTGTGTGTGTGTGTGTGTGCTCAGGACTCAGCTAAAGCTCACACACAATTAACTACATGATGTAGTGGTGATGATGGTGGTGGTGGAAGGGTGATGAGGACCACTTAAGAAATGCACTCTCAAGCTGCTTTCCCAGCTCCCTCCCTGCCCCACTACTTAGCTGACATCTTACCATCTCAGCCAAATGCAAACTGACTGGATGAAGAGATTTGGGGGTTGTGGTCCCAGTTTAGGGGCAGCTGACCCTAAAGGAACCGCTTAATCTTCCTCCTGGCCTGGTAACGTGCGTCACAGGGGCTGAGCTGGGAGAAGGGGAACTAAGGGGAGAGTCTAGAATGGACATAAATCCCAGCGCCTCTGTCTAGTCACAGCTTCTAAGCACATGACACATGAGGGCCGTCACACTGGGGGCAGGACGGTTTCCCAGGCCTTAGATGGGCAATAATCTGGGCAGGGGGCTGCTGGCACAGAGAGGTCGCAAGCGAGCGAGGCAGGCTCCTTACTCTTGAGAAACCTTCCTCGGATGGGGAAAGGCCTGCTTTTTGTCCTTGGGAAGTTTAGGTCTAAGAGGAGGATGGAGGAGAGAAACATGCACATTAACCGGGAATCCTTAGGCACTGAAATATGTGGATGCAGATCCTTCTTATGTAGGGAGTGTGTGTGCGCTGGACCCTCATTCCTAGGGCTTACACTGTGCTCTCTTTTCCTGGTCACGTGAGCAGATTACTCTCTCTCTGCCTTGGTTTCCTCATCTGCAGAATGGGGATGATAATAGTACCCACGGCATAGGGTCGTTAGGAGAATTCAGTGAATTGCTGTAAGCGAGGTGCTGGGAGCAATGGCTGGCCCACGGTGAGTGCTGTGTAATGGGTGCTGTTATTTTTCGTGGCAGATAGACCAGTGGCGTTTTCCTAAGCGAGGAGAGGAACGGCCGTGGACCGGCTTAACTGATGGTCCTTTCCAACAGCCACCCCCTAAATCGTATAGCACCTTGGGGAATTTCATAATACTCTCCACATGATCTCATTGGACCCTTTGGACAATCCTACCAGGCAGGCAGGAAGGACAGATGTTATGATTATACCCATATGATTATACGTGAGAGGAAACTGAGGCACTTAGAGGTCACTAAGTGGTTCCTGGTCCAGTTGGGTTCTTATTACACCTTAAAACTACACTGTGTTCGGCTGAGGGGTTGGGGGAATTTTGTGGAGGACGGGTTGGGTGAACATGGCTAATGGGTTCGGGACTGGACCTCCCACGTGGGCCTCATTCATGCAGGGGTCAGATCATTGGAGAAATACGCCACAGTGTGGGAGGGCGTTCATGGCATGTTCCCGGTCAGCGTGCCTAGGCTGGATCTACAGGGCGCGTCACGGGGGAAAGCGCGACACGGTATCTCAGGGGATGGGAGTTAGTAGCAGGGCCACAGAACATGTTGCTTTGGGTCCTTCTGAAACCATTGTGCATGCCCTGGATGGGGGTGGGGGCGGGAAGGTGCTGGGGGCCCTAAGGAGGTGGGTGTGGAACCTGGATTGGGGAACCTTCTGTCAGGGAAGGAGGCATCTGATTCAGCCTGGTCTCTATGTGGAGAGAAGGCCAGAAAAAAATATCTCCCTGGGCCATGATTCCTGCCCACCCCCAAACACCCATTCCCCAGGGCTGATTCTGGTGGTGGGAAGAGGGACCTCCTGGCTTTTTTGGTTTGAAGAAGCTGGAAAGGCACCTGGGGCAAAAATATGGGCCTTGGGCCAGGACGCAGAAGAGCGCATGAGACCTCCAGCAGGGAGAAAGCCGATCCAGATGAATGCTGGGGGTGGGGGCAGGGTTTCAGGAACTGGGGGCATCGGGTCCAGGAGGGGATTACGGGGTCAGTGTCTAGGTGTGACATGGGGTGATGATGGAGGTATGGTGTGTAACCACAGGGAGGGGACAGGAGGCAGGGAGGTGGTGGAGCCACAGGACGAGAGCTGGGATGGGAGCTAACTGGGGCCTAGACTTCCGGGCCACTCCTAGCACAAAGCCAGGCTGCTTGGAAACCAAGCCCCATCCCACACCTCCTCTCTCGAGGGGCGAGGTCTAGGCTCCAAGCTCATTTCCAGGACTTTGAGATCAGCCTGTTCCATAAATCTCGGGCCGAGTGAATATGGCACATAATTGGGAGGCACTGCAGGTACAAGTGGCCCCAGGCAGGGGGAGAGAGCAATGGCACATGAGTTACAGGGGAGGCCGGCAGGGCGCTGGTGGCTGGCCCAGCTTGGGGTGTGAGTTATCTCGGGTCGGGCCGCCCTGCCACGCTGCTGCTCTGTGGCGCCGGGCTGATATTTCCTGTATATTGGTTTTTAGATTACAGTACAGCAACAATTCCCTGCTCTTGAAGTTCAGCCCTCACTCCCTGTCCCTGTCTCGCTTGGCCTTTCTCTGCCTCTCCTCCTCTTTCTCCATCTGTCTTGTCTCTCTCTCAATTCAGTTTTTAATGCAGAGTATTATCTTACATTGTATCATGTTACCCCATAGTACTGTGTTTCTATTACCTTATATTTATTAGAGTAGCATTATTTTCTTCCCTTTCACATATACAGCGCTTGATGGTTTTTAAAACTCGACTCACAGCCATGTTTATCTACTTTGGATCCCATGACAGTGAGGAAGTAGGGCAAGCAGAGTTGTCTCCATTTAAAGGTGAGGAAATGGGCTCAAAGAGGCTAATGGAATGACCAGGTCATGTTGGATTGAATTATATTATATTATACCATCAGAATAATAGCTACTGGGTATTGAATGCTTATAATGGTCCCAGCACTGTTCTAATGTAAGCTCTTTGTACTCATTTTATCCCCACGTTAGTTCTGTGGGATTGGTACTTATTAGTTCATTTTACAGGTGAGGAAAAAGGCCCAGAGAAGTTAAGTTGCTTGCCTGAGGTCACACAGCAGGTAAGAGGGCAGAGCTTGCATGTGAACCCAGGGAGCCCGGCTCCTGAGCCCACACTCTTATCTACAGATTCAATCTGTCACATGCCGTGACAGGTAGTAGGGGTGAGAGGGTAGGGATAGAGGTGGGATGGCTTCCTGGTATACGAGAGTCTTTCTTATTCTTGTACACCTTCAATTTCTAGAATAGTTTTCCTGCACCCAAGGGAAAGGCTTGGGGGACCTTGTGGCAGCTGGACATGCCCCTAGAGTGGGGTTTCAGCTCTAATCACAGGCAAAGCTGCTTGGAGCTGAGTCTGGCTCCCAGGGGCCCAGCAGGTCAGCAGGCATCAGAGGAGGAGCTGGCGGTGCCTGGGGGCCCCATGTCTTCTGCTGGGTGCAGCCTCTTCCCTCCCTGGGGAATCCCTGCTGAGCATTGCCTCCCTGGGGTCGTGGTGAGTATGAAATGAGTGAACATCTATGTAGTGTTACAGCGTCTGGCGTAATTTACATGCATTCTCCCATTTCGTTCCCCTACTACCTTTGCAAAGTAGGTATTACCTCCCTTTGTGCTGATGTGAAAACTGAAGCTCAGAATAGCGGTGGGATTTGCTCTGGGTCTAAGTTGACCAACTGACCCTGTTTGGGTCTGAGGGGATTCCTGGGATGCAGGACTTTCCATTTTGAAACCAGGGAAGTCCCAGGCCAACTGGGTTGAGTCCCAGGTCATACAGACGCTGCATGGCTGAGCCAGGATTTGACCCCAGTCATGTCTGATTCCCACTCCATGCCCTTACCCACCACTCTAGACTCCCTCGGGGTTGCTGCCTCTCTTAGCTGCCCACGTTTGCTGAGCCCTGGCTGGCTTTAGAGATGCTGACCTCATCCTCACAGAACCTTGTGAATTAAACATTCTTATCCAGAGTTGACCAAAGAGGAAACTGAGACACAGAGAGGTGAAGTAACTCGCTTGGGGTCACCCAGACAGGAGATGGGGATTTGTACCTGGCTATGTGGCACCAGTGCCCCACAGTCCTGGTCACTTTGCTACGGCTCCCCTTGTATCCCTTCCCACTTCCCTCCACCTTCATGGTCACATTTCCTCATCCTAGTAGCTTGTGGAGTAGACAGGACAGGTACTTTTAACCCTGAGTACAGGTCAGAAAATGGGAGTTCAGAGAAGCCAAGTTACTTAGCTGATGGCACAGAGCTCATAAATGACAAAAGCAGCAAAGGTTTTGCCAGGGGTTCCCAGCTGGTACTTCCCACTGTGCTTTCCTTGTTCGGTAACTGGGAGGAGGCCCCCGGCCCAGCCCGGCCCAGTCCTGTTCAAACTCCTAGAGGCCTGAGGTCTCAGTCATCACTGGGTCCCCTGTGCAGAGGCTGGTTTCTGGGCTTGGGCTCCGGGTTGTCATCCTCTGATCCTCCCTCAGCAGGTAGAGGAGGGACCTGGCTGCAATGGATACACCTGCTGGCCTCACAGCTCCTCTCCTCCCACTGGCTGGGGACTGAATGCAGAATGGGCTGCATTTTCCTGGGAGGGCAGCAAAGCCTCTGTCAATGCCAGGCTTCCTTCTCAGGAAGGTGACCCCTCTGAGCCTCCTGCCCTTTGCCTCTGCCCTCCTCTGATTTGACAGAGCATCTATAATACCCAGATAAATCCTCCTGGGGCAGAAGGGAGGGAGGATGGATGGCAACTTGGAGTCAAGGAGGTAAAAGGTTAGAGGTCATCATACAGCACAAGGCAACAGGTCCTGGAGGACTCACTGGGGTGCAGGGGAACCTGGAATAAGTTCTCTTTCAGCTTTGTCTGGAACTCACCAAGTGATGCACGTGCTAGGTGATGGAGCCGCACTGGAGCCCTCTGTCCTTCTCTGCTGGGACATGTGTGCACTCGTGTGGCTGTTTGGTGATCATTCCTTCCTGGCTCTCGGTCTGCTCTCAGGAGCTTTGATTGACAGCAAACCTCCTGCAGTTGAGAAATTCCACCCTAGGTCAGCCCTCCCCGGGACGTTCCAGCCCCAATTCTGCCTCCCTATTGCCCTGCCTAATGGGGTTTGCTGGGGGTGGGGGAAGGGATGGGGCTTGGCTGCTGAAAACTGTTACAGCTCTACCGCTGCTTTCCCATCAGAGGCGGGTGCTCAGCCATGAGGGTGGGCTGAGGGGCTCTGCTGGGGACAGAGCGGGTGCCACATCCCTTCCTTCTGGCCAAGGTCTGTGAAACCCGCAGATCAATGGAGAAAGCAGGCAGAGGGACCTCTCCTAGTTTCCTCTCTCTGAAATTCTTCAGGAAGCTGCCAGCCTACCAGGCTTTCATTCAACTTTCTTGTGGATGAGAGATGTTTACCAAGCACCTAGTATTGGTCAGTGGCTGGGTTTCAGAGGCCAATTAGATTGGTCTCCGCCCTCAAGGTGCTCCCAGTCTGGGAGGGGAGGCCGAGAGGTAAACCGCCAATTACAACACACGGTGACGGTGCTACAACTGGAGGTGAGGAACTCCTCGTGGAGGAGTTGATTCTCTCCAGCTCCACAGCAGGTACCTCTCGCTAAATGGCTGCATTGGGCGCCTACGGCCCACCCTCGGGTGGACACTGTGTGCCCTGCTGAAGACCTCATTCCTCTTCTTAGGTGGCTTGCAGAGGCACTGCCCCTTCAGCTTCTTTGCTTGACTGTGCCCTCTCCCCGCCCCCACCCCCACTGGACTTCCACAGTTCCCAGAAGACATCATGTTTGCTGTCCCCCTGCCTGGAACACCATGTCCCACACTCTGCTGGGTCCTTCTCATCCTTCAGGGCTCAGCTTAAATATTGCTCTTGGGGATGGCCTGACCACCCAGTCTAAAGTCAGCCCCTCGCTGCTGTCACTCAGGCAGCTTTTCTTCCCCCATATCCCTCTTTCTACTCTATTTGCTCATTTCTTCATCGCTTCACTCTTGCAGCCTGTGAACGATGTGAGGACAGGAATTAAAAGCACAGACTGTTGCTCAGACTGCCTGCCTGCAAGTCCTGCAGCAATGCTCACCAGCCGTGTGACCCTGGGAAAGTCATTTCCCCTCTCTGTGCCCCAGGGGGGTAATAATTGTACCTACCCCATCGAGGTATTGTTCCGGTTTAATGAGTTAATATACATAAAGCACTTGGGACAATGTCTGGCGTATGTCAGGTGCTCAGTATATATTAGATATCATTATTATTTTTATATCCAGTGCTTAAAATGGTGCGCAACTCAATAAGTATTTGATGATTAAATGAGACACCTGGGCTGAATCTCCAAGGGCGTAGGTTAGGGTTGCTTCTGGGTCCTAGATGCACACTGAGTTCACCTGGGCGGGGGTGGGGCTTTAAAAACCAGTGATGCCTGGGCCACAATCCCAGGAGAGTCTGATTTAATTTTTCTGGGTGTGGCCTGGGCATTGGAGTTTTTAAAGCTCTCCTGGGATTCTGATTCCAGGGTTGAGAACCATGGAGATGACACTCACAACACCAAGAAAATCATGCAGCTGGAAGGCCTCGATGAAGGATGTCCTTGAAGAGGGAGCAGAGAGAGTGAGGCCAGGGCAGGGGAGTTGAATGGTAGCACAGAAAGGAAGGGCCAAGCCAAGAAGGGCCCCTACGTGCCTAGGCTTCGTGGGGAAGTCCGTGGGGAGCCTGGAAGGCTTTTAAGCTGGGAATGACATGGTTCGATTTGCCTTTAAGGAAATTGGCCTGGGTGGCTGTGTGGAGGAAGGATTACCGTGAATGAAATTGAAGGCTCGGAGATCAGAGGACAGAAGCCCTTCTGCTACCACAAGAGCAGCTCAGGGCCCAGTTCATACAGAGAAGGCGACTGGCTTGGTCCCTGTTTAATTACTTAATCCTCCTTGGCATGTCTGATCAGTGAAATCTGGACAGTGTAGGATTCCTCCTTGCCACTCTATCCCCAGCCGCATTTGAAACCCCTGTCACTCTAGGCTGATGTAAACCCTGTCTTGTCCTGACCACAGAAGGGCTTTTCTGTCTGAGTTCTAAGCCAGGTTCCCAAGTTGCAGCAAAAATTCTCTATTCCACAGCCCTCTGGCCCTCGAGCTGGTGGTTTCAAGCTGGAAATCCCTCCCAGGTCCACTTCCTCACCTATGATGTCCTCCAGCTTGTGATCTAAATGTACCGATTTTCCCCAGGTTCCAGGCTGGTCCACCCTTGAAGCAACAGGCTCCCATCCCCAAGCCCTTCTCTCCCAGCAACAGCTGGAGTGTTTTCTTCGTCTCCCCCTGCGCCTGGTTTGTAGGTGAGAGTCGCACTTTCTGACTCCCAGGTCCCCAGCCACCGAGCTGTTTCCATCTCATTGTTCAATCGTCCTAGATGTGGATGTGGGTTCAAGTGCTGCCTCTGAATGGCAGGGCTGTTAACAAAGTGACCCACGTCCTTCCCACCGTGCTGTACTGCATGCTACTCCTTAGAGACAGTATAGATGCATGCTTCAACCTGCCTCTGCTACTTACGGGCTGTGTGACCTTGGGCAAGTCATTTGACCTCCTTGTGCCTTAGTTTCCTTATCTGTAAAATGGGGGTGAAAACTCAGAGACACTTGCTTAGTCCAGTGCCACCAGTGATGGCCATGGGTTTGGATTGGCCATCTAATTCCGAGGATACAGTGGGCTTTATTTCACACCTTGTTTCTTAGCATTAGGGGAGCATTCAGGACAGGACAGGAAATAAAGCACACAGAGCATCTTCATTTTCATCTCATGGGGAGGTCCAGCACCTGCTCACCTAAACAACTTTTTGGCCCCTTGCTCGCACGGGGCACATCGGCTGCTGTGGATAAGAGCTGAGATGCATGTGTGTCTCCTTGGTACAGAGAAGCTGAAGCCTCAATTTCCTGCCATCTGTACACCGTTTTAGAGACCCAAGGCCTTCCTGCCAGCTCACGGTTCCCCACAGATAGGGGTTTCACGGCACACAGGGCAGACACCGCAGAGCACATGTGCCTTAACTGTTCTGTGGGGGGCCAGCCCAGGCCATTTCCCCAGGGTGTGCTAGGCCAGCCCAGGCTGCGTCAAGCCTTGACTCAGTTATCTGCATATAATGCTTCTCATATGAGGGGACAGTCAGTAGACTGCTGTCAACTAACAAAGGCTAAGACCGGATTTATGAGAGAGAGGAGAAGAGTGGGAGAAGCTGCAGACCATCTGGGAAGAGTGAATCTTGTTTTTACGTTTTGAGTGGCTGTCTAGGGGCATCAAAGAGCACAACGGAGTTGTTAGGAACTTTCCACAGCAGGATGCCTGCCAGGGCCACCTCACCAGCACCTGTGCCTTAGCTAGGCCAGGTCTGCACCTTCCCCCTCAGAATTCCTCAGCAAGGGGCTGCTGTGGGGTTAAATGAGTCAGTGCATGCAAATTCCTCCCAAAAGTGAAGAGTAAGTGTTCGTATGGAAATAAGTTCACAGTGAATGTCTAGTAAGTTCTAACTACTAGCGCTTTCCTTCTCTGGGTTCCATCTGTTGGCCTCTCTAGCTGGCATTGCCTCATGTCCCATCTCTCTTCTGGAACTGAGATTAGGAAGGGGAGAGGAGGAACATGGGGACCCAGAGAGGAAGCCAAGAACCAAGACGGCTTTGGAATAGTTGGTTTTAAGCAATAAGGTGGTGAGGTTGTTCCCCTCGGGCCCTTTAGGGTCTGGGGTTGAGGGGGGTATCTTTTTTCTTCTTTTAGCCAAGGCAGTATCAATCAGAAACGCCCCCATCGTTCATAATTCCATCCTATTGGTTGGGAGCCAGCTGTGTCCGCCAGTTTGGTTTTTTCTCAGCTGTGAAAGATAAGTAGAAGCCCAGAGAAAGCATGTCTTGTCCTGTCATCCATAAGGACCCTGGTAGCAGGAGGCTCTTCCCTTCCTGAGTGGCTTCCGTCTCTACTTCTTTTTCTCCAGGAAGCTAAGTGGGCTGAGGGACGGAGTCTCAGAGGCTGACTTGGATCCTGGCTGTCCCAGGGACTTGCAGTATGATCAAGAGGGTCTCCTCTCCGGCCCTCCTCAGTTTCCTGATCTTTAACACTGGGAGATGGAAGAGCTACAGACATAATATCCTAAGGACTCTAGGGAAATGGTCCTGCCTCTTTCAACTTTAAGCCTACTCTTTGTGTTTCTTTCTTTCTTTTTTTTTTTTTTTGCGGTACGCGGACCTCTCACTGTTGTGGCCTCTCCCGTTGCCGAGCACAGGCTCCGGACCCACAGGCTCAGCGGCCATGGCTCACGGGCCCAGCCGCTCCGCGGCATGTGGGATCTTCCCGGACCGGGGCACGAACCCGTGTCCACTGCATCGGCAGGCGGACTCTCAACCACTGCGCCACCAGGGAAGCCCTGTGTTTCTTTTTAAGGCTGCTCTCAAAGGTCATCATCCCAGGGTTTGGCTGGAATATAAGTGTTAGGGGTCCTACAGTGATTTGTCTTGGGATCCCAATCCTCTTCCAGATGGTCCTGGCTGTTACACATCCCGCCTCAGGGCAGGAAGAGCAGTGCGCCCTCTACTAGGGGCTGAGAACTTTTGTTTTAGAGATGTGGGAAGGCTAGAAACTCCGCGTCAGTCATAAGGCTTTTATTTGAACGGACACGTGCCATGATGATGTGTTTCTGAGTCTGTGCCTCAAACCATCAGAGCTTTGATGGCAGGGCTGTCTGCCTCCATCACTGCACACAGCACCCGCTCAGCCACACAGGAGGAGGGGATGCTTTATGAAGATTCATGCTTCTGTGATGGTGAGGACCGCAGTGGTGGTGGGGAGGTGGTGGAGGAGGTTGAGCTGATTGTGGGGATGCAGGGTATGACTGCAATGATGGTGGAGATGGTTGTTGAGGTCACGGTGTAGGGAAAGGCTGGGGAGACAGGGCATCATAGGCAGGTAAGAAGTATTTTTGCTAGTGGCAATGGAAGGGCATGGAAGGACTATTATTATTTTTATTGAAGTATCGTTGATTTACAATGTTGTGTTAATTTCTGCTGTACAGCAAAATGATTCAGTTATACATATATATATATACAGTCTTTTTCATATTCTTTTCCATTATGGTTTATCATAGGATTTTGAATATAGTTCTCTGTGCTATACAGTAGGACCTTGTTGTTTATCCATTCTATATTTAATAGGAAGGATATATATTGATGGATTATAATTTAGAGGAAGGGGAACCAGATTTATGTTTTGAAAAGCTTACTTTAATTGCGTGGTGGAAAGCTACTTGGAAGATGACAAGATTGAATGGATGTAGACCAGTTAAGAGCCTATGGGAATAGTCCAGGAGAGAGAGAATGGTGGCTTGGATTGGGGTGATAGAGGTGGGATGGAGAGAAGTGGGCAGAAGCTGGAGCTACTTAGGTGGTACAATCAATGGGGCTTGGAGATGATTCGATAATACCTTGATCAGACTGGGGGAGCCGTGAGTGCAAAGGGTGAGAAGAGCTCATCTTATTGAAGATGAGCCTTAAGTTTCTGGCTTGGGCAACTGGATGGATCATTAGAATGTAAGCTGCATGAGGGCAGGGACTTTGTTGTGTCCACCTGTATGCCCAGGCTCTCAAGCAGCAGCTGGCACATGGTAGACCCTTAGGGTATGTTGGTTGGATGACTGTTGCTGTTGACTCTTGGGTCCGATCACGATGGACACAGTATATTACAATTTTTGGTTCCCATGCCCATGTCCTCCACTGGACACCAAACAGTCTGGGAGCTGGCCCACAAACGGTTAATAGTTACAGAGCTGAACCTCAGACTCTGATGAACCCGAATTTAAACCCCAGGACCTTCCTTTACTGGCTGAATGATTTGGGGAAATTTACTTAACTTCCCCAAGTTAACCTGTAAGATGGGTATAAAAAGAGTGCTTATCTCACAAGGTTGTTATACTGATGACATGAGGTAATATAATGCTGTAAAGCACTAAGCCCAGTTCCTGGACCATGGTTGTTGGTGGTAGTCATTTAAGAAAAATGAATCATCTGTATCTCGCATCCAGCACGGTGCCAGCACACAGAGGGTGTGTATGCAGGGTGACGGTGAAGAAAGGAGTGGAGGCCGGGAAGCTATTGAAGACTTCGGGGACAGGGCTGGGGAGAATGGGAGATTGATGCTCCTTCCACATGCATCCTGTCACTTCCACCCTCATTTCCATTCTTGCTTCTCAGCAGTCCAGGAGATGAGACTGTGACGTAGTCCCCAAAGCTCATGGCAGGCCCTTGGTGCCGACGGGGAAAGCAGAATGTCTGGGGACTCAGCTGCTCCCACATCTACCTTTGCTTCAGCCGAATTGCAGCTTAGTCACAAAGAAGTGTGTTTTAAAAATAGCAACAGGTGATGTTCATCCAGATGGAAGCCCCTAAAAACCACTGATCCCTAATGGTCTTTGCTCCATGGTAAGTGACTGTGGATTGACAGGGAGCCCCCAGCAGCTGGTGCTCTCTGTGCCTTTCCTCCCTTTGATGGGAAAGTAAGGTCTCAGCAAGCCTGAGGACCCTGGAGGGCCTCCCAGAGAAGGAGGGGGAGGGAGCTCACTGACCCAGCAGCTGCCCCTGCTGCCGTCCTCGTGCGTCCACACTGGAGAGAGAGCGAGATACGAGTCACAGACACTGAGCTACTGGCTGGATGCAGAGAGGCAAATGTTTTGAGAGCAGGACAGAGAGGCACCCATCCACACCTGGGTCGTCTGTGGGTGCTATATATGTGTTTAGGGAGGGGTTTCTGCACATGGCGCCCTTTGAGCCATCTGTCAGCTTAGAGTCAACCCTCAGGAAGATGTGGGTGGGACCAGAAGCCGCACTTGGTCAAAATCTGGACTCGGGCCTTAGGGAGACACCTATGTGACACACTCCTGCACAGGCAGAGGCATAGGTCCTGACCTTCACATCCTCTGCGGCCAGCCCTGCCCTCACACTCACCTGCAGCCCCTTGAGGGGCACAGCCGTGGGCAAACCCCAAATTGGGCCTCTTAGAATAATGCAGTGTGTGTGTGTGTGTGTGTGTGTGCGCATGTGTGTGTATACACCCACGTGCACGCAAGTGCCTTTACATGTACAATGGAGCCTCAACAGTCAATTTCTAAGGAAGTCTTCACTTCCAAGTGGTGACAGAAATAGACTGGGTTTCTTTTGAGAGCTTTCTCTAGCTGGTTAAGACAATATGTGTGTGATGGCAGGACCAGGAGGCCCCATTCCCGCTGCTTCTCCAGTGGCTAAGGTCCTTCAACGTGGGGGCAGCGGAGGGAGACTCCAGCAAGCCCTGCCTCTGGCTGGAACCACAGCGTCCTGGCAAAGTGGCCCGCTCTCCAGGCGGACCCCGTTTCCTGCTGGGGATGTGAAATTGGAAATCTTGTCTCTTCTCAGGCCCTTTTTCCCTCCTGCCTTTGTACCCCTTCCCTGGCACTCGCTGGGCCAGTTCCTAGTTTTTTCGACTCTTCCAACGTCAGGAAGCCCCCCAGCACTCTCCAGTTCTGAATATGAGATAGACATCCCTCCTGTGTCCCCTCTGGTGCGCTGTACTTCCCCAATCCCAGCACTACGATGCTGCCATGCCTCCTTCTGCCTTCCCTTAATTCCCACCTCCAGGAAGCCTTCTGAGATTGCTCTAGCTCCGCCTTGCCCACAGCACCGGCCTCATTCACCATGTGTACCCTCCTCCACCTCTCATCGTATGGTCATTTTTAAATGCTCTTTCTCTTTGTCACTGTCCTCATGCTCTAGCTGGGCTGTCACCCTCATTCATTCATTCATTCTTCAGATACTCATTGAACTTCTTGTCTGCTATGAGCCAGACACTGGACTAGGCCCTGGGGCCATGGAGGTGAGGAAGACTAACGGTTTTCTGCTTTGGGACTCCTTGACTCCAGATCAGCAGGTGGAGGAGTGGGGATACCCGGGGTTCCCTGAAACCTGAGGTTGCAGAACAGCATGGGGAGGCCTAACTGGGGACGGGTGTCACCTGGAACCTGGGAAAGTGAGCAGCCTGGGTGGGCCACCCTGGCCTGCCACAGCCCACCCCCTTCCTCCAGCCCCTCTGGAGCTTGTCCTCGTTGGAATTCCCTCCTCACCCCACCCTCCCATCAGGGCCAAGTGTGGGAAAGGCGGGGCTCTTGTTTTTCTAGTATCTGAAATGGCCGTGCCTCTCCCTTTCCCTCATTTCTGAGCAGCTTCTTGTCAACCCCTTGAGCGAAGGTGCCTTCTTGTGGAGGTCCAAGGAGAGAATTAACAGTGGATCCAGCTGCTCCCGGGAGCCCCCTGAGCCAGCAGTGTCTACAGCAGGCAGCCCCCAGCAGGGGAGAGGACACTGCCTACGGCGTAATGTACCAGCCGCCCTGGGTAGGCCTGGGCAGCAGTGGGAGCAGTGCTCATGGGAAGGCTGTAGGAGACATGGGTTCTACCCCGGGCAGCCCCAAGCCAGCCATCGGCCTCCCTCTGCAGGGGCGTCAGGTTTCCCAACTACAAAATAAGGGTCGCTGCTGCAGCTCCCTGGGGCCCCTTCCTGCAGGCCAGCTCTCCTGCAGCCTTTACTTTTTGTTCCTCTGAAGGCAGGGGGGCTGACTGCAGAGAGCTTCAAGGGGGCTGTCCCAGCTGCCCTTTCCCTAGGACCTGACCTCCCAGCACCACCTCATGGTCTGGTGGCTGTGTGTCCCTGGGGTTCCGTTGAACATGCCTCCCTGCTGAACAAGCCCAGCTGTGACACCCAGGCAGAGGATAGCGCCACACAGAGTCTAATCAGTTATACCCCAATAAAAGTTTTTTAGAAAAACACGTTATTTGTAAAAATGAGAATGGAAGTGTCCAAGAATAGGGGAAAGGATGTATTATGGATGGAAACAAGATAGAAGACTTAGAAAACTATTAAAAGTATTTTTAAAGAAAAAAAAAAGAGTCTGTTCAAAACATCCCTTCCACAGACGGACACACCACATAATTGCTGAATCAAATTATAGGGAGGGAGGCAGAAGTCAATTAGGTAGATTTGGTAGATTTGGGGGTGGTCCAGGTCACCTACATTAGTGGCTTTCAAACTTTTTTTGACTGGAACCCACAGGAAGAAATATGTTTTACATCACAACCTAGTAGGTACATTTGACACATACAAATACCCAATGTGTGTATAATGAAAATTATAATGGAAACAAAGTGTGAAACAATATCCTTACTAAGTACAGTACTCCTATTCTCTTCTCTCCTCTTCTCTTCTCTTCTGTTTTTCTCTTCTCTCCTCTCTCTTCTCTTCATCTAATCCTACCTTATCCTGTTCTCTTTTGTCCTCCTAAGCACGCTGGTCATGATCTATTGCTTTGGTTCCATCACCCACCAATGGGATGAACTGCAATTTGATAGACACTGATCTGGAGTGATTGGGCAGATCTTCTGTGATGGATACAGGGAGATTTGTCTGTTCCAATGTTAGTAAGAGCAGCTTTCCTCCTGGAGCATCTTCCGGCTGGCTGATCCGGAGAACATTCACTCAGCAGCATGCCAGCAGCCGCAGACCCTTTCCCTGTGGGAGTGAGGCATGCCCTCCGCCTGCCATCCCTGTCCCTATATTTCCCTGGTGCTGCCGAGGTATTTCTGAATATGTGAGGGTCCCTGGCCTCACAAGGGCTCCCCTGCCCAGGGATACTGCCTGACGTATCACAACATCCTGGCCTGGTCATGGGAAGAGCCTGTAGAGCCTGGAGTACGTGATCTCTGAAAGGTGGGAGGCGGTGAAGGCTGGAGACTTGTCCCAGACTCAGTGGGAGTGGGGGCCGCCTGGACTGGATTCCATTCAGTCCACAAACACTCATTTAGTATTTTCCGTGTCCCCCGCACCGTAATACATTAAGGCCACAGAAATGAAGAGATCTCTCAACAAATGTTTACTGAGCTTCCTCTGAGCACTTGGCCCAGGGCTAACGGAGACAATGCCGAGATGAAGGAGATACAGTCCTGCTTTCCAGGAGCTCGTATCTGGGGGAGGCGTGTGTGGACAGATGGTTAAAACTGTCCTTGGCTTTGGGATGGCCAACTCAGGACTGAGCCTGGGAAGTGGAAGAGGAAGGCCGGCCCTTGTGTACCAGCTGCTCCCACATGAGTGGGATGTGGGAGAATGGCAGAGAAGGAGAAATGAGAATTTGTGAACAGGACCGGGGGAGACTATCCAGGATGGGGAGGTGGGGGTCTGCAGGGTGGGAGAGGTGGAGTCAATGCGGCTCAAATTGGAGAGGGTGCTGGGCAGGGGTGGAGGGGTAGGTTTGAGTCACACCCCTCCTGGCCCTTGTCGCATCTCTGATCCCTTGCTGATCTCAGAGCCTGGATGACTTCTCAGGGTCAAAAGGCAGGTAATTACAGGTGGGACCAAGTAACCCCCCCAGGGGTTACTCCCTCCCACCCTCCCCTCCCTCCACCCCACCCCCAGCCAGTGCCAGTCTCGGCCAGGCTCCCCTGCTCAGGCCTGGGACCGTCCCAGCCAGACCCAGACCGGGGGTTCCCAGGGTGCTGGAGTGTTGCATCCAGTGGCTGGCTGTGCTCTAGGCAGGATTTACGAAAGTGGGAGTCATAAACTAAATTCAAGTAACGTCTCAAACAGTGACATCGGGCAATAGACTGAGCGATGGAGGCAGAGTAATGGCTTTACTTAGGAGCCCTGATTTACAGCATCATCAGGAAGCCTCGAGGCCCCGCTCTTTGCCAGAGGAGCATTTAGGGGCTGACCCCTCCCCACCGGCCGCCAGGCTCCCGTTCTGCACAGGATAAAGGCAGGGGAGCAGAGCAGCGCTGCCTCAACCCCGCTCACCCCCAACACAATCAGCAGCTTCGTCTCACCATCCTGACACGCTTCTCTGCTGGGGTCCGCACCCCAGCATATGCTCCTTGCCCAGCCCCCCATTAATCCTCATTGTCGTCAGAAATCACTCCTGTGGGTGCCTTCCCCTGATGCTATGCTGGCACACCTGTCGGGGCATGCTGCTTGCACCCTCTGTCTCCTCCCACAGTTCAGGGTCAGGGTGAAGCCCGGCCTGCGGACCCTGAGCCGCCTCTGACCGCTGTGGACCTTGGGCAGGCTACGTAGCTTCCCCATGCTTCCGTTTCCTCACCTGCATGACATCACCCGCCTCATAGGGCGTTCTGTGGGGATTAAGTGACAGGATGCAAGGAAAGTGCTTGGAAGAGCAGAGGGGGAGCTCTGAGTAATAGGAATAGGAGCTGATAATAATAACAATAATAATAATTATTATTATTGAATGATTCTAACATAAGTATAGTCCTCACCTTCCCCACTAAACCCCAAACTCCACAAAGTCAGGAACCCTCTTTCCCATCAGATGGAAGGCATCTCCTCCCACTCTGCCCGCCCCCGCCTTCCTGTGACCCACTGGCCTCTCGCATTCAGCTCACTGATGGTCTAAGTCCCGTAGGAGCCGTGTGGCCACACCCTTTTCCCACCCCCTGTGCAGTGCCATCCTTGCAGACTCTGGCCGTGGGGCTGGAGAATAGAGTGACAGATCCTTCACAGACAGCACTGGCCGAGCCCTGCAACTATCCAGGTGAAGGAATTCCTGGCTGTTCCTCCACTGGCCATGAACCAGTGGCTGGAAGAGAATCCATGCACCGTCCACTTGGTGGTGCAGAGGGTGTGGGCTGGGAATTTCCTCCTGTTCCCAGGCTCCCCCCGGGGCGTGCTGCTCCTGCCTGGATCCATGGACAAGCTGGGCTGAAGGAGGTGTGGTGTTGGAGGATCCCTCTGGGTCATCAGAACAGCTTCCCTGGGGACTTCTGCTTGCTCAGGCTGGGGAGCACAAGAAACCACCCATTAGCCAGAAGGCACCTCTTCTCCTCCCCTTTCCCCCTTCTCGTGGGGAGTCAGCAGGCACGGGGCACCCCATCAGGGATCTCCACCACTCAGTACTGGAATCTGTTACTTCTTTCAGGTAAATGGGCAAGCAAATCCTTACCCAAAGCATAGAAACCAGGTAACAGCAAAACCACTGGGCATTCATTTAGAAAAGGCTTCCATGCAATTAAATAACGTCATTATCATCAACACCAATAGTAATTATCACTCATATAGCACTTATTACATGCCAAGTACTGTTCTAAACACTTGTAAATACTCATTTAAATCTCTCAGGGATCTTATGAAGTAGGTGCTGCTCTCATTGCAATTTTATAGATGCAGCACAGAAAGGGTAAGTAACTTGCCCGAGGTCACACAGCAGAGCCAGGATCTGCATACTTAATCATGGGTGTGTAGCACCTCTGCTGCCCAGTTTCTTTCCCTGGGCATACCTCACTCTCATCTTTACTTGTAGATGTCGTGCTGGACCCTCAAGGCCGAGCCCTGTCCCTGACCCCAAGGCCTCCATGGACCCCTGCCTCTGGATCTTGTCTCTTTGTGGCTCTCCGGGGTGAAGGCCAGTAGTGGCAGCTTTGGCCCCACCACCGTCTCCACCATCCTCGCCCCTTCTCTGAACCACTGCACCTCTGCTTCCTGCCCTTTTCTGCCCTTTCCCTGTCATTTCTGTGAGATAGTCAGGACATCACTTCCATCGGGCAGATGTCAGTGCTTTGAGGGCAGGCTTGTGTTCTCCAAAGGTCAGACATGTGCTGGACCCGTGGGGGCCTTGCCCCTGAGTGAAGGAGAGTCTGATAAATCATGGGCATCCTCTGTTGTGAGCTCACAGCCATCCCATCTCAAATCCTTCAGGGGTGCTAGGCTGGGGGGCCTGCACAGAATGAAGTGGTAGCATGATGGCAGAAAGGCTGTGGGGCATGCCAATGGGGGAGGGCCACCCAGCGGGCACCTGGCAGTTGAGTGTTGATTATGATCCTGGTTATTATTATGTCCCTTTGTCTTAAGGAACGCTTGTCAGAGGTGACATAGATTAGGCAAAATTGAAGAATTCCTTGAGCTGGATTTGTATCTTAGGCGCTCTGAGCATCGGTGGCCATGGCCTCAGGAATTCTGGGAGTGGGCCAAACTTGGGATGACTCAGACAGGGAGACAGGAGTCCAAGAAATCAGCCATTCAGAAGAGGGCCCAGGGCATTAGTAGGGGAGTGTGTTTGTGTGTGTGTGCATGTGTGTGTGTGAGAGAGAGAGAGAGCCACTGGGCCCTAGCTTCCTCTCTTATCACTAACCATCTGTGTGACCTTGTGCCCACCACCTGCGCTCGCAGCTGGAAAACCATCCTGAGGACGAGGGGTGTGCTTTCTGAAGGCTGTGATGGTGGAATGTCCTGCAGAGTCAGGGTGTGGATGAGAGTGTCCTGGGAGAAGGATCACACTCCAGGTATCTCTCCCTCCCCTCCCTCTGCCCTTTCAGAAGAGCACGTGGCCTCCCTCCTTCCATCCTCACTGCTCTGCACCTTCAGGGCAACTTCAGATCACATTCATCCTTTCAGGCAGAAAAGCTCTTGCCCTGGGGTGAGAGGGGCCTGCTAGGGTGTCAGCATCTAGCCTCGGAGGGCCCTCTGATGGCTGTGGCTCCTCCCAGGCTCTCCAGACCCCAGGTTACAGCCACTGGGCAAATTCTAAACCCACCAGCTGTTGGGGCCCTTCCCTGGTGGCTCAGGTGGGCGGGGTGGGTGGAGCTTGAGGAGGGGCTGGTCTGCTGACAGCGAGGGTCACGGTGCCCAGAATATGCTTGGTGCAGAGCCTGGAACAGGGTATGTTCTCAGTGTATTATTATTGTTAAGGTTACCCTGGTTTTATTACCTGTCTTGTTCTTAGGGAGCTCCCAGTCTAAGGTGACACAGATGTAGGCAAAGAAGAAAGATGTAGTGCAGTAAAACAATTGTAGTTTCTAGGTAGGAAACTATATGGGCAAGATGGACGTCAGGGATATGTATAGGTGGGGTGGGTGTTCAGTGGTGGGCTTTCCAAGTCAGTGTAGAGAGGGTTGGACCAGAATCACCACTGCCTCTCATCTATTCCATGCAAGAAGGCTTCCTGTGGGAGGGGAGGTTTCTGAAGCCCTTTGGAGGAGGGAGAGAAACTGGCTGGGGAAAATGGGTAAGTACGAGGATGTGGGGCTGTGAGTACAAGTAAAGGATGTCTCTCACAAAGCCAGGAGTTACAGACTGCTTCCCCTGCCCCCTGGAGCAGGGCTGTGAGGAAGGGGCTCTGCATGTAGCTCTTATCTCCCGGATGGGGCCCCGCCAGCGCCTCAGTGCATCAGTTGGCTGCCACCTGTCCTCTGTAATCAATACTCTGAGAAAGATTTCCTGCATCCTGCCAGCTCAGCTTCACGTGCGGAGGGGAGAGAGAGCAGGGAGGGTCTCCTCTCCTAACCAGCGGTGAGCTCATCTCCGCCAGCCTCCCCTCACCCGCTGCCCCAGGTGGAAGAGCAGGCAGGAGGGGGCCCCGCCCCCCCGCAGAGTGCCTTCCATTGTCCTGGCCTTTCTAAGGCTGGCAAAGACAATGCCTTACACTCCTGGGGAAAAGAGAATGGGGGAAATTATTTAATCAACTGTAAAGAGAAGGATGGAGTTATGTTAGATGTCAGGAAGAACTTTCCACCAGCAGGCAAGGAAAAGGCCTTTCTTATACGTTATAATTAATTATACGTTATTGAAAATGGCTTTGTTAGAAACAGAATGTCGGCCTCACCTCCTGCTTCTGCTGTGGAAACCACTGTGCTCGTAGGTTGATTTACTGTGGGGTGATTTCGAACCAAGAAACTGGCCGGGGGCAGAGATAAAAGATAGATGGAAGATATGTAGGTGAAAGGGCAAGAGTGATTTTTTTTTTCAGAGAGAAGGAGGGAAGGAGGGAGGAGGAGAGAGAGAGATTGAGATTGAGAGATTGAAAAACAAAAGTATACAAAGCAAGCAGTGTTTGAGACTTTGGGCCAATCATCTGACCTCTTTGGGCCTCAGTTTGCTCATCTGTAAAAGGGGGCCCCATTTTAGCTTAGTCAGTGGTTCTGTGAAGCTGTGATTATGATTTGACAACCATTTGTTGGGTCCACTTTACTTGAATTCATGATTGCTCTTGGGAAACAGGCAAGGAAAAGAGTAAAAATAACTACCTATATTTCTTTGGGACCTTTCTGCTTCCTGTCAGTTTGTCCATCCAAGCTACCTCCTATCATCTTGTCTCTCCACCCATCATCTCTGTACCTCTCCATCCATTCACACCCTCCCTCTGCCCCATTCATCCACCCACCCATCTGTCTACCTCATTCATCCATCTGTCAGTCCACCCATCTCTCTCTCTGTCTTGAATTCTAGCTTACTCCTAGGTGGAACAAAGGTAGGGAAGACAGCGTTTTAGAAGGCCCAAGAAGAAAGACCCCGAGGAAGGGTGTGAAATTAGTGCATTAGACAGAAGCCTCCAGAAGTGAGGTGATCTCATAAACTGAATCCCGGTCCACTCACATGTTCCTACCCAGACCTCTGGGCAGCCTCTGGGCAGCCCGTTCTTCTACAGACTCTCTGCTTTGCTTTCATGTTTCCCATAGACCATTCTTCTCCCTCTTAGGAGGAGATGGGGATAAGGGCAAGGAGCCTGTACCCAGTAAGGAAGCCCTGACTCTCAGGTGGTGGGAATGGAGGGACCAGTCAGTGGAGGGACCCAGGTGGGTAGGTAGGAGGGAAGGAGAGGGGGCGTTGAACGGTGATTCCTTTTCTGAAGACTCTGAAAAGTCAGCTAAGAGAGGAGAGCCCTGCTAGAAGCCATGGGAGAGACAAAGGACACCTGTGTCCTTGAACAACACTATCCAGGGTGGATGGACCTCCATGGCCCAGAGAATTAACTAACTTGTTGAATAGCTGAGTATATTAATGGACTGATTAAGTATGGGGTTTTTACTGATTAAGATAAATGAGAACTAAATAAGAGCATTCCAGCACAGAATTATCCTAGTCAAGAAAACTCCAGAGTACATGATAAGAGCTGGTTTTATTTTATTTTTTAAGGGTATTTATGAACAAAGATTAGAAGGATTATGCAAATATAAAAAAATAGTTGCTGGGCTAGGGTGATTAGAGTATGAGTATTTTTCTTCCTTTCCTTTTCTAGAAACCTTTTAATGATATTGCTGTTATAATGAAAGTTTTTTGTTTTCAAGTGAGAAAGACGAGAAAAATAGGTTTTGGGACTTTAGCGACCTATGTTTTAAATTTGAATTATCTAATGTCTTTAGCTATAAATAGATCTTCTTTTACATGGTGTGGTACTTCTCTGGGATTTTACTTTTTCAAGTCCAGCGTGATTGTGTCTGCTCAGCTACCTCTGTAAGAAGTTCCAATTTCCACAGGCAATGGGGAGCGGATGCAAGACAATATTTTAATACAGAGACCTTTGCTACTCAAACTGTGGTCCATGGAGCATTGGCGTCACCTGGGAACTAGTTAGAAGGGATAATTCTTGGGTCCTAACCCAGACCTACTAAATTTGAATTGGCATTTTAACAAGATCCTCAGGTAATTTGTATGCACCTTCAGATTTGAGAACCACTGTTCTAGAAGAGTGGTTCTCAAGCTTGAGCATACATCATCACCTGGAGAGCTTGGTAAGACCAGGATTGCGGGGCCCACTTCAGAGCTTCTGATTCAGTAGGTCTGGGGTGGAACCCAAGAGAAGTTGCACTTCTTATGAGTTCCCTGGTGAGGCTGATACTGCAGGTTGGAGCTCAAACTTTGAGAACCACTGTTCTCCGGATGGAGCAACATGTTATGGCCCCCAGTGAGGGAACAGTGTAGGAACTAGTGTGCCCTTCACCTGTGTAAATGGATTGTCATATCTGTGGGACTTGGATGGGTCTTTTCTTTTGGCTTCAATTTCCTCATCGGTTAAGTGGGCGAATTGGACGTGTTGGACTAGAATCTTCCTTCCACCTCTGATCTCTCTTAATATTTGATTCTATCACATTGGCATGTAGAAGCTGATCAGAATAATTATTTTTATAAGGCATTCTGCTGTTCATATGGAGAATGCTCTGCTAATTCTTCAGCCACCCTCCTGAATTGCTAGGTTGACTGCTTGTGTACAATCTTGGCATCATGGCCTCTATAGTTCCGTCTCGGAATCGGCCCTCAACAGCCACTCCTCCTCCCATGTTTAATGGTTGTCGTATTTATTGATTCATTCAACATGTATTTATCAATCACGATCTAGTCTCCTGTCAGTGGGTTAGGCGCTATGATGGAATCCAGAGAAGTGAATTAAGCTCAACAGATCCATGCACAGCATATCTTTTAAATATAAGTAATGGAAAACCCAAATCAAAGTAGGTAAAGCCATCGAGAGTGTTTATTTGTTCATGTGTTTGTGGACTTCAGGAGCAGGCTGTGGGCTCAGTTTCTCATTGTGTGTCTGTGTCTTGTCCTCTGTGCGCTGGCCTTGTTTTCTTCGCCGACTTCCTTCCTGGCCTCACATCTGCATTCTGTGCTTTCTTGAAGAACGCAGGTTTCTGGAGGGCAAAGACCATGCCTCTCTTGTTCACTGTAGGATCTGCCATTGCCTAGAACAGTGTCTGGCATGCAGATGGCCTCCGTGATTACCTGTTACTGAGTGCTGTGTCCCTGAGAGTTACTCTAGATGGACAGATCTGGATCACACTTTCCTCAGGAGCTCGTCTCTGTGGCTCCGGTCATGAACCATCACTAACTGTCCTAGTCACGTACATGCCCCACCCTGGAGCTGGAAATTGAGTCAGCCTCCCCAGACCCACAGGAGGTCCTAATAGAATTTGGGAGCTTTAATGACGGATCCTTGGAAGGCAACCGTGAATGTGCACGGCAGTCCCCCTCTTTGGCTGCGACATAACTCTTGTACTACCTGTACACTTTCCAAAACACCCACCTGCATGCAGTGCCTCACCTGTGCCCAGAGCAAGGCGTTGTGAGATTTCAGCCAGCTGCTGCTTACAGCTCCTGGTCAACCACCTTTCAGCGTCCACAGTCTTCTGCATTTAGTCCAGAGAAGACTGCTGCTGTTTCAGGCCCCGATTTGTTAAATGGAAAGCTATCTATGTCTCAACACACCCAGCATGCACTAGTGGAGACAGATTACGAGAATTGCAAAAATCAACAAATTAAGCAAACAAAAACATACCCCTTCCATTTGGAAAACAGTGAAATTGGAAAGCTACATCGCTGTCATTGGTATGTGGTCCACAGCACCTTCTTCTGGCAGTGTGCGCCTTCCTTGCTTAGCCAGTCATGGGTGGGAGGCTTTCTCGGGTTTATTGTCCTCTCTAGACCCCTCTGAGGTGGACATTGCAGAGGACCTCTCTTTTCTACTATTTTAGCGGTTGCCTCCTATTGGATGAGGCTGGGAACTTGGGCACTGCCCTAGGGTTTAACCAATCAAAGGCCAGTGTCAGCCAGACTTGACAATGTAACTCTCTCTAAAGACTATAGATTTCCAGTCTGTTTACTTCCCAGTCAATGCCATGTGCCAATAACAACAGCCAAGAGATATTGCTGAGTAAGTCTTAAGTCTGAGAATTGTCTCCTAGCAACAGACCTCCTTGCTCTGCTCATTCCCTAGCCCTTAATTTCATAGCTTCTGCCTCCACACTGTACCTCCTGGGGGCCTCTTCCTTGGGAGAGGAAGGCGCTACTGATCTGCCCTTTGCTCACTGCCTACACCTCAGATGCATCCTTACAGCAGAAGAGATTGTCCTCATTGCCAGGAGGGGAGTTTATTTCAAAAGATGTTGTGTGTGGTTCAGGGATTCAGACCTCCTGTGGATCCCAATCTTATGTTCCACTATGGTTCCTACACTTACGTTTGCTCACACACAACAGCATCACTTTTCCATCCCTGGCAGGCTCCAGATTACCATAATCTCAAGAAAATGTGGATTATAAACCACAGGTGGCAATGATAGCTTCTCTTAGCAAAGCCATATTTTCTTTCTTCTCTGCTCTCAGAGGGTCACCTGGAACCAAAGTTTGTCTTTGTGTTGTGGGACTCCACTTTTTATTGAAGGGCCACAAGAAGAAGTCAGTATATTCCAGAATACTAAATTTTTCTCACCCGCCATAGCCTTATCGGGCGCACAGTCTGCGACCCCAGGAGACTGAGGCAAGGCTTTAACCACCCTCCTTGCTGTTACATATGAAGTGCTGACAGTTTGCCAGATTGGGGAATGAGAGCCCCACTGCTTCCCCAGTTGACATCATTGTGCCAATTTTAAAACCTCTCCCTTCTTCTCAAGTCATTCTACTGCCATTTGCTAGAAAGACGTCTTGTGAAGATACAGATCTATGACGGCTATGAAGGTCAGTGATGCCCCAGGGTTGTGAAGGGCTTTGTCCATGGTGGTCCTGGGATGGCCACATCTTTGTTGCTTGCCAGCACATCTATTTGGCATGGTAAAAACACCCTGCCTGACACGGTAGGATCAATTATGTCCACATCCCACTTCCGGTAGTAAAGTCTCAACCCACTAGATGCAATTGATTACAAGTAGACAAAAACCCAATTTGATCTGACTTCCAAAAATGAAGGTTATTGGCTTGTGTAACAAGAAAGCTGGATTCACCAGAGTTTGGCTCATTTCCCCAATCTCTGTGAGTTAGCTTTATCCTCAGGTTGCCTTCCTTGTGGTAGGAAGATGGTTGCAGCACGTGCAGTCTGCATGTCCACAGGTCAGGCCATCTAGAAGGAGAGAGAACACATTCTCCCAACAATCTTGGGAGGAATTCTTTTTTTTCTTATTTTACCTTATTTTAATCTAGATCTAATTGACCTAAAACATTGTACAACCTAATGATCGGATATATGTATATATCATGAAATGATGACCACAATAAGTTTAGTGAACATCTATCATCACACAGTTATATAATTTTTTTTCTTGTGATAACTTTAAATATTTACTCTCTTAACTTTCAAATATATAATACTGTCAAATATAGTCATCATGCTATACATACCATCCCCAGGGCTTACCTCATACTGGATGTTTGTACCTTTTGACCACCTTTAAATGTTGCACCCACTCCCCACTCCCCACCTCTGGCAACCACCAATCTGTTCTCTGTATAATTAGTTCCTTTTTTTTTTTCAAAAATAGATTCCACATATAAGTGAGATCACACAGTAATTGTCTTTCTCTGATTTATTTCACTTAGCACAATGCCCTCAAGGTCTCTGCATGTTGTTACAAAAGGCAGGATTTCTTTTCTTTTTTATAGCTGAATAATATTCCAGGATGTATATATACCACATTTTCTTTATCCATTTATCTCTCAATGGACACTTAGGTTGTTTCCATGTCTGTGTTATTGTAAATAATGCTGCAATGAACATAGGGATGCGTACATTGTTCTGAGTTAGTAATTTCCTTTCCTTCAGATAAATACAGAAGTAGAATTGATGGATGATATGTTAGTTCTATTTTTTTTTTTGTTTGTTTGTTTTGCAGTACGCGGGCCTCTCACTGCTGTGGCCTCTCCCGTTGCGGAGCACAGGCTCCAGATGCGCAGGCTCAGCGGCCATGGCTCACGGGCCTAGCTGCTTCGCGGCATGTGGGATCTTCCCGGACCGGGGCACGAACCCGTGTCCCCTGCATCTGCAGGCGGACTCTCAACCACTGCGCCACCAGGGAAACCCCTGTTAGTTCTATTTTTCAAAACATTTTTTGAGGAACCTCCATACTGTTCTCCATAGTGGCTGCAGCAATTTACATTCCCACCAACCATACAAAAGGGTTCCCATTCCTCCATGTCCTTAACACCACTTCTTATTTCTTGTCTTTTTCATGATGGCCATTCTGACAGGTGTGAGGTGCTCTCTCACTGTGATTTTACCTTGCATGTCCTTGAAGATTAGCGATGTTGAGCATCTTTTAATGTGTCTGTTAGTCATCTGTATGTCTTCTTTGCAAAAATATCTATGCAGGTCTTCTGGCCATCTTTAATCAGGTTTTTTTTTGTTTTTTTGATGTTGAATTGTATGAGTTCTTTGTATATTTTGGATATTACCCCCTTATAGGTATATCATTTGCACATATCTTCTCCCATTCAATAGGCTGCCTTTTCATTTTGTTGATAGCTTCCTTCACTGTGCAAAACTTTTTAGTTTGATGTAGTTCCATTTATTTTTGCCTTTGTTTCCTTGGGAGGAGTTCTGAGTCCCACTCTGACTGCACCTGCTGGAGCCATATGTTCCTCTCATAACCAGTCACTGTGGCCTCTGGAATTAAATGTACCGATTGGCACTGGGAGGGGGTGGAATCTACTTCGCAGAACCACATAGCTCCCCAAACTGAAATCAAGGGCTTGGGGGAAGATAGCCATACATGCTCCTGATATAAATATAACACTAATAATGCTGATGGCTATCATTTATTGTTCTGCCTTGTGCACTGGATCAAAATAACCTATAAAGTGGGTAGTATTTTTATCCCTAATTTTACTCCCATGTAAAAATAGATGAGAAAACTGAAGTTCTTACCTAAGTCACATGACGGGTAGGTATTAGAAGAAGATTTGCTCTAAAGTCTGCCAGACTTCAGTGAAAATGATGCTTTCCGGCTACATCTAGTTGAAGCCTTCTGTCAGTCAGGTCCTATCAGGAAACAGATGGCGCACTCTCATGGGTTATTCAAAAAGGAACTATTTCTAGAGATGCAGGCATGGCATTGGGGAGCCACAGTGATAATGCAGTATCATAGGGCTAGCTACAGTGGGGAGCTGTTAGCACCCCTAAACTTGAAGGGATAAAGGGTCGGGGTAGTTCCTGAAACCCAGAGGGTGTGTGACCTTTGCTTGAAGGTCACAACCAGACTCACTGGAGGAGTTGGGGTGGGGATAAATAGTCCAAATCCACTCTCCCTTTCCTCTCCCATCTCCTGCTGGTCCTCCCAATTGACCTGCCCCAAGCAGAAGCAGAAAGCATGATGGGCATTGATTTTGGACCCACAGACCAGCTTTCTGGGCAGTGATCAGGGTGAAGAAGCCTGGACAGTTGATCTGGAGGGGAAACAAACGATTCTCAGCACAGGAGCACTGAGGCATAACAAACTAAATAAGAGGCATTATGGGGCGGGAGAGTCACCGTAGTTTTGGGCCGTTTACTGACATGAATCAAGATTTACTTTATCGCCAGTTTTACAACAGAAATACACTCTTAAATCAGTAAAATATAAGAGCTGCAGTTTATTGAACACCTACTTTACCAAGTACTTTATATATGTTATTTCAAATCTCCTCAGTAACTCTAAAAAGAAGATACTGTTATGAGCCTCGTTTGACAAATAAGGAAGCGCTCGGAGAGGTTAAATAGGTGTTGTAGAAGGTAAGAGCAAGGGCTGGGGAGGCTGACTGCCTGAGTTCAAATCTTAACTCTACCACTTACTCACTCTGTGACCCTGTGCCTCAGTTTCCTCATCTGAAAAATGGGATAACAGTACTACCTGCCACACAGGGTAGTGAAAGCATATGCAAAACACTTGGAACAGTGCCTGGAACAGAGTAAATGCTCAATAAACATGAGCTTGTACTGTCCACCCGGTGCCTCAAGTTGCGTGATTTGGAGGCTGCAGAGGTGGGGTTTGAATCCAGACTCTAAAGCCAGTGAGTGGCACTTCATCATCTGGTCCGTATCACAGAGTTGGTCAAGCCAATGAGGACATGTCATAAGGGGCTCCCATGGGCTCCCCACCAGCACTGGCCAGGAGGTGGTTTACACACTTGGGCTTGGCTACTCATTTCTGCTCCTACTGAATCAGGGTCTAGCAGTCAGGGGGTTTACAGAGGCTGCAGGGAGACTCGGGGTCTGTATCAGCAGGTCACTGGGGTTGATCACTCCACCTTCTTCCCAGAAAGGAAGAGTTACAATGCACAGGGTTTGGCCCAAACCCTTTGGAACGTGTCATACCTTTAAGCCCAAGTAGACGCACCGGATACGTATTTTCAGCTGCGTTGCAGGCCGTCTCTGCACTGTCTGACCTGTGCTGCCTACCCGCAAAACCACCTGCCACCCACTGCCTGTGGGCTGCTGAGCTGAACGCTCTTTACCTGCTGCCTCAGTCCCCTGTCCCAGCCAAGCTGCAGTCCTCAAAATCAGCCACTGGGGTTCTCTGGAGCCCCTACCCTGTCTGTTCCTTAGTGCGGGGCAGAACCCACAGAAGCCGCTTGACTACAACCTGTTAGCTGATAGCCTGCATGGAAATATTCTCATTCCCTAAGTGGTTATTGCATGCTTTCCTGGACAGGCATGTGTCTAGGACCTGAAGATACAACACTGAAAGAACAGTTAAAAAAGAAACAGTTAGGGCTTCCCTGGTGGCGCAGTGGTTGAGAGTCCGCCTGCCGATGCAGGGGACACGGGTTCGTGCTCCGGTCCGGGAAGATCCCACATGCCGCAGAGCGGCTGGGCCCGTGAGCCATGGCCGCTGAGCCTGCGCGTCCGGAGCCTGTGCTCCGCAACGGGAGAGGCCACAACAGTGAGGGGCCCGCGTACCGCAAAAAAAAAAAAAAAAAAGAAACAGTTAAAAATAGTCCCTGCTTCATGGAGCTTCCATTTGAAAATAACTTTCTACTCACAGGCCAAAGGATGTCTGTGGCCCTCGGAATTGTGCTGTAGTCAGCATTGCAGCTCAAGACACCAGGCCCTGGGCCTTCCCGCCTCCCACTAGCCCTCTGCTCCTCCCTGTGCATCTTTCCCCTTTCTCCCCGTTTACTTCTTGCCTCCTCTCCCCGCACCTCCCTCTTCCTCTCTTCCACCTTCTCAGTCTCCTCCCCCTCCCTCCTCCCTCTCCTCCCCCAGGGGCCTCCTGTGTCTCCTCCTCCCCTCCCCCACCCCTCCTGTCTCCATCAGCACAGATGGTCACCCACTTAACATGCTCCCGCCATTGGCCCCAGTGCCTGGGTGTGGGAGATGGGGGAATGCAAATCATTCAATCAATGACCGTGTTTTCAATGAAAGTGGCTTGTGCCCTGCCCCTTGTTGACCAACAGCACATTGTTGCAGCCCCACGAGCCTGCGGAGCCTGGCTCTGCAGTAGGAATGAGTGAGTGGGCTTGCTAGGTGCCTTGTTATCTGGTCAGTTTCCAAGAGGAGAAAATAATAATACCATGTATTAAGCATTCACTATGTACCTTGCTCTGGATCCCACAACAATTCCATAAGATAGGCCCCCTTGTTACCCTCGATTTACAATGCAGAAACCCTGGCTCAGAGAAGAGGAGTGACTGACCCTGGGGCATCTGCTCCTATCTGGGAGAGCAGGATTTGAATTCGGGACGCTGTGCTTCCAACCACCATCCCAGGCTGCCCCCTCCATATCCTAACTTGTCACTGCTGCAAAAGACCCTGCCACCCATTTGCTCTATCCTCCTCCTTAGAAAGATGCAGCTTTGGGGTCCAAGAGGGAAGGCAGTTTGCCATGGGGCCAGTACTGAGCTGGGACTTGCTGTTCCTGGCCAGTACTATGCACATGCAGGGTACCCTCAGTTCTGCAGGAACTGGGGCGCTGGGCCATCCCTAAACCTGCCGGGCTGTTTTGTGAAGAGTAGGGAGGGGGCAGGTGGTTGTTGCTCACCGTCCTTTGAGCTTGGGCTGGTTTTCTTCCTTCTCCTCCATCACAGGAGGGCACCGGGGCCACAGTGTTCTCCAGCTCACACGTTCTGAATCAAGGGTTTGAGACAGGGAGGTCTGGGCTCCCAGTCCTGTGGGGACAAGGGCGTGCGGCCCTGCAGGAAACACTGGGTTATACATGGCTGTTGACTCAAATCCATGTGGAAATGCTCAGCCGCAGGACTGCCAGGCCTGGGGTTTTTATGGCAGCTTCAAGTTGATGCTGAAAGTTTGTGCTAAATAAAAAAAAAGCAAGAGGTCTGAAAACATCAGCCTCACATGGAACTTTTAGGTCTGGCGTTAGTGGGGGCGGATGAGACACTCTGAAGACTCTTGTGGGTTGGGCAGGTCGCTGTGCTTGCAGGCCAGTTGGAAAAGCACTTCCAGGCTTGGGTAGGACTGGCGAATTGTGACCTCCTGTGAGAGCCTCTGGATGGCCCACAGCCTCGGGGTGTGGATTGTAGTGGCAGGTGGGGATGGTCCATACCAGCCATTGGAAGGAAGCTGGGGGCCAGCAGGGTGCCTCCCCAGGATGGGACGAGGACAGGGTGAGCATGCCAGGCCCAAGGGCCTCTGTGGCTGATGAGCTGGGAATTTAGAACCGGCCACAGGCATTTGCTTCACTGAGGACAAGTTCAGGAGGTGATGGGAGCGTGGCATTTCACGAGAGCAAGAAATGGAGAGAATGGGAAGAGATGAAAGCCCAGGTCATATCCCTCTGCAGCTCACCTCTAGGATGCCTGGGCTCTTTGCTGATACAAAAGATGCCCAAGCAAGGGAAGCCCCCAGTGCTTGCAGCTGTTTCCTGCTGAGGACTTGACCCATAATTATAATCCCTCTTCTTTCATTTCCTCTGTGAAAACAGCAACATTCCGGCTAGACTTTGAGCTAAAAAAAAGCATCTTACAGAGCTTAAGAGATTTATAAACACGGTGAAAAATCAGTCTTGTTTTCCCACAGCTTGTTTCCCTAGGTGAGTGGAGGGAGGAGGGGAGAGGGGACAGCAAGGCTGGGACGGGGGGAGGCAGGAGTAGGAGTGGGGAGGATACAGATGCTCAGGACACCTGGGTGTGCATGGACCAGAGCTGAATGGAAGCCAGGAATAGGACTCAGCTCCCAAAACCCTAGCCAGTCGTCTCTGGGGGCAGTGAGAAAGGTACATACACACATAGGTGTGTACGTATAATATGCAGGTGCCCCAGGCTTCAATCTGAAGGCTTTATGGGACTGGTGTAACCAGAGAAGCCAGAATAAGAGGAATGATTGTCCCTCTGGACTCCGTGCTGACAAGGAGGGACTGCATAAGCCAGGGAGATGTCCACCTGTTGGAGGGGAAACAGACGTATAGTCTTTTCAATGTGCTCATGAGGTCTGAAGGTCCATCATTCAAGATTAATTCAGACTGTCCCAGCTTTTGGGGGTGGCAGGGGCTCCACAAGTCATCAGACCCAACAACTTACTTTGGAAATGGTTTGCTGCCCATTTTGTGGGTAAGTCATGTAAGTGACTGGATGGGGGACCGGGAATTAGCACCCTGATCCGTAGCCCGCGTTCACTTTGCAACCCTGCCTTTGTCTATAGGGTGCTTTGGTGTTAGGTGCCCTTGGGGAAAATGTGGATATGTGGCTTTGGGGAGTCACAGCTCCTGCTGCGTCCACAGAGACCTAGGGGACTCCTCCCAAGCAGGAAGAGCAGCTGGGGGTGCCCAGCCCTCTGGGGACAGGCTCAAGGTAGGTGCCTGAGGGACCTGAGTTCTGTCTGGAGCTAGGAGGGCCAGGGGTACCAAGGCGAGTGTCACCTGTGCGAAGAGACAAGGCGTGGTCAGAGTTGGGGGCAGAGCTGGATACAGAGGAGACGATGAAGAGGTCTTTTTAACTTCTTACTTCTCTGCCCCCAGCCAGGCTCAGGGGCCAGGTGGTGCAGGTGTCCTGGGCAGAAAGTGAGGAAGGCTGCTGGCTGAGGCCGGGGTGCAGGGGCTGGAGGCTCAGCGCTCCGCACCTGTCCGCAGAGCCTCTGAAAGTCCCTCCCCGGCTGCTGGGTCGTGATATGCGGTGCCTCCTGCCCACCCATCTGCCTGCCTGCCCCGTTCCTTCCTCCTCCCAGCCAGCACCGCCTGGGCCACATCCTTAATGACCCTCCGCTGCGGGCCGAGCCTCTCAGGGCTCAGGTTTCCTAATTGGGAAACTCACAGCCTGCATCTCGGGGAAAAGGCAATCACCCAGGAGCCCAGGAAGTTCATGGTGGAGGGCGTGGGCTTCCTCCTGGTCCACTGCTCTCTCTCTTCGTGTTAGAATTGATGGGAGCACGCCTGCAGCAAGCATCCAGCCCGAAGCAGCAGCCTGCCTGGACATGGAGAGTGTGTGTGTGTGTGTGTGTGTGTGTGTGTGTGTGTACACGTGTGCATGCGTGTGTTTGAAGGACCAAGTCTCTCCACATGAGCAAAAGTCTGTGTGTTGAAGGCCCTGCAGGTGGCTGGGATGACAGAGGCACCCTGGGCGTGGTGGTGTGTACCTGCGCGTAGCACTGCTTTCTGTGTGTGCACGCGGGCATTCTCGGCTGCGTGTTTGTGTCTCTGTAGATACGTGTGCCTCTCTGGGTTCCATGTACAGGTGGGGGTGAGCTTCTGGGTGCCCGTGTGGCACTCTGCATACTGCTGTGGTGTCCGATGGGTGCCCATGTTTGAATAACATTATGAGAATCTCTCTATGGGCCGGAAGCCCACTGTTGGGCGTGTGTCTATGGGGGGTGGCGCTGGAGGACTGGGGGGCCGTGGCTGCCCTGGCCGAGGCCCGTGTCCAGACGAGCCCTGTTTCCTAGCATTCTCTGCGAGACCATCCCTGTTCACAGCAGCTGAGACCTGCCGCCTACATCTGTGGTCAGCGTGTCTGGGACTTTGCCAGTGAGCTCAGTGTCTGCCTGGTCTCTGCCCTGCAGCCGGAGCTTTCTCTCTGCCCCCTTCACTCTCTGCGTGGGCAGGGGCGGCTCCTCAGGGCTCCCCCATGCCATCTGCACCAAGTGTCTGCCCCTGTCATTGCCCCCACCTCACCACATTCTCAGGGACCCTATCACTTCTTGACACCTCAGTGGAGGGGGGAGGTATGGTGAACAAAGACCTCAGTGAGTCCCCAGCTGTCCCCCAGGGGACACATTCTGCCTCGGGGTTCAGCTATGTGCTCCTCGAGGGCAGGACCCGACACAGATAGGCCCTTTGGGAGAACATGCGGTAAATGAATGAATGGACAGGGGTTACAGACACACAGGTGCCCAGGGAGGTGTCATCTGGCAGAGGTTGAGCTGGGAGATTATTTGGGGTACCCCTCTGTGCAGCGGCATTAGTGCGGAGTCCACACTGGACAGAACCATCCCAGGCTGAAGTGGCCACTCATCACAGGAAGCTTGGAGCCTGCCGCCGGCCGGCCGGGGAAGGGCCAGGACCTGATGCCTCTACCAGCAACGCGGGTCGCTGGTGGCAGAGTTAGGGCGCATGCATCCTGTGTCTGTGGCAGGTCTGGGTGCACAGAGTCCTGCTGCTGCAGGATGGGGTGGGGTGGAGGAGGAAGCCCTCAGGACACAGCTTAGGTGCCAGGCTCGAAGGCACCCACCCTCCTTTCCTGGGGAGCAATCTCTATCCCTTCTGATCCCAATAGCCTCCTGCAGCCCCAGACAGGCCCCTTCTGGCCCCGAGAGGAAGCTGGAGAAGGATTTTATTTGCCAACTGCCCTCTTCCATCATGGAGAGGTTTGCCTTCCTGGGCACCACAGACCCCTGCTGTGCCCCTCAGGCCTCTGGAGGTCCAGGTGTCTATGTGTCCCCGGGACAGCACGCCATCTCCACCACCAGGCCGATCTGCCCTCGAAGGAGGGAGGAAAGAAACATACGTCTCTGCAGAAGGTGCAGCCTCGCTCTGCGCTTCCCTTTCATAATGAAAATACCACTATGGTTTTCTGCTCCCAACAATATCTTGGCAGAGGCAGCTGGCAGCCCCTCGGGCGGCATCCTCCTCCCCCACACTGCCACTCACAGCAGATCCACAAAGAAAACCACAGCATCCCGGACCGCTCTGGCTCTCTCCTCCTCCCTGGCCAGGGCACCTGGAGATGCTCCAGGCCTCTGTGCTGTTGGGGAGGAAGTAGGCAGACCCCAACTAAGGGTCTGGTGCTGGGGGCCCAGAGGGAAGAGGCTCTGATGCTTTACAAAACCTTGTGATCCAGAGGGGAGCTTAGGTCCTACCTGTTCATTCTCTGCAATCCAGAGGAGGGATGGGCTGGCCCAAGGTCACCCAGCAAGCTCACAAGCATCCACACGTATACAGAACTTATTAAGTGCCAGGGACTGTTCTGAACGTTTTGTTTGTAGTAACACTATCAGGCGTGGGGTAGTGTTTTCCCCATGTACCCGATGAGGAAACTGAGGCACAGAGGCTTTCCCAAGCTCGCGCGGCTAGGCAGGGTAGAGCCGGTATTGAACCAAGTCAAATTCAGCAACTGTTCACTCAGTTGCTGTACTTCACGGTCTGCGGCCACGCTAGGAACATGACCCTGACTCTTCCTGGTCTAACACTCTTTCTGCACTGGGGGAGATGTGCCAGATTTCAAGTGTTACAGTGTCTGTCCTCTCCTGCTATCTCACAATATCCCAGAGAGCGTGATGGAGAAGGGAGGGGAGGAGTGAGGATTAGCCAGTCCTGGCCACAGGTGGCGAAACTGAGTCAGGAGTTGCTGTACCCACAGTGAATAGGGCAGGGGCCACAATCAAAAACGAAGACCCCAGCCTCCCACCCATTTAAGCCTCTCTACCCTACACAGGAGTTTAGAGCTGCCTTTATTCTTTGCTCAAGACACAAAGACACACCAACCGATCATCTTGGGCTCCCCAGTGCCACGGGGCCCGCGAATCCTGTGCCAGTGAAGTCAGGTACAGTCTGTGTGTGGGGAGTCTGTGCGGGTGGGGTTGTGCCTCCCCCGTGGAACCCTAAACCGAAGCTCCGGAGGGCAGCGATTCTGTTTTGTTCCCTACTGTATCCTCAGCCCCTAGAACTGCACCTGCTACAGAATGGGTGTGCCCACGCTGTATTTATTGAGTAAATGAACGAATTGAACCTGAAGCTTCCCGGAGCTGCTGAGAGCCGCTGTTGCCTCCATCAGTGAGAACTTCCCATCTTTATTCATTCCTCTGTTCACCAAACTGTTAGTGCTGGCTTACACTGAACCCTTGTCAGTGGCTGTCAGGGAAGAAATTTCAAAATGATTAAAGTCGGGGAAATGGTACCTCTGGGGCAGTGTTGACAGGATGGGGGTCAGTGACCCCCCAGAAGGGAAGGCAACCTCAGCTCTGTTGAGGAAGGCTTGAGATATCTGTGCTAACAGCTGTTTATCAGCTTCTGCCCTCTGTTCAGCAGGTCTGGCCCCGGGAGGGGGAAGGGGGAGGGAAAGATGTCTAACTCTACAGGAGGGGTGATGGGTTTGGGGCTGGGGAGGGGTAGAGGGTGGGGTGAGTATCAGGCTGTCAGCTGCCCTGTGTCACTAGAGATGATGGAAGAGACTGGAAAGAGTCTCAGACTCCCCCCAACCACAGGGAGTGTGTGCCGGGCAGGAACAGGGTGAAGTGCACACCTTGGCCGCAAAATTTAAGGGGATGCTACAGGTAACAGATGAAAAATCTTTTAATGCAATGTTTCTAAAAAAAAAAAAAAAAAGAATGAATGCAGACATTTATGACAAACAAAAAAAGACGGGATCTGATACTATGCACGACTTCCTTCGCTCGCTGCCTTCCCACTAGCCCCTGTCCCCGGGCCTGACTCAGAATGGGTGTCACGGAATGGGGGGGCTAGGGTGGGGGTAGGGTTGTCACCTGGGTCAGAGACGGGTGTGGATGGGAATGGGATAGGATGTGTCTTGGGAGCTGTGAATAGAGAGCTGTGATTTGAGGGGGGAGGTGATTGGGTTTTGTGGCGAATGGGGTGTCATCCTGAGAGGTTGTGAGCGGCGAAGAGAAGGTAGTGGCCGATTTGCCTGGTGCTGGAAAGGAGGGGAAGAGGGCCGTGGGTGTGATGTTTCTCTTAAGCCAGCCATTCTCTGACTGGACCCATTGTGTTTATGGTAATTCACATTGGGGTGCAGGAATCCTGAGCTGGGGTGGGGGCCGCCTTCTCCTCTGGGATGAGCTGTCAGCGGAAGGCAGTGGGTAGCTGGGGGCCACGCAGAGGGGAGTGCGGAGCAGAAATCTGGAAGTGATGGGCTTCCCATCACCCCATCCAGCCCCAACCCACTCTCCTTCCTTCTATGGCAGACCCTCACTTCCTGCCCCTCCCTAGAGCATCGGATGCCCAGGGCTCACATAATTGCTTCTCCTGTTACCCTTTCTCAAAGAGTAACAAAGTAGCAAAGAGAGAACTGGAACAGGCAGCTCCTTCTCTTAGCACCCAGGGCACAGAGTGGAGAGACCCGTGGTGGTGAGAGGGCTCCTGGGGGTTCCCTCCCTTCCTAATGCTAAAGCCTGACGAAGGTGAAGCTGGAGCCACAGGGAAGATGGTGATAAGGCACAAGAGAGGGGGCTCCATGGGACTGCAGGCCCCCATCGGACTCTGGGAGGTCCTAGGGTCTCATATTTGCAGCCGGAGAGTTGTAGGAGTTGGGATGGGTGGTGTGGCCCGGCCCCTCCCCATGACCTCAGACGGCTGTCCATCTTTAACACTGAGGGAGTCCCCCTTTGCTCCTAACTCTACGCCCAGGCACTGGGGGACTGGACGGCACATGAAACCAAGTCCCTGCCCCTGTAATGGAGATTGTGGGTCAAGTGGGGAGGTGGGTCCCCCACATAGATGGGAACCACCCCCATCAGGTGTGGCTCAGGACCAGGGGGGAGGTGAAGATGATGGGAGTCGAAGCGGGGCTGGACAGTCAGGGCCGCTTCCTGGAGGAGGGGGCACTTGAGATGGGCCTTGCTTTCGGCTCTGCCCCTCCATTCCCATGGCACTTGCTCCTTGGGAATTTCCTTGTTTGGGTTTCCATTCTTGGGGCTTTTTCTGGCCACATTATGTGTGACATGGTGAGGGGTATGACATAGAACCCATGGTTTTGCCCTGGTTGTGGCCCCAGGAGTGATGGGATGTGTACCCAGGGGATGTTTCTACTGGAAGATTCATTTCACAAATATTCCTGAGGACTGTGCACCAGGCTCTGTTCTCAGTGTTCAGGTTACTGTCGTACTGGACCTTATAGGTCTAGGGTGATGAGCCTCTGCTCTGTGCTTCAGGTAATGCCAGGAGGTGCCCTAGCAATAGCAGTCTTCAAGGTAGTGAGCTCCCAGTCCCTGGAAGTAATTAAGCAACAAATGGATAACCACGCTGTCAGATCCCCTCTGTCCAAATTCCAGCTGTGCCATGTGCTAGCTGTATACTTTTTGGTGGTAACTTATATTCTCTGTGCCTCAGTTTCGTCATCTGAGGAAGAGGAATAATAATAATACTTACCTCCTAATATTGTGATGTTTAAGAAAGTTTATACGTGGAAGGTCATGAAAACAGTGCCTGATACCAGTTAAGTACTCAATAAATGGTACCTTTCTACTAATAGTGGCAATTACTGGTATGATTATCCTCTAGGGGGTTCTCTTTCTCTGGGGACAGAGGATGAGATTCAAGGCCTCAGGGGCTCCATCAGATCTGAGTCCCTGGCTTCTTAACTGTCCTCCACCTGGCAGGGCTTCGCCCGGGCACCTGCGCTCTGAGATGACGGGCTTCTAGTTTTGTAGCGGAGGCTGCATCCTGGACAGAGCCCCTCCGGCTCTGTGGGACAGGCCTGCCTTTCCCCAGGTACCCCTACCTCCCTGTGGTCCCCAGTTGAGAACAAGCTTCTCTTCATCTTCCCTGTACCTCTGTTTATCTACACATAGACACAGGCCCTTCAGTTTCGTCACTCTGGTTCTCTTCATTTACATGATTCAGTGCCGCTGAGGAAAACTCCATGTACCCATCTCATCATTCTGTTTAGTTCTGGACAGGTGGAAAGTCACATTCTGACCTCGGGGGGTATTGTTAATATCTATGTAAATTCCCTGGGTATCACTTTGGGAAAGGCAATACTTTGACTCTTCTCATACTAGAAGCCTTATGAAAGTAGAGGTTATTCCTTCTCCTTCAAGCTACATCTGAGGTTCCCCGAGGACAGGGCTGTGTCTCCCCCCAGACTGGGGCTCCCTGAAGGCAGGCTGTGCCTGTGTGAGACTCTTTTTCAGCCTTCTCCCCACGTCACATGATCCTTTCCAGGTCTCTTTTCTGTGCTGCTTCTGCTTGAAGAGCTGCTTCTGGTGACTGGTCACACGCAGCTGGCACCTGACCTCAACCTCATTTGCTTCCATCTCTCCCCTGCTCCCGGATCCTGGGCCTGTATAGTATCTTCCTAACATCCCAACTCGGGTCAGACCATCTGCCTGTATATCGCTGAGCCAGCCGCAAAACCAGGTCACCCTCCCTCCCCTTGTCTTTCTTGTCCCTTTTCCCTAATCGAATTATTCTTCCTCTGCATTTTGCATGTCAGATGAAGCATCAACAGACGCAGGTTCTCTACACTCGCTGGAAACGCTGAGCGCAGTGATATGATGGGCATAGGAGAGCTTTGAGGCATGATCAGCAAAGCGCAGGGCCTTTGCACCTTCCTGCCGCCTCCTCCCTGCCCGCACCACCACCACTGCTGGCTGCGGGGCTTCGCGTGTGTTATCAGTTCTCGAACGCGGGGCTGCAGGCGAGCCGGGGTAGGGCCCTGGCTCACAAGGCTGCCACTTGCTACGGGGGTGACCGGATGGGGGAGGACAGGTCCAGGTGGTTAACGGAGTCACGTCAAAGCTGATGTCTGAGTGGCGCAGTGGGGATGTCTCCCCACCCCAGGTGGTTCCCGTCCGTCCCCAGGACACCAGAGCAGTGGCAGGGACAGTCCAGACCCCACTCCTCCCTCCTCTTTGGAACTTTGCGTCCAGGTCACAGCCTTGCTTTCTGGCTGCCCTAAGCTCTCCCCGAGCATCCAGGACACAGCTGTCCATCTGCTAACTTGGGGTGAACCATCATGATCGTCCTGATAATGATACTAATCACGCCGTCTAGCTGTAAATGCTCTCAGGCCTGCCCAAGGGCACTCCCTGTCATCATCGCATCTGACAGGCAGGGTTGAGGCTCAGTGATGTGGAGAGGTTTGTTTTATGATCACACAGCATGGTGGCGGCACCAAGGCCCCTCTCCCTTCGGCCCCATTTTGCTTTCTGGGGTGACTGAGACCCAAGGCCTGACCCTTGGTAGCCCCAGGGAGATGATTGGAAGCCTGGGCTTTGGAGTCAGACAAACCTCGGTCCAAATCCCAGCCCTGCCATTCTCCATCATGGGCCTTGGGTAAATTGCTTCATTGCCCTGAGCCTCGGGCACCTCATCTGTGAAATGGGCTAGTGAGCCTCTCGCCCAGGAATTTTAGAAGCAGCATGCAGGGTGCCTGGCACTTAGGAAGTGCTTAGTAAGTGGCACCTGTCCTGGTCTTGTCTGAGAGCTCCATCGCCCCTTCCTCTCCTTCCCAGAAAGGTTGCCCATAGCCTGTACCCAGGGTCCCAAGGACAGTGACCACAGAGGACAGGAAGACAATGAGTCCAGATGCTAGCAATAGCATTCCCTATGCATATCAGGCTCTTATTCTGCGCCAGGCAATGCCCTAAGCTCTTTACGTGCACCTTCTCAGTAAATTCTCATAACATCTTTATGAAGTATCTATTGTTATGAAGCTCACTTTCCAGGAGGGGGGACTGAGGCACAGGGAAGTTACACAGTCGACTTCAGAGCCTGCCCGTCTCACAGTGCCTCACCCAGGGTCCACGGGGACAAGGTGACAGAGCTAACACTGGGCCTTGGTCCTCCCAACCCCCTCGACTGTTTAGAAAGTGGTTCAGGGCACAGGCTCTGCAGCTCAGACTGCCTGGTCCATGCCATTTACCAGTTGTGTGACCATGGGCAAGCTCCTTAGTCCCTCTGTGCCTCCATTTTCTCATCTGGAAAATGGGGATGATAGTTGTAAGGATACTTATGATGTGAAACTTAAACGAGCTAGTCTACGGAAGGAAGTTAAAACAGTGCCTGATGGGTTCTAAGTGCTCAGTGAATGTGGCTATTCGTCACATTCGTGTAATAACATTAGCATCATAATGATCCTGTGCTGATCCTGCATCTACTTTGCCTTCTCGCTCCTTTTCACTCCTTCCTCAGTACAGGCCATCCTGAGGTCCACACCTTGGCTTCCAAATCCCCCTTTCCTCCACAACACGCTTCTTATGATTTAGCAACCCCGCCCCCCTTTTCTGTGGGTGCAGGGCTTGTCTCCTTCATTAGGACATCAGGTCCCTACACCCAGGGGATGCGTCTCCCCTTTATTTTCTGTCCAAAGAAGGGGTGTTTTGTCCTTTGCTTCTGGGGCATGTGGTGCAGGCAGGCTGACCTGATGCCATCTAGGAGGTTGTACTTTGGTTCGGTTGGAGTGACCAAACCAAAGTACAACTTGGTGTGTGTGTGTGTGTGTGTGTGTGTGTGTGTGTTGAGCAATAGAGCAGTAAAGTAGCAAACATCCCACTCATAATACTTCTTAGAGCAGGAAACAGAAAAAAAATTCAGTTGGTACAACAAGTAATAGAAAATATATTTTGGTTCTGTATTTTGTAGAGAAAGAGAAAGGAAGGAGAAAGAAAAGACAAGGATACAGAGAAAGGGAGAAAGAGAAGGGGGAGGAGAGAAGGAGAGAAGGGGAGAGAGAGAGAGAGAGAGAGAGAGAGAGGAAAACAAAATAGAGATGCAGTGGGTGAACCAAGAAAATGATCACTAAGACATCCCAAGATGTTCTGAGAAACATCCTCCTCTTGTGGGAGCTTAAGACCCTGCCACCAAAGACCTGTAAAGGTTCTGTTGCATTTTTACAATCATAGGCAGCCTGTCACCTCTCGGTACTTGACCCACGGTCCTGGTGAATTAAGCTGAGGACTCGATTAAGCCTGAAGGCTGAAGGCCTTCATTACTGTCTTGATGTTATCATTCTTTTTTGTTGTTGTTCCTTCATATGGTAGATCTATTTTTAGTCTTTTTTTAAAAACATCTTTATTGGAGTATAATTGCTTTACAATGGTGTGTTAGTTTCTACTGTATAACAAAATGAATCAGCTATATGTATACATATATCCCTATATCCCCTCCCTCTTGCGTCTCCCTCCCACCCCTCTAGGTTATCACAAAGCACCGAGCTGATCTCCCTGTGCTACGCGGCTGCTTCCCACTAGCTATCTGTTTTACGTTTGGCAGTGTATATATGTCAATGCTCCTCTTTCACTTCATCCCAGCTTACCCTTCCCCCTTCCCGTGTCGTCAAGTCCATTCTCTACGTCTGTGTCTTTATTCCAAAAAAAAATAATAATGGTGATGTTATTATTCTCTCATTGTGCTCAATACCCACCTGCCGGGGCTCAAGGTACTAAATTGACAGGGTTCCGCCCTTCATGAGCTCCCAGCCCAGTTGGAGAGGCAGACAGGTAAATAATGATTATAATAAAAGTCAGGCTGCTATAATTACTCTAATAAAAGTTCAGATAAACTGCACAGAGGGGAGATTAATTAATTCTAACTGAGAAATCCGGAACTGCTTTGTAAGGAATAACGGATGAGGCATCTTGGAGGAGGAGCGGGGTTTCTGTAGCCACAGGGCGGAGGCAGCGGGGGGTGGGATGGATTTTGCATCACACAACTTAGATTTAATGTCTAACTGTGCCACTTCCTAGCTGTGTGCTTTTGGGCGGGTGACTTAACTTCTCTGTGCCCGTTTCTTCATCTACGAAGTGAGAATAACAGTCTGTATCTCATAGGGCTATTGCAGTAAGAGATAAAGTCTGTGACACTGTCTTATGAAATGTCCACTGTTGAACAAAAGTGAACAATAACACTGGGGGTGGTCTGGTTGTCATAAGGTGACCGTGACCACCAGGTACATTACCCTGATGTAAGACTGCAAGCCTGGTGGCTGCA
Source organism: Monodon monoceros (assembly GCF_005190385.1). Taxonomy (NCBI): domain Eukaryota; kingdom Metazoa; phylum Chordata; class Mammalia; order Artiodactyla; family Monodontidae; genus Monodon; species Monodon monoceros. Next base: position 34,231,336 of record NW_021703780.1, read on the forward strand.
TAGAGCTGGTGGCTGGGCAGCCTTTGCCCACAGCAGTCCAGGTTTCCTGGCCCTTGGGTACAAGAGGATGTAGAGCTGGCTAGGAGACCACCTGAGCAGGGTGGGGATTCTCTTTGGCCTTTGAAAAGCCAAAACTGGCCCTTTTGTAGGAGATGGAGAACTTTATGTACCTATGGCAGCTTGGATGGTTTGAGAAATGTGTCGGCTTCTGTCCTGTTGCAGCTGGGCACAAACTACAAATCAGCATATCAGGATGGATGCCCCTTGCCCTGGCAACGGCCGCGTCCACCCGTCTTAGTCACTTGGGAATGAACAAGGCAGTCAGTTCCTTCTTGGGTGGGTGAAGTGAGCTGCCATGAACTGGAGGTCCATCCCTGCCATCTCTGGGATCTGATGACCCCCAAGTAGGACTAGACTGCTGCCTGCCTAAAACTATCCCCAAAGTGGGAAAGAATTTCAGGCCAAGGGAAGAGTACCTACCTGGAACATGGTGGGCATGCCGTAGTACTTGGACGACTCCATGGCTATGCGGTGGGCAGCTGTCTCTGGTCGTGGGGGTCACTAGGGAAGCTTCAGGGGATGAGATTGGAAAGGTAGGTGGGGCCGGAATGAGAAGTGGATCATCACATGTGCACTGAGCACAGAGATGCCCCAGGAGCTGTGTGGATGGTGTGCAGAGACACGGCACTTGCCCACAAGGTGTCCACAAGTTCCGGTGTGGCCACTTTGCTTTAGGCCCTGGGGACTGTTGTGTTCTTGAGCAGAAGGTAGCCGTGATGGGTGTGGAGGACATCCTGCTGAGACGTGGAGGATGGGGTGGAGGAGGAGGGCCCAGTTCAGGACTGGAATAGGGGAATAGCCCAGCCAGGAGAGAAGGAGGACAGAACTGAGGGGATGGCAGTGGGGCTGGAGGGGACAGCAGGGATTAAAAAGCTATCGCATAAGAAGAACCAGTGGGGCTCGGAGCCCAGGGGAAGCAGCCTCAGAAACAAAAGACCGACACACAGATAAGACAGCTGTAAATGCTCCTTGGAGATAAGGGGGAAGGAGGAAGGAGTCAAAAACAGCCCCAAGGGCAACTGAAATCCTTCTGTGCTGCTGGAAGGAAGGAGGCCATGTCCGGACAGACGCTTAGAAAACCACTGGGCAGGATTGACTCCAGCTGCCTCGATGCAGAGTCTGTGACCTGGGAACTCCCTCCTAGATGTACACGCAGCAGAAACACACACATATGCCCCCGAAAGATGTGTTCTTGGGCGTTCACAGCAGCGCCCTATATACACAAGAGCCCCAGCAGGACGCTGTCCAAAGGCTCACCAGCAGAGAAGAGACCGTGACTCAAAGAACACTGCCCGGTAAAGCATGAGAGTCTAAAATCACATCACACTCTGCGTGACGATCTCATGAACAAAGTCTCTTGAACATGTGAAAAAAGCCAGACATAAAAGAATACAGACTGCACGATCGCACTGATATAAATTACAGAAATAGATGACGTATCTGTGGTGATACAAATCCGAACGGCAGTCACTCGTGTCGGGGTGGGGCTTCTGCGGGGATGGGTTTGTTTCCTTTCTTGATCTGAGGGCTGCTTCCACGTGTGTGCTTATTTTGTGGAAATTCATTGAGCTTATAATATGGAACTTTTCTGTATGCATCTTGTATTTCCACAAACAACATTTTTTTTTTTTTTTTTTTTTGGCCGTGCCGCACGGCTTGCGGGATCTCAGTTCCCCAACCAGGAATCAAACCTGGGAGCCCAGCGGGCAGTGAAAGTGCGGGGCCCTAACCACCGGACCACCAGGGAATTCTCGCCGCAAACAACTTTTAAAAAACATTCCCTTTCCCCATCTCCCCCAAAAGGACTGAGGTTTGGAGCAACCAGGAAAGCAGTGATGAGAGTAACCAAGGCCAGGAACAGGTAGCAGCAGGGCTGCAGTAGAAGAGACTTTGGTTTGGATTAGGTTGACTTTAGGGCACCTGAGGGGCAGTAGGGGGAAGCCGTGAACTGGGACCCAGGCCGGGAGAGGAGGTGGACGGCTGGCAGCCTGGGGCGTGTGGAAGCAAGGGCAGGTCACCCGGGTGGAGCACAGACAGTGAGGAGAGAAGCCTGCAGAGAATCAGGTGCTGGGAACACCAGGGTTCAGGGACAAGTAGAGGGGAGATTTTCAAAGGCAGCTGGGAAGGGGTGGCCAGAAGGAGAGGCTCAAACCCAGAAAAGGCGGGGGGTGGGATTCATGCAGAACATGGTCAGTAGGGTCACATGTTGGCAGAGAGGTCAAGTCTGGTCATTCTGACCATCCCCGCTGCCACCACCGCCTCCTGTTTCCTCCACCCCTACTACCTGCCTCCAAGTCTCTTCTCTCATGGTGAGCTACTTAGTCAGTTACCCTCCCCTGTTCTGAACATCACTGCCCACCCCCACCGACTTAACATGGGCCCTTTTGCATTCCTGGAACTGCTCCTGAGCCAGAGCTCCCCTATCTTCTGCCTGTGCAATCGATGGTTCCAGCCCAGAGGTGGAACTTTCCGTTTATCTCTCTTAGACTTCATCTGTCTGTCTAAGCCACAGAGGAGAGTGGAGGAGGGTGAGGCTTGGATGTTGGGTGGCCCAGAGTCCAGGGTCTGCGTGGAGCAGGCAGCTGACATCCCAAAGAGAGGGCCTGTCTGTGCTTCAGTTCCTTCTGTATCGCCTGCCTGGGCCTGCCGTTTCCCCATGTCACAGCAGGCGTGTTGCCTAATTCATTCCCCCATAGGGGCCACATGTAACTTCTCACCAGGGAAAAGGGGAAGGTATGCAAGCAAGCAAAACCTTGTGCTTCTATTTGGGTGTCTGCAAGATGAAATTAGGTAGTTCAAAAAAACAACCACAAGAACCCTCAAATTTCAATAATAATAATAGCTACCATCTTTTGAACCTTACTGTGTGTCAGCATGCACATATGTGATCTGATTGAACTGTCAGATTTACCCTGTGGGGTGTGTGCAATGATTACTCCCACTTTATGGCTGGGGAAATTGAGGCACAGAGAGGTTCACTACCTTGCCCAGAGTCACTCAGCTAGTAAGTGACAGAGCTGGGATTCGAATCCAGGCAGCTCATACTCTCCACCGTATTTCATGAAATATTTCTGGTGACGAGAACACAGGGAGCTGTGGCAGAAGCTATGCATAATCTAAATCCTTAGACAATCCTCAGGCCCTTTATTTGGGGTTTAAAATGCAGTGCTTGAAGGCTTAGCAACAAATTTATTTCCTTTCTATATTCCATTTGGTTTAAGCAAATATTAAGGTGAGTTACATTTCCCTTAAGCCCACGTTGACTAACTGCAGGAAACAATGTGGATAGTAGGGTAGGCAGCTGGGTCTACAAATTTAGGTGAGCCCTAAATATCACACTTTCTTGATTTTATTTCCACTGCCGTAAAACTGACCCTGAGTCCTCACCTCACACCTTCTATTGATGTGGAATTTCAGTTTCTATCATGATGGGGACTTCTCATTCCTACTCAGCCCAGGGTTGTGCAAAGGTCCTGGGGTCCTTTGAAACGCTGGCTGACCTCCCATCTCAGCACCTTCAGAGCTGCTCTGATTTTCCTGCTCCCCTTTAGAACACCTCAAATAATTTCCTCACCAAATTTACACTTTTCTTTTTCTAAAAAAGACAAAAGGGGCCATGACCTCAAGCATCTTTTATTTTCCATCCTGAGAACATCCTTGAGGCCTGGAAGAATAAGAAGGAGATAGGGAGAGTCAGGACAAATTAGAACATGTGTGTCAGTGGGGAGGTCCCTGCCTGCTGGAGGAGTGGGAGCTGTCCACGCACTGACTGCCCCAGACACGCAGACGAACTGAGCCCAGTTGATGTCCTGGGGTGGTGGGAATAGGGGTGCCGGTGTGACTAGTTGGAGTGACCATTCTAGGAGGCTTCCTTAGAGAATCCAAGGGGACCTGGGGTGAGGATCAGACAGCCCAGAAGATGGCCCCTTCGAAGAGTGAAGGAAGGTGTATTAGCCTGAGCCCAGGGCCCCCAGCCTCCGCAATGAGCCATGCCTCCTGGCTTTGATGGGGCTCCACCTTGGAACCCCCAGTAGAGCAGCAGCAGAGCAGGCAGGAGGCATCTATTTCCCCCACAGAGGGGATCCCAGAGAAAAGTCTGGAAGACAGAAGCATGGGCTCCCAACATCTGAGCACTAGAGGGCTTTAGGGTCAGCTAGGTCAGCCTCCTCATGATAAAGAACAGGTCTGTTGCTTCCCTGGTGACGCAGTGGTTGAGAGTTCGCCTGCCGATGCAGGGGACACGGGTTCATGCCCTGGTCCGGGAAGATCCCACATGCCGCGGAGCGGCTGGGCCCGTGAGCCATGGCCGCTGAGCCTGCGCATCCGGAGCCTGTGCTCCGCAACGGGAGAGGTCGCAACAGCGAGAGGCCCGCGTACCGCAAAAAAAAAAAAAAAAAAAGAACAGGTCTGTCTTTAAGAGCTTGGAAAGGTGTGCCTTCCCGCTGGGTTCCTCTGTTGGTCTCATGTACCCACAAGGGTACCTGGAGTGCCTGCGCGTCCAGGAATTCCTGCCTTTAGCCTTGTCTCCCTGGCACAGCTGTGCAGCTCCACCTCAGCAAGCTGCCAGGGGGAAGATGGGTTCGCGGGCTGGCAATAGTAAATTAAAGGTTTCCTTTAAGATACCCCTTTAAAAAAACAACTAGGATATGCTACAGGGGCTATTTGAGCTCTGGCACCAGAGAAAACTGGGTTTGAATCCCAGCTCTGGCCCTAACCAGCTGTGTGACCTTAGGCAAGTTTCTTAACCTGTCTGAGACTCCATAGTCTCCTCTATTGTTCGGAATAACAACAGCCACTTCGTAGGATTATATGATTTTGTGTGTTTAAAGCACTGGCAGTTAGTAATTTCATATTATAGCTATTAGAGTTACAAATATTATTATGTCTGGTGGAAGGAGGTTCCTCCATCTCCTTTACATGACCCAAACTACAAACTGAACTTGGCCCCAAATCTAGGCTATAACCATGTAGTTTCAAATGCCTTAGCATGTATTTGTTTTAATTAATTTAAAAACAGCATTATTAAGCAACCATGAATGGGTAGAATAATTTATATCATTTTCAAACTCTTCTCAAGTTCAATATGGTACCTTTTTCCTTAATCACTTACATACTTCACTATATCTCTAGCCAGGCATATATCCATTCTCTTTCTAAATGATCCGGAGCCTGGCTTCCTAAACTTCTTTCAGATTGACATATCATCTGTAGTGGCTCAGGCCTTTTCCTTCTGTAACTGGAGTCTCAGGGCACTGGAAAGAGTCCAGGCCTTGTGGTTAGACAGACCTACTTTGTAGTTCTGGCTCTGCCAGTTGGTAGCTGTGTGGCTTTAGGTGAATCTCTTAACTTCTCTGAGCCTCACTATCTCCATGTGTATAATATATGATGGGCCCAATGGAATAAAATAAAATGTGCAAGCCTCTGGTTTAGAATAAATATCAATGGATATTAGTCTCCTTCTTGTCCCTTTCTATTCATTCATCTTCATGCTTTTGGCTGTCCTGGAACATTGCGTTGTTGGAGAGGAGACCAGAAGAGGAGGTTTAATCTGACTGTGGCTCTAGGCTCTTCCTTTAGAAAGCTTCTGGAGAACTGCTCTCCAGTGCAGAGAAGGTCAATTTCCATTTCACTTTTAAGGGCGAGTGAAATACCCATCTTCCAGAAGAATTTCTAGAAGCACTGCAGGCAAGCTATAACTGGTCCTGCATTCAGGGCCACTTGCTTTAGTCACCATTGGTCATACAGCCACTAATGAGCTTGCACTTGCAAATCCAGTTTCCGCCCTCAGTGGCACCTCTTAATACAAAACGTTTGGGTTTTCCTCTTGATGGAGATATAATGGGTTTCATCAAAACCCTGCTCGCCCTACCTTCCTGCAGCCCCTCCTCGCCGGGAACACATCATTCAATGCTGACATTGAAGGAAATGGGATCTGGTAGATCTGCAGACCACTCGGGCTGGATTCTCGCCTCTGGTTACTGCTGTGGGGATCTGTAAGCTCTCAAAGATGATTCCTGTGGGAGAGGAACCCTGAATCTTTAATGGCAGGATATAAGGCAGGGAAGATGATGGACATATGGGGGTGTCTTTCTCAGCCCTTTTCAGGTCATCCAGCTTAGGCCTTTACCGACCCCGCCTAAGGATGGACCTGGCACTAGACAGACCTGGCTTTGAACCTGGCTGTGCCCTTACCTGGGTATGTGACGCTGTGAACGCTGCTTCACCTCCCGGTCTCAATCTGCCAAGCCCCCAGTGTAGAATAAACATCAGTGGACGTTCGTCTCTTTCTTGTCCCTTTCTACCAAATTTTATAGATTTCATCTATAAAGCATTGGCTGAGAGTGGTTCTTGAAGTTTGGGATTGAGGAGGCGGTGAATGTACAGGGAGAAGAGGGGCAAGAGAAGGGTGAGTGGGGAGGGATCCTTCTGCCACATCTGATGGCATGGGAAGAGCTGACCTTGCCCTCACAATGGACAGGAGAGGTCAGACATGGAGAAAAATAAATGAAGAGAGAACATCTAGCTAACGTGAAGAACTGATGTGCTAAAGATGGACAGTCCACATGTATGCGTTAATATACGATGTTCCAGAAAAACGGTACAGATGAACCGGTTTGCAAGGCAGAAATAGAGACACAGATGTAGAGAACAAATGTATGGACACCAAGGGGGGGTGGGTGGGATGAACTGGGAGATTGGGATTGACATATATATACTAATATGTATAAAATAGATAACTAATAAGAACCTGCTGTATAAAAATACAAAATAAAATAAAATTCAATTAAAAAAAAAAAAGACGGGCGGTCATGCAATCCAGGCATGATGCTTTCCTGACGGGACAGGCTGGAGAAAGCTATCATTTTCTGGCTCTGCTAAGGTTTGTTTTGTGGCCCCTTTGAGGAATATTATAAAAGGGGGTTAATTTGGCTTCCATGGCTTGGAATGACCTTTTCTGCTCACTGGGAAAAGGCCATACTGTGGCTTTGAGACTAACTCTTGATGGCGCTGCCTGGAGTCAAACCCTGGCCCTGCCTGTTTGCACCTGTCTAGTAGGTAACCTCTCTGAAGAAGCATCGTTTTCAGCACCTGCACAGCAGGACCACAGCAGCCCCTCACCGCCGAGGATGCCCTGCAAGCCGTGCTCAGCGCCGCGCCTGGCACACAGAGAACGGAAACATTGCTGTTATTAAATCAGGAGCCTATTGAGGGCTGGGACCTTTGATCCCTCCCTCTTCCCAGAATGGGTCCGTGCCTGCATGCTCAGTGTCCGCGTTAGCTAAAGATGGTGACTTTTAGCTGGTCCTTGGAGGGGGTAAATTTCAACACACAGAGATGGAGAGGGGAGAAATGCGTGGGTGGGGAGACTGTGTAAGGTGTGGTCTTGCGGGCAAAGTTCCGGGGCCAGAGAAAGGCAAGATTGTGCAGGAAGTAAGAGCAAGGGCCTCTGGCTGGAGGCCTGGCAGTGTCCAAAGGCTAGAGGAGCAGCTGGGCTTCCTGGAGGAGATGAGATGGGTCAACTGGCATAAGGGAAAAGTGAGAGGAAGGAGTGGCAAGAGGAAGGAAGAGCCAAGGGGCAGAGGGTGGGCAGGAGCCGGTGTAAAGCTCAGTTCCCTCTGCTCATAAAGTTCTGCAGATGTGTATTTCTGTCAGTTTTATATTAACATTTACATAACAAGTAGATTGAGAGATTGCATTATTTACATATATATGGAGGCCGGCTGGAACTGGGCATCCTTGTGCCTGTACATGACGTTTTATTGATTAATAAATTAGACACTTACAGATCAGGCACAAATCAAATCCATCCATTTCAGACACCCATCAGGTGCAAATGAATGTAAATTGTGGCTTCATTTACATACGGAAAGCAAACCATTTAGTCGTCATAGGCACCCTTGAGAGGCTGTAATTTGCCTTGTGGAGCCAGCCTGAAGCAGGGCTGCCCCTACGCTCTGGTGATTTCTGAGTCTGGAAAAGAAGCACAGTGCCAGACAGGGTGGGACCAGTGGCCTGGGGACCGCTCCTGTCTTCAGCTTCCCGTTCCCAGTCACCAGCATGGCCCCACTGGGGTCAGTGGAGCTGAGGCGGGGCCATTTGCCTTGTCACAGAGTCCAGTGGCCAAAACTGGAGGACATCTTGAAGTCCATCTACACCAGCACTGTGTTTCATAGATAATGAACTGAAGTCCAGAGAGGGAAAGTGACTTGCCTAAGGTCACACAGCCAGGTGGGTGCAGTGCAAGACTAGAACCCAGTTCTCCCTACCCCAAGTACAGTACTTTATCTCTGATGCCACAATGGTTCTTTCTAATAGGAAAGAAAGGAACAGGGTCTGGAGCTTCTGGAACCATTGGCCCCTGACTCCATCTCCCGGAGCAGGGCTTAGGTGTCGGGATTCAGGATGAGGATGAGCTGGAGCTGCTACTACCAGGATGGACTTGTTCAGAAGCCTATATCATAGCCTGATTTCAGGGTGCCTGGAGGCCCCTCACCCCTGGGAATATCTCCTCCACCATCCCTCTGACTCCCCAAAGTCCTTTAAGGACAGAAAGCGTTTTCATTTCATAAGAAAAGACACAGTCTAAAGGCTGGCTGGGTTGGGGGGAGACGGTGAGCAGGAGAGCCTTGGTCCTCTGCCTGGGTAAGCCGGGCCCCAGGAAGGATGGAAAAGGTGCCAAAGCAGGGAATACCAGAGGCCAAGCTCCAGCTACTTCACAGTCGAAGAGAGAAGAGGGCTGCAGGTGTGTGCACATGTGGTAGGGTTTGGAGGTGTGATTCAGGGCAGAGGGAGGTGGCTGAGCCATGATATGAGTTACCAGGACCAGAGCAGGTATCCAGCTGATCTGTCCTGCTATGGACAGGGGGATAGCTGAGTTGACCCCAGTGGGATTTTTCTTTGTTTTGAAATCTGCATGTGTTTTTGGCAGGTTAGGGTATCAATGTTGGGACGATATATTTTTTTTAATTTTCTTTCTCTTGTGTGCTAAGAAAACAGGCAAAGGGGACATCATCCCCAGGTTTCCTGTACCCCTATTTATTGTTCATGATTGTAAGTAAAACAATGTGTGGTTATCTGGAACTGTGGGGAGTGACACGAAGCCTGGGTTGGCCTTCCCAGCCCCTCTTCCTGCTTCTTCCTCTTCATCTCCTTCATCCTACAATAACAGTGGGAAGACCCTTTTTGAGCCCCAGTTTGTGTCTAACCAGCCCTGTGACCTGGGGCCAGGCAACTCACCTTTCCATGCTGTCCTAGAGACAGCAAGTACCAGAGCTCAGACAAGGCCACAGGTTTTGCCTCCCTGCCCTACTGGGGGCAGTCGTGTGACTGCCCGTGGCCCTGGGTGTCCTACTTGGCCTCTCCAGCAAGCTTCCTCTGCTCCCTGGGAAACAGGGCTGACAAAGAGCTTAGCTCTCAGCACCTGGTCCTGGCTGGCACACAGTAGGTGCACAGTGGACTGAACTATTATTCACAGTGTCTCTGGTAAAAGAAAGTCTTGTCGTGCCAACTTTCAAAGATTTTTGGTAATGAAGCACCTGAAGCCACTTCAGCGCTAAAAGCAAGGGGAGTGGAGCAGTGCTTTGGTTTAATGACTCAGTGTGATTGTCCTTCTCTGCTTAGAGCAGTAGGGCTGAGGCCTCTGGTCAGGGCTCGGGCTGAGCCCTTGTAAAACCCGCTCTTGGTGAGTTCAGGGATAATGCTATCAAGGATCTCTCTGAAGGGGCAGAACTGGAGGTCAGAGTCCTCAGTGGGCATTCAGAGGGAGGATGAGGAGGGGTTCAAATTCACCAATACTGAGCATTTATTGAGTGCCTACTGTGTGCTGGGCATTTGCACAGGTCTTATCACACTTGTCACCCTGGCCTTCAAAAGGTCCCTTGAGCCTCTGAAGCCATAAGGGCCACTGTGACGAGAGTGGTAACAGGTGTGTAAAAACTCACACTTGTGGAGACTTGCTAGGTCCCTGTGCACCTTGACGCGCTTGGTCTCTCCAGTGTCACTCTGACAGCAGCTTCGTTAGCCAGTCCTGTGCCCACTTTCCCCTTGCAAGCATCCGATGGGACGCCCACCCTGACACTCAGCTCTAGCTCCCAGCCCATCACACAAAGCGCAGAGAAGCAAACGGGAGGCAGGAGGCAGATAAAGCCTCAGATGCTTTGGTCCCCTCCTCTCTCCTTTTCCTTTAAACACTCTGGGTTCCCATGTGGATGCTGCTGCCTTTCTAAGCCAGTGGTTTTCAAACTGTAGTGCTCATAGGACTCCTGGGCCTCGCCCTCAGGAGCTCTGAAGTAGTGAAGGACAGGGGCCCAGAAATCCTCATGCAGGTAGACAATGACCTTCACGTAGTCCCCTTGCCGGCCCCGCTTGCTTGGGTTTCACTCCAATAGCAGCAGTGAAGTGGGTCGCCTGTAGCTCTAGCTGGTGAGCAGGGGAGGCAGGGAGGGCGGTTGTCTTCTTAGGGACACATGCAGCCGGGACCTCCCTGTTTCACCTCGCTCCCCACACATCCCTTCTCAGCTCCCCGTGAGATTTGGGGCAAGGTCTCAGGTGCCTCAGGTGGTGGGCTGGGCTCTTGGCCTTATCTTCCAGCAAAACAGGCTGGACTGCCAGCCCACTGGCTCTACCGCACCCTCTCTGAGCACCACATTCCCTTGGTTGTGGCCCCCACGCCCCCGTGAGTCCACCTCCCTGGTCGCCCTCTAGACCCAGCCTGACTTGTACCTGGGCGCACCCCTGCTCCCAGAGTGGGCAGCCGGGCCGCAGTTGCCAGTTAGTTTTTCCACGTCGCTCCCTGCCGCACCCTCCCCCCAGGGTCTCCCAGCATGCCTTGCAGCTGGCAGCACCCACCACACTGCATCTCGCTCTGCCACGAGGCCCCATCCGCTCCTGGAGGCTGCGGGATTGGCTGAGGAGCACGGTAGAGCCCCATAAAAACTCCCTCCCTTCTTTACGGTCTTGGGGGTGTGGCCTCCATCCCTGACGCTCTCGCCAGCCTGCCCATTTCACACATGAAAAAACCTGGGCTGTGGGACAGTGGAACACGCCTTGTCTCAAACCCCACAGCGAGTTCAGTCTCACGAAGGGACCACGCTTGGCAAGGGGTGGAACTTCGCTAGCAGCCCTTCTGGAAGCTGTTTCCAGCTTCCCCAGCCCAGGAGGCCCCTCCCCTCTTCATCAGTGGCTTTATTCCTTTCCATCCGGGGGAAGTAAGAGATTGATAGGAAGAGATGCCCGTCTGTGATTTGGCACAGCCGAACCTCCCTGTCCAGCACCTTCCTCCCCTGGCCCTTCCTGCCAAGACATCCCTCAGCCTCGACGTGCCTCAAGGGCAGAGCCCCAGAGCATCTTGTTGCTGTTTTGCAAATTTCGAGTGATAATTATATGTATAAAATTCGACAGCTTAAACCGTTCAGGATTAATCGACACCAACACACAGAAATGTGCCTTGTCTGTAATTAGCCATTCCCTGGCAAATGCAATTTGTAAAATAGCGCTTGATTTTAATAACAGGCTGTTAGTATTAGAACGCTGTGCCCATTTTATTTCAAAGTGTCAGAGAAGCCCCCTCCTTCTGGTGCCCCTGCCTCTGATCACAGGTGCCTTGGGCTCTGAGATCCTGGTTGGGAGCCCTGACGCCCCCTAAGAAGGGTGTCTTATTGGTGTCCGCTGTCCAGGCCCTTCTAAGCACCTCCCACCCACCCCCATCCCCTCAGGGTGCACCAAGATTTCAGCTGCTGACAGAGTAGAAGTGAGAATCCCAGCCCTTCTCATCAGACTTCTTCCCTTCTTCCTCTCTTCTCCCCTCTACTCCACATCACCCCATGCACTTTCCCTCCTACTCCTTTCCCTCTGGCTCCGAGGTCCTCTCTGACTCAAGTTCTGTCTCTCCCCAGTTGGACAGCTGGGGCCACAGCGGCTCGAAGGCCTCACTGTCTGTCTGTTCCCACCTCTCTCCGCTCCTCACTGCCTTTCTAATTGCTTCTCCCTCCTGGTCTCTGTTGTTTCCATGCTGGCTGCCGGCAGAAGGGGCCGGGCTCAGTTGTGGTGGCTGCCTGCCCCTCCCTCCCCCTGCTGCTCCCCCCGCCTCCGGAGGCCCCTCTCCTGGTGGGCACTTCTGTGTCAGCACAGAGCCAGCTGCCTGTCGTCGCAGTGCATGGGCAGCATGGCCATTAGAGAGACCTTCTTGGTGGGGGGGCGGGGGGAAGGACGGAAAGGCCAAGCCGCCTCTTGATGGGTCAGATAGACGGCCGGGTGGTGGGGTAGGATCCAAGGCACAAGGAAGGGGTCCCTCCTGCTATGGAAGCATACCCCAGCTGTCTCTTCTTCCCCCCACCCCCGGAACTGACCCTCCTCCCATTTTCCCACAACCTCCCAACCTAGTTGCCCAAGCTGGAGATCAGGGCATCATCCTTGACTCCTCCCTCCTGCCCTACCCTCTTTAGTCCATTTCCAAAAGCTGCCTGTTGTCCCTCTGTGCTCCCCGCTCCACCCCCTCCATGACTGCTCTAAGTCACAACTGCTGCAGTGTCTCCTCTTGGCTGGCCTTCCTGCTTCCTGCTAAGCAGTTCTCCTCACGACTGCCAGAAGGTTCTGTCGAAAAACACAGGCGGGTCTCATTGTCACACTACTTAAGATCCTTTAAGGGGTCTCCGTCACCTCAGCATAAGACCCAACTCCTCCACCTGGCCCTCCTGCCTTTGCAGCCTCACCTCCTACTCTGTCCCACATGCCCTTTATACTCCAGACACGCCAGTCTGTTCCCAGGACCACCATACTTTTGTGTATGCTGTTCCCTCTGCCTGGAATGCCCTTCCCTATCTCTTCTCATCTGAAAAATTCCAGTGCCTAAACAGTGCTTGGCACACAGTATGTGCTCGATTAGTATTTGTGAATGACTGATAGACCTTACTCATCATCTAGCCCCAGTTCAAATGTCTCCTCCTCTGGGAAGCCTTCTCTACCTGCCCTAGACTTATCTGCATCTCCTGTGTGTTATTAGGACACCTTTTATGTATCCCTTTTCCTACCAGAAATGAAAGCAGACCTGTTGTATCTGTCAGCTGTTGCTGAGTAACAAGCCACACTCAAAGCCAGTGGCTAAAAGCAGCAATGTTAAGCTGGGCTGGAGTAGCTCTGCTCCCATGTCTCTCATCCTTTTCCTGGGACCAGCACCTAGCTCAGGCATATTCTCAGCATGGCAGTGGCAGAAGTGCAAGAAGGCAAGAGGAACTATAAGCCCTCTTGAAGCCTAGGCTTGGAACTGAAACAGTATCACGCCACCCTGTTCTACTGGCCAAAGCAAGTCGAATAGCCAGGTTAAAGTCAAGAGTGGGGCAATACACTTAGCCCTTTGTGGGAAGCACTTCAAAGTCTTACAGCAAAGAACATGAGTACGGGGCACTGGGTAGGCAGATTTGGGCCCCCATCAGTGTTTGAATCCCTGTCCCCCTTCTTATCAGTATAGACAAGTCATTTCACCTGTCTGAACCTCAGTTTTCATGGGTTGTTATAAGAATTAGAAGAATTCATTCATTCATTTACTCAGTGCATATTTATTAAGCACCTACTGTGTGTCAGGCACTAAGTACTGTGGGGTCGTCAGTGAAAGACATTAGAAAATGATGCCCACTGCCTTTCATTGAGCATTTACTAAGTGCTTACCCTAGAGTGGGCTCGGGTCGTATTGGGCCAGGTGTCTGCCCCCATTTGACATCTGCACTCAGCAGGTCACCTAGGGAGGCCGGAAGAATAGGAGAGTGAGCTTGGCAAGTTACTTAATTTGCTGGGCATCAGTTTCTCCCTCTGGAAAGTGGGGTTATAATAACACTTGCTTCATAGAGGTATGGGAAGAATTCATCAAATAAACGAGTATTTATTGGTCATCAACTATGTGCCAGGCACTGAAGAGAGAGCAGGGGACAAAATAAAATCAGCACAGGATCAAATAAGGTACTACATGAAAATGCTTAGCACAAGACTGAGTTCATAGCACGCACTAACTGTTCACAATTGTTCCTGTTGCCATCTAGTCCAGTTCTGTCATTTGACTGTTGAAGAAACCGAGGCCCAGAGAGGGTGAGGCATTAACCCAAGTCACACAGCGAAGACAGGATTGGAACTAGAAACCAGGTTGCCCGATGCCCAGGCAGGGCTCTTTGTATTTCACCACCCACTTCTGCTTGGAAAGGGGTCAGCTGGGAGATGAAGAGTTGGCACAAAGGGGGTGGGAGTTGGGGGAAGGACCAGCCTGATCCACCCTTGTTCCCCTCTCGGCACTCGATTGAGTGAGGCAATTTCTGTTGTTCTCACACAATTGTGTGCACTAATGGAGCAGAGAGAATCCCCAAGTACAGCTAATCCCATGAACCATTCTCCCCAGCCCTGTGACGCTGCGCCATTGTGTGTGTACGTCTGCTGGATGCGTGTGTGTGAGGGGAAGTCGCTTACTGACCCCCTAATTAGGCTTTGCACAAAGTGATATTGAATGAGCCTCCTTCTTTCAAGTGCACCTGCACAGGTGGTGGGGAGGCATCCTTGGCAGGGGATCCTGGTTGGGATAATGGTACCCAAGATGAGCAGGGAGATCCACGTGGAGAGCTGGCTCTTCGGGTAGAAGGGAGTTTAAGAACCTTCTCTGCCCTTGTCCAGGGTCTGTAGCAGAGAGCGGGGCCCGACACTCTGCCCCGACTGAAACTCAAATGGGACAGTGTGAGTTTTGGCTTAAGAATCTGAGATTGGTGTCAGTGGGAAGGTGGGTATTTTAGGAGGCATTGGCCTCCCCATCCTGAGATTTCTGTGTCTTGAAGGACCTGGGTCCTCTACCTCAGAGCCAAACCCTCATTCCCCCTACATCACAAGGTGGGCACAAAATGGTCCTTCTACCTGCTACTGAGGTCTTGGAGACCACCTGTCAATTCAATTGAATAGGTTTAGGTTGGGACTTTGGGCACTCGGTAGTCTGGGGGTCTGGAGGGAGGGGGACGAGAGGAGTGGGGCCAGGTCTCTTATCAGAACACCTGGGTGACCAAGTCCTTTTTGTCACAGGCGGGGCTGTCTTTCCCAGCCAGTGATGATTTCTAGAGCTAGAATATAAGCCCTGTGCAAGCAGGCACTTCTTTCTGGCTTATTCACGGTGCACACCCCGAGTGCCCAGAATAGGGCCTGGTGCACAGCGTCTGCACAATTACAAACAGCTGAGGAAGGAGTGAGGAGCCCATCACAGGGGAGCGCGGAAGCGCCCTTTCCCTGTGCTTTCCTCAATGACGAGACCCAGAGGGATAGAGTTGTCTTCCCAAGGCTCAGACTGGGGTCTCACCCATCCCTGGCCGCTCAGGAGTGACTGTTCCTCTCCTGGCCACCCCTTAATCTTCCAGGAACCTGGAGATTTGAGTGGGGACAGCCTATGACCAGCCTGGAGGGTGTGTGAGAGACAGCTGTGGGTGGGAGAGGTCAGGGAGGCCTGGACCGGCACGTATCAGCAAGATGGTAGGCAGGTGCTGTGGAAGAAGCCCTTTAGTGGGTAATTTCCTAACTAGGAAAACAAGTGGTATCGGCCAGTGATTTCCACCCATTAAATCATGCAACCCCTTCTCGCCGCCCCACGGCGTCGTGTGTGCCGAGCTTCCCCTGTGCCTCCAGATGGAAGAAAGCCGCATCCTTTTGTTCACCAAGCACCCTCGTTCCTGTTTCTCTGTGAATATTTTGGTCCCTGTTTGGTGACCCTTCCAGGCCTGATTTGGTATCCATGATTTTGGTGCAAATACTGACAAGGGCTCAGGATTATACAGCATCTGTGGGGACCTCCAGAACCCTCAGAAGAAGTGGATGGAGCAAGGCCATGCATCTCCTCCAATGCTTGGGAAAACCAGACTCACACCAGGCTGCATCCAGCTACCCCTGCCAGGAAGAGCTGGGTTTCTTAGTTCGCGTTCCCCAGAAGCAGACCCTGAGACAAGGATCTGCACGTAAGCAGTTTATTTGGGAGGTTGGCTCAGGAAACACTGATGGGTGGTGAGGGTGGAGGATGGCGAGACAGGGTAGGGAATGCAGCCAAGAAGGGGTGGGTTTTTAAGTCACTTACCCCTGGTGCCAACTGCAGCTTAATCCTGCTGGGGAATCCAGGAATCCAGCAAAAACATAAGCCTCAGAGTCGCACCAGCTGGGCGGTGAGTGAGCTGGGGTATTTATACCCTACTCCAGCAGGCATTGGTTGAGGACCTCTTGCATTGGAGATGGGGAGTGTTAATTCCCTGGCACTCTGGGCCTACCATGTGGGCAGGCTAATTGGCTTTGGTACAAGAGAAGCCCTCAGGGAGAAAGATGCAGTTGGGCACTGTGGAAAGGGCAAGGTCAGGGCAGCGTGATGTCTGCAGCACGGAGCTTCGGATCTCATTGAGTGAGACCCACACCCCTGCCCCACCACCCTCAACTAGTGCTTTTTGCAACAAATCTCACTGAACCACATGTTCTGCTCTTTTTTTTTTTTTTCCTGGAGCTGGTGTTTGCAGAGACCAGATCAGCACACAGTTTCCAATCTGGAGGTCTTTTCAACAGGCAGGTGAGGAAGGAGACACTATCTCAATGTGTATGAAATTCCCCAGTGGCTTCCCCAAGCATCTCCCTGGGTCCCCTCCCCCTCTTCACTCAGTGTGTGTTCCAAAAAAGCAAGCTCGTTTTAGCATGTGTCTGAGGGAGGCCAAATTAGGAAGGTAAGGCTGAAGTAAAAATAAACTCACTTAAGCATGCCAAAAATAAATGGCTTTTGGATTATCTGCTGTTTTGGACTATGCTATCTCTGTAGAGAGTGACCATGACTGCTGGGTTCATTTGCTGCAGGCGAGCAGGCCGGAGGCTGCCCAGATGGCCACCAGAGTGGGGCTGCCATTGAAGAGTTCTAGAAATGGGACCTTCAGCCAGGGGCAGGATGGGGGCGGACTACATGAGGAAACACACACACTCTGAGAAATGCGAACTGTTTGGTAGCATTTGCCCCAGTCTGCTATTTCTCCAGGAGGTTCATAGGTATTATGATGGTGTGGGGAGAGACAGATGAAAAAGAGTTGTGTGGTCAAGTTAGTTTGAAAATGCTGGAATTGACAAGGTTGAAAGTTTATTTACTGCAGACCTTCTCCGATCCTTTACAATCCAAATCAGCATTGTGATTTTCCAAAAAAGGAATGTGGTATATATAAATATAAATGTTTATATATAGTTTGTTTTTGCCAAAACACCGTGGATCATGAAACCCTTTCTTTCATGTAGAGTACTTAGGACTTGTGTGAGTGCCCTACGGAATGTTCTTTGGGAATGCCATCTGGCATTTTTCCAGAGCTTTTTCATACCCCATTCTCGTCAAATCCTATTAAAAACAGGACACAGGACTGCATCACTTCTCAGCTTCAGATCCTCAAGTTTCCCCAAGCCTGTTGGGCGATGCTCAGACTATCTTAGCCTGGTATCCTGGACGCTCATGACATGGCCACTGTTTACCTCTCCCGTATCTTCTCTGGCCAGGCCCTCTACTCCTGGTAGCTCCTCAGGGTGGCTCTGGCTCTGAGCTTGCAGACTCCCAGGCCTTTGCACATACTGCTCCCTCTGTCGGGCGGGTCTTCCCTCTAACCCCCGTCTGCTTGGTGAGCTCCTGTTCATGTCTCGAGACTCAGCCCAGCCATCACTTTGGGGAAGTTTTCCTTGATCTTGTCACCAGCTAATGAGGCCTTCCTGATCATTCTTAAAACCACAGCCCCTGCCCCCAGAGTGATCTATTCCCCTCCCCCACTTTATTTCCCTCCTTGACTCTTATCACCTTTGCACAGACTGTGCCATTACCTTATTTGTTTCGTTTATCATTTGTGATCTATCTCTCACCTCCAGGATATCGGCTTCAGGAGTCACGGATCACTGTCCAGACTGTTCTCCATTCACAGGGCCTCGCACGTAGCAGATGCTCAGAAATATTCGTTAAATGACAGGATATGGTAAGCACTTCCCCCGCTGTTCTGCCTTAATCACTTCAATGCGCGGTTGTTATACGATACTCGGGCTTGCGAACAAAAGCCTCAGCTCCCTGGCTTCTCCGGGGCACCTGCTCTGAGCCCCGCCGCTGCCTCCCAGCAGTTAATAAGTCCCTGCCACTGCTGACATGCTGAACAGTGGCTGTTATAAGCATCAGTCTTGATTTTTATAAACAGAGAAGCCAGCTCTCCTCCTGGCTGAGCTGGGAGACAGGGGGCTGGATCTTGTGACCCCTGACCTTGTTCAGCTCAGGGCCTCTCTCTTTGTTTCTCTCTCGTCTCCCTGGCTGACTGCTGTCCCACCATGTGAGCATGCTGCTACAGTTGATTTCTTCCTGGGCAGAAAGCTGCAGGAATTTTCTCTCCCTATGGGCTCTGAGTAAAGGGTGGGGTCCTGGCATACTCCAGGTGGGTCTTTCCTGTCCCAGTGTGGCTCGGAAAGTGGATCCAGGAAGCTGTGGGGCAATGATGAGGTCTCAGGAGGGATCCAGGGTCTGTTCTGTGCATTTTCAGTGCACCAAGGGGGAGAATCCAACAGGGCTGAACGGGGCCCAGAACCAGGAGTAGGGACCTGGCCTGGGGGTGCAGACAGTCTCTGCCACCAGGGTGTGTCCAAGATATTGAAGGAGACACGACAGTATTTCACGGAATCTAAGACTCCTTTGATTGGAAGATGGGCTGTTATTTCTCGTATGACTAAGAAAGTCACGTCGCTGCTCATTAAACTTGGACGTGACATTGATTGTAAGATGCATTCCAATTTCAGAGATGTTAAAATAAACATCTCAGGATTGATGAAATGTGGCACTGCTGTCCACAGGAAACGGGGGCGGCAGGAGGTTAAGTGCCCACCTGGGCATAAGAGGAGGAAGACTCGAGGTCTTGGGTTTTGCAGGAGCCACAGAGAGTTTGTTCTAATCTTCCCAATCTTCCCGAAAGAAAAGTAGACAGGAGAGATCACGTCTGCTGACAGGGGACTGGAGACTTTGGTCAGTGCTCACAGGAAGCTGGGAGGGGTGGCGGAGCTCTGTGCCTTGATGATCTGGCTCCTAAGGGTCTAGAAGTCTGACATCAGCCAGGGTCCTCTTCCCTTTAGGGTCCAGTTGACTCAGGGGTTCCAAAGTGACTCACCCACCCACTCTGCCCATCTCCTGTGTAGCCACCCTCCTCGTCCCTCCCTCGCCCTTCTTTTCCCTTCATTCCTCCTCCTTTCTCTCTGTCTCCACTTGTCCTTCCTTCCTGCCCGTGACAGTTATAATTATTTGAAACCTATACACTTGTATTTCTCCTTTATAGAAACCCCTGCCTCTGGCTGGAAAGGATCATCGTATTAAAACCTTGGATCACGGTATCAGCCGTCCTTGCATCCCCTCATCCCCCTTCTCCTCTGCCAGGAGTTGGCCACATCACCACTGCCCCACGCCTGGCTCTCACAGTCACCCTCTCAGTGGCCTCTTCCTCTCCCATCTGCCCCATGTGCTTCCTGGAACACCCATCATTCCTCTTCTTGAAACCCCGCAGCACCTCCCTGCTGCCCTAGCATCTCACAGACAGGAAGGAGGCTCGGGGCAGGACGCAAGCTGCAGAGCCCGATGGCCTGGGTTCGAGTCCCCTCGCCCCTTATGAGTTGTATAACTCGGGTCAAGTTACCAACCGTCCCGCCGCCCCTACTTCCTGTGGTTAACAAGGCCACATTCCATCAAGGCTAAGATCTTTATTTTAACATCTCTGAAACTGGAACACCTCCTACAATCCATGACATGTCAAAGTTTAAATAGCAGCGAGATTTCTTTTTTGGGGATACCAAAATTAACAGTCCACTTTCTAATCTAAATAGTCTTAGATTTGATGAAATGTTGTAATGTCTGCTTCAAAGGTCGTGAGGATTAAATTAGCTAACACGTGAAAAATTCTTAGCGCAGTCCCTGGCACATGGTACGTACCCCCCAAATGTTGCTGTTATTATTACTGGCACAAGAGTTAACTCCATCTGACCTTCGTGTTTTCTTCAAGGTCTCCTCTCATCGTCCCCACTAGTGGGCACGATGACTCTGCTCTCTGTGCCCTCCTGCACCAGGTCCCCTTTGCCCATCTCCCCCCGGTCTCACCTCTTCCCCCGTGCCCCGGGATGCCCAGTCGCCTCACGCTCACTTATATTAATTAGCTCCGCCCTTCCTTCTTGCAAAAACGGAATCCTGGCTACACTTGGGCTGGCCTTCTCTGATCTGTAGTTGGCCCCATCCGGTCCAGTGTTAACCTAGGTGTTTGGAAAGATTTCCTCTATTTCTGCTGTGTGAATCTCATCTTCCTGATGCTCCTTGGAGCTGAGAGCCCTGTCATCGTCATACACTTACTCCCGAACTCTGCCTGCCACCAGGCCGGGCATGAACAGACCATCAGCGCAGCTGCCAAATCTGAAAGAGAATCTCTGTCTGCCCTTGACCTTGCTTTCATTTCCTCCAGCAGTTGAGCTGCCTGGCATTCTGGGCATGTGTCTTTGGGTTTATTATTGGCTTCTCATGCTAGACTGTGAACTCCCTGTGGCAGTGGCCTGTCTTCTCATCACTGTGCCTCGGCACCCAGCCCGAGGCGTGGCGTGGTGCAGTTGCTCAATAAATGTTCGTGGGATCCGTAAGCGCTTCTTTACTTACTGACTGGGGATTGCAAATGTTTGCAGAATTGATATGCGTATTCTTATCTTCTGACTGGTTTGTTGATCACCCGAGGGGAGAGGGTTTGGGGGCAGGAGTAGGACGGGTGACTCAGCTTCTCGAAGACTGAGGCTCATGTGTCAGGACAGAGACGGGGGGCTCCTGGCAACCGTTGGGGTCTCCAGCTTTGCCTGGCTTGATGCTATTCTCATTTTATCTTCACAAAATCCCTTCCTGCTAGATAAGGAAACTGAGGGCTGAGAAGTCAAAATATGTGCTCTAGGTATGTGGCTTCCAAACTTCTTTGACCACGTCCCACGGTAATGCATGCAATTCACATCTCACATGTACACTCGCCGCCTACTCCGTGTAGCACGCTTTATTTTCTGTGCCATTTTATTCCTCCCTCTGCTCTTTCATTATGTTTTAATGCCAGACACAACCCACTACACTGAGTTTATGACGCACAAATAGGTCATGACCCACACTCTGGCCCAGTGTCCCTGAGTTACCTCGTGTGGTGGGTGACCGTCAACTCAGGCTTGCTGGACACAAAGCCTGTGCTCTTTCTAGTGGGCAGTCCCACCTGGGAGATGAGGGACAGAAACTCACGCTTATTAAGAGAGCAAGATTATTCTTAGAAAGGAGGGGGGGTGTTCCATCAGAGCTGGGAAGGAAGTTCTGTGGGTGTAGCGTTCCTGTCTGGGTCATTCAAGAGCAGAGAGCCTGCTTTGCCTGTGGTAGGCGCTCTAAAATGTTTGTTGACTCAATGAGTGAGTGAATAACCCTCCACACGCCTCCAGTGCAGACCCTGCTGGTGGAGGGAGAATGTGGCACACTGGTTGCCGTGGTCCTTAGAAGGAGGGCATTTCAAAGTCCTGGGGCGGAAGGAGACTGGAAATCATCTTGATCACCCATCATTTCACGGCTCTGGGAACTGAGGTCCGGAGAGGAGCCGTGGCCTATCCCAGATCATGCTCGGGTCACTAGCAGAGCCGGAGCTGGGAGCTACCGTGTGCTAGCTCTCAGGCTGGTGCTGAGATGGTGTGGTGAATGGGGAGAGTCCAGACTTTAGGGTCTGGAACACGGTGCTTCTGCCATTACTCTTCCTATTATAGTGTCATCTTTCAGCATTTGTGGGGCACTAACTTCATGCCAAGTACGGCTTTAAGTGCCTTACATACATTAAGCCCTTTACTCCTCAGGCCAACCCTAGAAGCTAGGTGCCCTTATAAAGCGTGTTTTCCAGAGAGGAAACTGAGGCACAGAGGAGCAAAGCGGCTTGCTCAAGGTTGCCCACTAGTTCGTGGCGAGGTAGGGATTTAAGCTCATGTTGCTGGAGGCTTGGTGGGGCTAGCAAAGCCTCTCCGGGCACAGGAAGAATACCCGCGTCCTCTTGAGTGGATCCCCCTCCCACACTGTAGGTCAGACCCCTCCAGAAACCTCCATTCCTACCGCATGTACTAGCTGCAAAGGGAGAGGGTGCATGGCTGATGGTACAGCTAAAAGTAGGAGGCTGTGGGGTGGCAGAGAGGGGGCCCTCGAGTGGGGCAGGGCAGGATGGCGGGGCAGAAGACCCAAGCCTGGCGCCACCCCTTCCCCTGTGGTGCGTCCTTGGGCAGGAGAAACAATAGCTGTTAAAATTTATAGAGTGGTACTAGGTGCCAGCACTGTGCACGCATTATCGGATCCAGGACTAGGAGGAAGTGGGGACTCAGAGGGTGGGAAACTAGCCCCAGGTGACAGCTGCAGAAGGGACAGAGCCAGGTTTGGGCACCAACATGACCCACCTCCTGAGCCTCTGCTTTCAGCCCCGGGGCTGTACTGCAGTTTAGTGGCCTGGTCCACACCCCAGCTTCCTCATCTTTCCAGTGGGGAGAAAGGCTCCCACCTTGAACACTGTTATGATAGCCATCAGGTGTCTGGCTTGTAAAAGGCCCTTATTCACCTTACTGTCGTCATGGCATCAGAATCAGCATGCCTGGCTCTGAGTTGTGGCTCGAGGTTTAATCAGATTCAGATAGAACCTGGAACTTTTCAGGGCCTGCGCGTTTCCTGAGTAGATCATTAAGCATCCACTAGAGGCAAGACCAGAAAGACAAGTCAAAACAAAACAAGATGGCACCAGCGTTTCTTGGCAGGTGCAATGTGCCAGCCACTGGGTGAGGCACTTTCTCCTTTAAGTCCTCATTTCTTCTTCAGAGCAATAAGTGAGAAGCATCGTTCTGCCCCATTTTCAGATGAGAAAACTAAGGTTTAGAGGGTCTCAAGAAACTGCTCATCCCTAAGAGAGGCCGTTTGGTGTTAAGGCCAAGAGCGGGAACTCTTTGAGGACCCCTCCCCCAGCTGGCTGTGTCACTTACCTTCTCTAAGATGGAGCCAGTCTCAGCAAGCCGTCGTGAAGATTAAAGGAGATACCGTGTGCTCAGGGTTTAGTACGCGTCTGATACAGAGCAAGTACTCAGTAAATGGCAGTCGTCAAAATCCCATCCATGTTTCATTAGGGCACAGAAGACAGGGGCGGAGAAATCCCTCTTTAGATAATGAACTAAACCAAGTAATGTGAGTCTGACTCAGGGAAGAGTTGGACGCATTGGGAAGCAATTATTAAGAGCCTACCGTGTGTGGGATGAGTCCATGCTCTTTGGGTCTAGCAGAGAGGCTAAGCCAAACCAAGTAGGCATCAAACCCTGGCTACTGACTCCAAATCCAGGGCTCAGGGTGTCCCCCCAACACAGTGAGCCGACACGAATCATTACCGTTTAGGGACCATCGACTGTCTTGTCAATGCCAGGCTTTCTAAATTAATAGTGGTACCTTATCTGCTGAGTGTTTTATACTTGGAAAACAATGTACCCCTTCAAAGTATAAAACTTAAAAGTTCTGTGGTCTTTTCCTTTCAGATTTACATCCCCACCAGGCAGAGTAGGGACAGTTGGTCCTATCTGGCATCTGAGAAAGCTGAGGCTGAGAGAGTAGAAGTGAGTCTCCCAAATTCTTGAGGCCTGTCGCTGGGAGTGTGAGGGGCAAGCACTCTGATTTCTGGATCAAAGACTCCTCACTGCCCCAACCTGGTCTTCTTCTCAAAGGGAGGCATGGCTGACCCCAGCTTTGGGGTCAGTGACATCTTGGAAGGGGCATCTTCTAGTAGGGCTGGGACAGCATGACTCAACCATTCGCTGCAAACTGTCTTTTTTGCAGGATATTTAGGAACTGGCCTGGGGGTCCGCTAGCGTGCTGGTACCTTCCCAGACCAGGCACACCTCGCTTGCAATCCCAAACACCAACTGAATGAAGTGCCCGCTAAGCTTGAAGAGCAGCTCTGGCCTCTCCTCTTAGCTTCATAATTTTAGAATATAGGGGCTGCAGGTTTAGGCTCCAGTGCACACTGTTTCTGGGGGTATCTTTTTTTATTTTTTAAATGGTTCCATTCATGCTTCAGACAGCCAGCAGATTCATTCTGGTCAGAGCTCTGCCTTCAGTTCAAGTTCCGGTGTAAATCTCTGTGTGAAAAGAGAACAAAAATGGATCTGGATAGTTTTTATTCTACTTGGCAATTGGCTGGATAAAACCGTGATGGACCGACAGTGTCCGTGGAACACATCTTATCCTCGGAGAGAGGAGGCTGGGTTTCCAAGCCCATTCTGCAGCCGAATACGTGTGTGGCCTTGAGTCAGGCATCTTACCTTCATCCCGTCTCTGCACAAGATGCCCTCCAAGATTCCCTGTGGCCCTGGTGTTGCAGAAATGGACACAGTTCTAAGCAGCATCCAGGCCCCTGGAAAGATGTGGGCCCTTCGTCGGGGGCCCCTCAGAGCTCAGGCCCAGCATGCAGGATCCTGGATGTTGAGATGGGGAATGACTTGGGGCCATTTTCTCCAGTGGCCGTTTGGCTACACCCTTTAAAGTCTGGATCACTTGGGCCCCCTCACATATCTATGTGTCTTGGGGCTCCCTGGAGAGTCACAGCTGGGATGCATGAAGTTAAGACAGAGTGGGGGCGGGGAAGATGGATGATCCCTGTGCAAGATGAAACCCACAGCCAGCCCCACTGAGGGCCACCCTGGAGGCCACCAGCCCAGGCCGCTAGCCCGGTGATTCCATAACAGCACCCTGTCAATCAGGACCCCAGGGCGTGCTGCGTTCTCTTCCTTCCCATCCAGGCAAGGGGAGGCTTTTGTGTGGCAACTTCCTGATTTCACATTTTAATTTTCAAAAAGGAAATAAATTCTCTCCAGACATAGCAGTAATTGACTTTGGAGTTGTGACTTTATCATGCAAATGGTTATTTGTGGACTTTTAGAAACCCGCGTCATGGAGCGAAATTACATATTTAGAGACTTCCAAAGCCATGGATTAAGGTCCCAACAGATCCTAATGATTCCGTAGGTGCCTTTAGGGTATAACGTGAAAAAGCATATTAGAGGATGATTAAAAAGCAAATGAGCGCGCGCGGTGAAATTCCTTGTGGAAAGTGGTGATTAGACTCACTGTGAGGCTATTTTCTCATGTTGTTAGGGAGCTCACTGACCAGCCCTTGCCCTGCCCCCTGCCCCACAGAGCCCTGGGAGGCTCTGCTGATAGGTTATAAACAACCACAGACACGCCTGAAGAAGGAGAGACGCCTGTCCCTTGCAGAAGGAGCCTGCTGGCCGCTTCACTGCTGCCACCAGAGAGTTCTGGGACTGTCCTCAAAGATCCAGGAGCATTTTCTGCACGTACATCCTCCCCCTCCACCCTGGGCCACCATAATGTCACATACCCTGGAAACAGTACAGTGTGAAATCCCTTTGGCAGTAAGTGAGGGGCTCCCCCAACCAGGTCAGGAGGGCAGTTTGTAGGGACAGCAGCTTCAGTCCTGAGTAAGGTTTGAGACCCTGCTTTAATGTCTAATGTGTGTGTGTGTGTGTGTATGAGATTTTGCTTTTTTCACTTAACATTTTATGATGTTTATTTTCCCGTAACTCTAAATGTTTTTTAAAAGATCATTTTTAATAGTTGCACACACAAAAAAATAGTTGCACCTATATTATCAGTAACTTCTAGTCAGTAGAGTAATTTTTGCTCAGTGCAGAAAAGGCAAAAACCCTCACAGAAAAGTACAAAGGAAAAAAACCACCACTGCCCATAATTCACATTTTCAAGGATGACGCAGTTGATATTTTTGTATATGTCCTTCACATACGTTCTCTTTCCAAACCTGTAGAGATTATTTTTGTTGCTATCAGGCTGTCCGTAGTCTTGGTGGCCTACTGTTTTCCTGAGAGGTGTAGTGATTATTCCCCGGTATTGGTGAATACTTTTGCACTCATTATTCTCAATAGCTACAGTCCAGTGCACTGTCTGGGTTATTCACTCGATGCCTGATGGTTGGACCTCTAAGTTCCTTCCAATTGTTTTGTCATTGTAAACAACACTGTGATGAACATCCTTGTGTGAAAACCCTTGTGTGCAGCCATGATTTTCTCCTTGTACATTGCTGCTTTCACTCGCCTCCAAAGTATTTAAGGAAGGGATTTTTCACAAAGGTGTGGGCAGACTTGACAGATCAACAAGGATGTCAGGCACCCAAAGACTAGCAGTGATAGGAGGCCTTTAGTTACCTACCCCCAGCTGGACGTGATCAGGAGAGGAAACTGAAGTGAGGGGCTGAAGCCAGAGAGAGTGTGAGTAGAAGTATCCAGCCTCGCTCTCCTCCTATCCTCTCATTGGCCAAGCCCAAGTGGAAATAGAGGGAAAGGGGTCTGGGGGATACGGTCTATAGAGGCCAGGGTCCTGGAGCCCAAAGCTGGGTGAGGAAGGCTGCAGAGAGGATGCAGTGGCAAGCAGAACAGTCAGCTCAGCGGTGGCCTCTAGGCCCCAGGAGGGGAGGGCTCCACCCTCCATCCAACCCAAAGGCTGGGAGCTGGATGCCACAGTCTGGAGAGAAGGGATAAGGATGAGAATGGGGGGACGACAAGAGCCGACATCCTCTGAGGGCTCACCGGGGCCTCCTCTGGACCCCTACACGCAGACTATTCACATAGTGAGGGTTAAACAAGGCTACATATCATACATTAAACTATTCTACAAGATACACTTCGTCATTATCATCCTCACAAAAGCCCTGAGGCACAGAGAGGTTTAAAAAATGTCTTGATCGTACAGCTATGAGAAGGCAGAGCTGGGAACAAAATCTGGGTCAGTGGCTCCAAATCCACCGCCCCGGACCCACTATGGGGCCAGCGGGTCACTGATCTCAGGCGGAACTGGCTGCAGACCCAGCTTTCCGACCATCTCTCCGCTTACTCTTTCTGCGGCCACTCTCTCCAGGAGGCGGATCAAGAGAAACCACACAGACACTGCAACCTGGAGAGGAGCCCCGCAAAGCCCTAAATCCACTCCAATTCTATTTTCTCTCTATGCCTTGGAAAGTAAAAACTGCTGAGCGCCTGCTATTTTCCTTGAAACTTTGTAGCAGAAATCTTCTCCTGGGCTCTGACCCTGGGAGTCAGCTTTCAGCCCAGAGCACATTTTTACTGCCAAGTTATTTCTGATTCTTTAAAAGCAAAAGCAGAAGCAAAAAAAAATGTCTGGAAGGAGCAGGCTGTGTTGTAATGCAACGTCTCAGCAAAAACCCCCGGCCTCTGGGCCCACGCTCGGCTCCTGTCCTGACGGTGAGGCTGGGAGACGTCTTGAGCAGCAAGGGGAGAGCTCAAGGCTGCAGGCAGCCCCTGGTGCTATCATTTCAGGCACGTGAGAGGGAGAAGCGGAGAAGATGACGTGAGGTTGGAGGACAGGAACACACAGCCAGGGAGAGGAATGGACAATTTACAGATCTGACTTTGGACGTGCAAGGGCCCCACTCCTCATTCTAAGTGAGCTGCCTCCTGGGGCATCCTAAAAATGCCTTGACTCTGCATTTGTATTTAAAGTCACCAAGAGCCGTGCGTGTGTGCACATACGTGCGTGCGTGCAGGGTCCGTGTGAAGTTGCTGGGCCAGTGTTTGTGAGTATGCCTTTATGGGAGTGTCATGAGGGCGGGTACCATATTGGTTTTGCCCACCTGTATCTCTTCAGCACCAAGCATGCGTCCTGGAACGAAGCAGGTACTCAATACATGTTTGTTTGGAGTCGCTTTGAGCACCTACATGTATGTGAATAGTCCGCGTGCAGGGTTCGAGGGGACGTGTCTGTGCATCTCTGTGGATGGTGCCCCAGAAAGTCACCTACCCAAGGACAGGGATCTTGGTCGGCTTCATTCACCGACACACCCCAGTGCTGTGCTACGTCTAGCAATACCGCAGTGCTGTGTGCATCTGCATGTCCGTGTGGGGTTCTCAGTTGGCCTATGAGTGAAAGAGATGTGTGAGAATGAGTATCTTCGGATATCGAGGTGCCTGGGAGTATCCGGGTTGGATGTATCTGCCTCTGGGAGCAAGTGTACATGCTTGTTTGTTATGGGAAAAGACGTAAGTGTAGATAGCGACATGGTTGGTGACTAGAAGCAGAAACACCAGAGAAATATCTAGAAATATCTTTACAAATATGTCAGGCTCCTCTCTCACAGGCTCTGGCCTCTTTGCCCATGGCCCTTCGCGTGTCTGGATTCAGGTCTCAATTCTAGACCCTTCAGCCACAACTGCAGCTTAGATTCAATTGTGATGAAGGACCTGACGGCAGGAAACTGGACTGCTTGGCACAGACACTCGTTACTTACCTCTCCGGCCGTGACCACGCTTCCAGCTCTTGTCTCCCATTTACACTTTGTTTCCCTGTTCAGTCTCTCCAGGCTTCCCTGACGCTCTGGAAGAGTCTTTAGTGTGGACACAGTTCTGTACACACACTGTCATCTGTGTCCCCTCTGGACAGTCTGGACTTTGTCCCCCTTGCCTTTGCTCCTCCAGTCTCCACCACACCCTCCCAGGCCCCTGGTCCCTCGGCAGCCCGGTGGGCACTCCAATAAGTGATTATCTCCTTCCTCAAGGTCAGCTCCGTCTCAGGATTCCCCCCAACAGTAAGGATGATAAATGGCTGTTGTGGTCCAAGACTGGCGAAGTGACATTTCTCTAGCCTTCCAAGAATTCCCTGTGTGCCCACTGTTGCTGTCCCGATCTTGTTTTTTTTGTTGTTGTTGTTTTGTTTTTGTTTCTTTTTTTGATCATCCTAGCTTCCTGGGGAGCCCAAGGCCTTCTCTGCAAAGGCCATGCATCAATCCTGAGGAAGACAGGAAGGCAGGGTGGAGGTGGGAGTGTGTTACAGAAAATCTAGGGCATCTGCTCTGCAGTGTCCTCCATGCAGACGTGGAAACTGAGGCATTGTCAGACACTCAGCTCCCTCTTCTCTCCCCTTCCTTGTCCTAGTGTAAGTGCGTTCTTTTCTGTTTCACTGTGCATTCTGTGTAGCACAAAGGACTTCACAGATGCTAATGTGGTAATGACTGACTCCCGGAAAGGGAGAAAATAAAGCCACCAGACAGGATTGAAAGCAGCTGTCTGGGTCGGGGCGGGACAGGAAAGACCAGGAAAGTGCTGGGGACGATCAGGGATTGATGCGGACAGCAGGTACAGTCCAGCGGGCTTGGAGGAGATGCTGGAACAGAGAGGTGCTGAGGTCCTCGGTAGGTGGGAACTGGGGAGCCGTCTGCTCATCAGGGTCAGGATTAGGGACATCCAGAGGAACTGCCGAGGGGGCTCTCAGGCTGGGACAAGGAACAGAAGCAAAGGTGAAAACAAAAGCACAGACTTCTGAGCTAGACAGGCAGGTGGGCTTGGGCCCAGAGGGGTCTCACTTTGGGGTGCTATAAACTCTTCTCTGTGGCAAGCCCCTTTCTGCTGAGTCAGGTAGGGGACTGAGGGCTTTGCGTGGTGCTTCACAGATTGTAAAGCTCTGTCATGTCCAATAACCTTATACCAGCGCCTGGAGGCACATCGGGTATTAGAACTCTTACATTTAACTCGTGTTTTAAGGACATTCAGCGAGGAGTTGAAGATCTGGGGCTATTAGGTCAATTAATGAGCACCTACTGTGCGCCAGATGCTTTTTAGGTACTGGGATTAGAGCCAGGAGCCACATAGATGGAATCCCTGCCCTCAAGGATCTTATATTCCAGAGGGAGGAAGCAGAGAGTCACACACAAACTCATCAGTAAGATGCTTTTGAGTACTTTTGAACAAGATAAAACAGGTTAGTGTAAGGGAGGGTGGCAGTACAGTGGGCTTGGGGTTGGGGCCCTGTGACCAGGATGATCAGGGGTGGCCTCTCAGAGGAGGTGGCGCATGAAATGAGATCTGAATAATGAGGAGTGGGTGTGTGAAGACTGGGGCGGGGAGAAGGATCCGAGCGGAAGGGATAAGTGTAAAGATCTCAAGACTGGGTTGAGCTGCAGCCAGGGAGTCCGCAGCTTCCTGTCCAAGAGCAGGGCTGGGGGAAGATGCGGCTGGAGGGGTAGGCAGGAGCCGGACCGCACAGGGCCCGGTAGGCTGCAGTGAGGTCTGTGGCTTTTATCTCCTGTATAGCAGGAACGTCTGAAAGGTTTTCAAACAGTGGGCTGACCTGACCTGATTCTGGTTTAGATAGATCCTTCCAGCTGCTCTGTGGAGGACAGATTGGAGGTGGGCCAGAGCTACAGGATGGAGATAAATTAGAGGATAAATGTAGTGATCCAGGAGAGAGATGATGGTGACTTGGGCCAGGAAGCAGCGGTGGAGGTGGTAAGAAAGAATCAGATTCAGGATACATTTTGGAAGTTCAACCAACAAGATTCAGTGATGGATGGGATATCAGGTGTGAGGGAAAGGGGAATCAAGAGAAGCTAGGTGGATGTATGATGGGGCATTTTAGAGATGGGGAAGGCTCCAACGGGAGCAGGTTTGGAGTGGGAAGAGGGAGTCTACTGTTCTGTTTTTGTTCAAGATGCCAAAAAAATAGACATCCAAGTGGAGATGGCAAGTTAGTAGCAGGATGTACAATTCTGGCAGATTCCAGGGGAAAGGTCTGGGTTGGAGGTAAAATTTCAAGAGTCTTCATCAAATAGAAGGTGTTGGAAGTTGTACAACTGGATATGATGATTTGGGAAGAGAGTGTAGACTTAGGAGAGAAGAGGGCTGAAGGACGGAGTTGGGGCAATATGATGACTAGAGGCTTGGGAGCTGGCAGAGAAGACTGGGAAGTTGCAACGTGTGAGTTTGGGGATAAACCAAGGGAAGATGAGATGGGGTCATCAAATGCCAAGGAGAGATGGGGTAAGGAGAAAACAGAGGATAGGCTGCTGGCTTTGAGACATTGGGAAGTTGGTGACCTTGACCAAAGCCTCTTCCATGGACATGTGGGGTTGAAAGCCCAAGCTGAGAAGTGGGGGTGAAGCAGTGGGGACAGTTAGCTAGTAAACCTTTATCTGGGGGTGGGGAACAGGACAAGGAAACAGAGGGGCTAAAAAGCAGTGTGGAGTCAAGGGAATGATTTTTTTCTTTAAAGATGCGAACTAGTGAGACATGGTTGTCGACTGGGTTGATCTAAATAGAGACAGTGCTGATGGAGGGGACAGAGGGTATCATTGCAGGAGAATCTTTGAGAAGATGAAACCAGATGGGATCCTGTTCATAGGTGGAGGGCTTGGTCCTAGAAAGCAATGGGATATATACTTTTTCATTTTAACAAAAAGGGAGGCAGGGAATGTGAGGACAGATGTAGGCAGGTGGGTGACGTATGGGTAGGAAGAAGAGACAGGTCTTTGATGTCATTGATTTCTCTGTGAAGTACACATCAAAGCCATCATCTGGAGAGGGGGGTCAAGCAGAGATAATCATTTGAGAGATGAGAGAAATTTTTGAAATAATTTTCTTGGAGAGTTGGAAAGTAGATTTACTAGGAAAGTATAGAAACGTTATGTGGCAGAGTTCAATATTCTGTAGAGAGAATTCCTAGAGAACAGTTGGCCGATGGGGTGCAGGTGCTGAACAAGTGGATGGTGGGGGAACAAGCTAGGGTAGGGGTTTCTCCAGATGAGTATGAAGGAGGGAGAGGGGGCCAAGGACATCAAGAGTGCTAGGAAGGGGATGGTTTGGGGGCTGAAATCTGGGCTGAGTGATGAATGGATTGGGAGGTCTCAGTAGGTGGCAGTATTGTTAGCACAGGGGTAGTGGAGTATTATAGGGGACAAAGTTAGACAGGGGATCCTTGAAGTCAAGCATTCAAGAGTGAGGGAGTTATTGGTGATGATGAGGTCTAGAGTGTGACCGTGAGTGTGGAAAGGGCAGGAAAAGATCTTTGGTACTGGGGGTGGGGGGAGCAGGGTGGTCAATGAACCGAGAGGCCAGGGTGTGGAACAGATCATCTGAGGGATACTAAAGGCGTTGAGAATGACGGCAGGAACGGTGGTGGAGAGGGAAAGACAGAGACAGAGAGCTAAGTGCTGAGGTCATCAACTGGTGACTAAACCTTAATTCTTGGAATTTCAAAGTCATCTAGTGAAGTGGTTTTAAAACAATTTGTCAGACTCTCAACGCTTGTTTACAGGAAGCATTTTGAGGCAGCTTGAAACAAATAGCAGAAGTAAAAGCATATCTACTATTTGAAAGGAGGTAGGGGAAACTGAGCCCCTTATTCTCATCTCCACTCTGAGGGGCCTTTGGGCGGGCTCCATGGAACCTTCCAGGGCACACGGTTAGAAAACCACTGATTTAATCCAACGCCGCTTATTTTTCGTTTGAGGAACAAGTTATCCAAGGTCACCCTGGTAGTTAGGAACAGAGGCAAGAATGGAGTCCAGGCTTCCCGTCTCCCACTGGACCTGGGTTCCATAACTACTCCAAACCTGTTTTCCTATTCTGTGTTGTTTTTCCCTGAGGTTCCTAAACAGTCTGTGCTGTAAACACAAGACTGACAACAGCACTAGCAGGAAGCTCCCTAGCCTGTCCCTAGGGAGGTCCATTTCATTTTGTCTGGCCTTTTCCAGAACTATAGGACAACACTGTCCTATCACAGTAGGAGGCTAGGCTTAGGTGAAAGCCAGGCTGGGATGGCTGAGGAACTCACCCAGCTACAGGGTCTGCCCTTGGGGCCCCAGATCAGGGTCCAGAGATTAACTGCAACCTGGGACTTGACCATTTCTGGCGTCTTAGAGCCTTGGCTGGACATGGGTGAAGTCGGGACCCAGCTGAGTGGACTGACCAAGTTAGACATCAGCGTGGCTGAGAGGTGGAAGCCAGCGGCAAGGCAGTGGGACAGAAACCAGACCCCAAGAGATGGAGGAGGGTCTGGAGGAGGGGAAGAGACAAAGATGGAGGGCTTTCAGAGATGCTGGAGAGCACAGGGGCTTTCCATAGGTCCCATGGGGCTTACTGGTAAGTGAGGTGCTGGATAGGACTGTGTATCAGGGAGCATGTCCAGCCCTGTATGTCATGAGGGACATGGAGGCCGAGGGCAGTACTCAAGGCCAGCTGGGCATCGCTTCATGATTTTGAGCCATCTGTCCATGCACAGTCGACCCACCCAGCCTGGGATGTAGGAAATAGTGTCTGTGCCCCAAATGAGTCAGGGTACAAGTCAAGACTCCAAATACAGCAGAGCACCCACCAGAGGAACATGCAGAAGGCCCTGGCGGGAGGACAGGAGCAGGGGGCACTCTTTCCCGTGACCCTGGCCTTAGTTCAGGCCCACTGCACAGAGGACCTTAGGGTGTCCCCTGTGCCCTGAAGCCCTTCCCTCAATGTCAGCAAGACCCAGCTCCCTCACATGTCCCCTCCTAAGAGAGGACTTCCCTGACTGCCCCCAGGCCTCATTCCTCTTTCCCCTCCCAGCCTATAACCTGCTCTCTGTTCCTGGAAGCACATACTACGCCCTGACCTCTTAGAATGTACATATTTACTGTTACTGTCTACCTTGCACACTGGCAGTGGACTGGAAGCCCCCAAGGCTGGAATTGGGTTTCCCTGTCATCCATATCCCAGGACAAGGGGCTGGCTCAGCAGTGAGTTGGGAGGGGTGCCCCTGTGGCCCCTCTCCTGCTTCTCCACCCCCAAGGGCACAGTTGAGTTGCGGGCATCCCTGCTCTAAATGCCTCACTGCCCTGTAGAGCTGTGTCTGGGTCTAGGTCTGCAGGGAGGCCGACCTCACTGTCCAGGCCCATCCAGCCCCTCCTGCCTGGGGGTTCTGTCCCTCCCAGCAGAGGAGGGGGCCCTGGCTGCCATGCTGTGATGGTCACCCCCTCCCTGGGAACAGACCCTTACCTGAGGGCGGGTGAGCAGCGCTGGGCCCCTAGAAACCCCAGGCTGGTTGTATCAAGGCCGATAAGCCTCAGTAAGTGGCTCTAAAGATAATCAATTGTTTTCGTTCTGAGTGAAACAACTGGCTCCAAGGAACCTCTATTTAAAAACTGCACACACACACTAGATCCATCTTTTGTTAAATTGTTGCGCACGCTGATCTGATTTGTCCTGGCAGCTTCCATGTGCTTCCTGCTCAGTGCCAGAGATGGGGCTGGGAGGGGAGCTGGGCCAGGACGGATGGAGCAAAGGGGAGCTGCGGACTGGGGGTGGGCAGCAGAGCAGGAAGGAGAGGAGGCTCTAGAGCAGACAAGGCGTGGGGCGGGGGACCTCACCTCCCAGCTTCACCCACCTCTGGGACTCAGGTGGGGGCTCCTGTGAGAAATCCTGCCCTAATTGTCCTCCTCCTTCTCTGATCCAGGAGAATTAGTGGCCTGGCTGGAAGGGACTTCAAACCACAGGGTTGGAACCCTGGATTTTCCAGAGAGGAAAAGAGAGACTCAGAGAGGGTAAGCTGCTTACCCAAAGTCACACAGCAAAATAGTGGCAGAGTAGGGTCAGGGCCTGGGACACCAGAGGCCCACCTGGTGTTCTTTCTAGGCACTGCTGGGGAGGGAATCTTCTCTCTTCCACCAGGTGTTGGCCTTGACAAGGGCTGGGCACATCCTTCTCCTTCCCTGCCCTCTAAGCACACTCTGAGATGGGCCCCCAGTGAACAGTGTTAAATGAGTGAAGAGGAGTCCATGGGGTCCCAGGGAGGGAGAGGGGATATTTTGGGGACGGAATAGACCAGATTGAATAGACGAGGCCCCCGAGAAAGGGTGAGCGGCAATCTTTGACCACATAAGGCAGATCATGCCCTCCCCTGCTCCAGATCCTGCCGTGGTTCCCCAGTTCAGTCAGAGTAAAAGCCAAAGTCGTTCCAATGGCCCACAAGGCCCTATGTGATCCCGTGCTGACATTGTTGCTACTTCTCTCCCCTCTCACCACCCTATGGCCACATTGGTCTCCTTCCTGTCCCTCCTGCCTGCCGGGCTTACTCCCCCATTTTACAGGTGAGAGCCATAGACTCTGAAGGAGTCAAGGCCGTGAGGCATCACTTAAGGCTGAGCGAGATGGCAGCCAGGGAGGGTGGGACGTCAGGCAGGATGCCAGGGCAGGCAGGTGGGCAGCAGACAGGGCCTAACACCTGTTCTCTGAGCCAGGGAGCAGGTCTCCGGCAGCGGGATCCTCTGGTGTCCCCTGGCAGGGCTAACCTGAGGGGTGGCTGCTGAGGGACCCCACAGCACCAGCCAGGGCGAGCTCCAGAAGGACAGCGGGGAACAGGCAGTGTGGACAGGGGTCGGCAGGCTGAGAGGGGCCACAGTAGCAATTTTTTCATGTGACTGTCTTGAGAGTGACTTGGGACTCAGGCCCAATGAGGGGCACTTCCAAGAGGAGCCGCCAGTGACCTGTGGGAGCATGGGGACTCCGGGGGTGTCTGTGAGTAAACCTTGAGTCTGGGTTTGTAGACCAGGCAGGCGCTCGTCTCTCCACGGGGCAGCTGCGGCCACTCTGCCCCTCCTCCGTCCCTCCACGCCGGCGGTGGCCTGGGGCACGGACGATAAATAATAGTAATAACGAGAGAGTCTGTTCCAAGCAAGATGATTTTATGAAATTACATTTTTGAAAAGGTTAATTCTTCTATCTTCCCACTTGTACTCCAATCTGGAGAGGAAAACGTGGATTAATTGGTCCCATTTCCTCCCAGGCCTCCGTGGAGCCCTGACAAGATGTTTGCTTCCACCGGGGCCTGACGTCCCCTGCAGGCTTGCCGGAAGCAGCAGACGCTGGGCCCTCCTTCCTTCTGGAGCTGGCTGACCTCCCTGTCCAGGCTTGGGGCAAGCAGTGGCCCTTCCTCTGCGGCCCACGCCATCCGGGACCAAGGGGCTGGCATAAAGTCCAGCGGGCCGATCCACAGCTTGTCTGGGAAGTCCTGGCAGACGGAGTGGCAGGCGGGATGGGAGAGGAGACCTGGAGAGACCGTGGGGAAGCGGGCTCGAGGGCGGCGTGCAGGAGGAGCAGATGGGGGTACAAGTGGGGAATGGAGCGGGGCCCCAGGCATATGTATGGAGTGGGCAGGATGGGTGAGTCAGAGAGAGGAAGTGAATGGAGACAGAATGACAGACGCGAGGGAGGAGCTGGTGGGCTGGCGCTCTCTCTGGTCTCTATTTTGCACCTTTTCATTGTTATTTTTCCCTAAGTCAGGCAGAGGACAGACCCCTGAGGGAAGGCATTTACCTCAACAGGAGGCGAGGAGAAGGGGGGAGGAGTGTTTCTCCAGCTCTAAGTGTCACGTGAGTCCCTCCCCCCACGTCTGCTCATTGCCTCCGCAGGGCAGCCCTCATCGTCTCCCCACTGTCTCGCCAGCAGGAAGAAGAGGAGGGTCTAGAACAGACAAGGCGGGGCGGGGGGGAACCTCACCTCCCAGCTTCACCCTCCTTTGGGACTCAGGTGAGGGCTCCTGTGAGAAATCCTGCCCTAATTGTCCTCCTCCTTCTCTGATGCAAGAGAATTAGTGGCCTGGCTGGAAGGGACCTCAGACCACAGGGTCTAAACCCTGGATTTTCCAGAGGGGAAAAGAGAGACTCAGAGAGGGTAAGCTGCTTACCCAAAGTCACACAGCAAAATAGTGGCAGAGTAGGGTCAGGGCCTGGGACACCAGAGGCCCACCTGGTGTTCTTTCTAGGCACTGCTGGGGAGGGAATCTTCTCTCTTCCATGAGGTGGTAGCCTTGACAAACGCAGGGGCACATCTTTCTCCTTCCCTGCCGTCCAGGCACATTCTGAGATGGGCACCCAGTGAGCATTGTTACGTGAGTGAAGAGGGGTCCATGGGTCCCAGACGGTGCCTGTCTGAGATGGCGCAGCTAAGGAGTGGCAGAGCGGGGACACAAGGCAGACCCGCTGATGCCACCCCAGCTGAGCCATCTCAGACAGGCATGGCCCTGCTCTGGGCCTCAGTTTCCACATCTGTGAAGTTAAGAGGTTGGGCAAGCTTATCCCAGACCCCCTTCCAGCTCTGCAGTGTGGAGATTATTTGACTGGAGTCCTGAGGAAAGGGGTTTGCTCCACTCTCTTGTTGTATTAAGGCTTCATTTTGGCAGGAGATCGTCAGTGGTTTTCAAGTACAATAAAGTGGACCAGCAGGGCCCAAAGAGGGCAGTGGGGTGGAGGCAGGTTGTGTGGGGTGTCTGTCTCTGGCTGTGCTGTGAGGCATGTCTGTGTGGGGGGCGGTTAGGGCTTGGGTCATGCTTGTATCTGTACAAAGTACAAGTTTACATCAGGCTGTGTGCTCCGTGCTGTGTGCAGCGTTTACCCCAAGACCTTGAGGACAAAATAAAAGTGACCATAATTAATTCAGCACGCCTCCAGCAGGTGCTTTTTGTGTGGCTGAGTCAGTTCCCCTCCTTGGGTTTGCTCCTAACATTTCACACTTTGCAGGGTGATCCCTAATCCTAGTCATCCCTAACCCACCACCCTGAAGCCCTGGGGGGGATACAGAGTGGACCTGACCTCAAGGAGGCAGAGAAGGCGAGGCTCCTTCATACCAGGAGTGATGTACCTTCAGACCAGACCTGGGGACTTGTGCCATAACTAGAATTACCCCAATGTGCAGTGGGTACAGGGAGGAGGCATTAAATCTACCTGATTGTTGTAGCAATCAGGAAGGGCTTCCTGGAGGAGGAGACATCGAAACAGCAGTTATACTCTAAGGGCCATGGGAGGCTGGGCAAATGGCTCAGTCAAGGGATAGAGTGGTGGGCGGGTGCCCAGGGTGTGTGGGGACAGGTGGAGGGTTTGTCTGTTGTATGGCTGTGACTCAGCGGGTCTGCGAAGAGAGAGGTGAGGAAGGCTTCTACAGGAAGTGAAGCTTAGAGGAGAGGTGGGTTTGTTTCAGTGGAGGAGAGGATGTCCTGGCAGAGGTGTCAGGGAGGAGCAAGGCAGAGGGAATGGAGGACAGGTGTGGATGGGGAGGGGACAGGCCAGCGGCCAGCACAGTGGGCCCCTGATGCCTGGTGGTCCAGGAGAAAGAAAGTCTGGGCAGGAGAGAAGGTTCAGGCTCCCTGGAACCCTCTCCTTAGGGGCTCCTGACAGGACCAAGCCATCTATTTCCTGGTGTAAGTCCCCTCCTGACAGGCGCTCTCCCTGTTTATTCCTGTTCAAAGAGCGGGGAAGACCTATTTCCCTCCCAGGAGCCTATGTATTCTGCTTTCTCATTTTCCAATCCAGTGACTGTATGGCTTTTTATCATTCGGTTTCATCCTCCCAACAAGAGGAGCCATTCCCTCTGCTTCTTGATCCCTGGCTGGGGAGGAACTGGGGACAACTGCTGTGACTGGGGGCCTGGGGCCTGCTATGCAGAGCCCTTAACCGTGCACCACCCTCCGCTCCAGGCCATTCCAGGCTGGCATTGGTGCTCACATCAGAGCTGCTGCTGTGGGGCGAGGGGGTGCAGAAGGTGGGCGGCTCCCACTGGCTTGTAGCCCGGGGGATGGGCGTAAAGAAGTAGTGCAGGTAGGTTGAGGGGAGAGAGGAGCCGAGGTCAGAGAAGCAGGGAGTTGGGAGCGTAGAGTAGGGCTCCCAGCGTGGCAGTGGACGGTGGGCCTGGGGGCTTCCTTTGGTTTGCTCCTATCATGTATCTTTCCACATTTCTGAGGAGAGTCTCTAATCCTAGCCATTCCCTAATCCACCACCCTTGGATTTGCTGGTAAAACCCAGTGACTTCTCACCATCTATGTCTTGGTTCCTTGGGCTCCCAGCCATCCTCTCACCTCCATCTTTCCAAAAGTAAGAGGTCCTGCATCTTTCACAGTGATCTGCCTACCTCCCTTCCTTTCTGTTGACTTTCTTGGGATACGTTCATGGTGCCCAGATGGAGGGACAGGCTCCATGGGGTTGCCGTTTCCTGAGATGAGGTAGGCTGCAGGAACGGTGGGCTCCAGGGGAAGCAGCAAGAGCTTGTCTGTGGCCCTGTTAGGTCTGAGATGCCTGTTAGACACCCCAGTGGAGATGTCCTGAGAGTCAAATTGTGAGTCTAGAGCTCAAGGTGAAGTCAAAGCTGGGGACTCAGGGGGACTCATCTGTATACAATGATATTTCCCCAAGGGAAAAGGAAGAAGGAAAAGAAAGGGCCAGGAAGGGCCTGGAGCACTTCAGTGTTTTGCTGAAAGAGCCAGCAA
This sequence comes from Monodon monoceros, assembly GCF_005190385.1. Taxonomy (NCBI): domain Eukaryota; kingdom Metazoa; phylum Chordata; class Mammalia; order Artiodactyla; family Monodontidae; genus Monodon; species Monodon monoceros. The sequence goes on from NW_021703780.1 coordinate 34,270,526, forward strand.
GAGACCGAGCAGGACAGGCCAGAGAGGAAGGGGAAACCAGGAGCATGTGGCATCCCTTTCCAGGGTCTTCCTATCGTGGCTGCACCCTGGTGGTCCTCAGGCCACTTCACATAGTGGGCTCGTGTCCTTAGGGAGCAGACCAGAAAGAACAAAGATTGAATCAGATTCCCAGTCCCAGCCCTTCCCAGTTATGTGGCCTTGGGCAAACTTACTTTGCCCCGCTCTGAATCATACTTCACTCTGCATGCAGAAAATTCAGTAAGACCGATGTGTCTTATTTACCTGGCACCTAATAGCCACTCCTTAAATGTCAGTTCTCCTGCCCCTCCTTACTCTTCCTAAAATAAAACCACCATAGAGTGCATCGTCTCAGAAGGAAGTCCTGTAGAATTTGAGATATTGGTCTTTAAATACACTATCTTACACTTGCCCACACCGAAGCTCATCTGTCGCTTTTCCGCCCACTCACACACACCCTTGTGGGATTCTGTAGTGTATCCCTATTGGCTTGACATTTCACTTCCCCCAAAAAACTTAGTGCCATTTTGCAGATCTCTAGCTCTCACTGTGTACTCCTTCTTCCAGATGATAAATTAAAATTTCAAATGAGACTCACTGTCCTAACGGCAGGGTGCCTCTGTTGGCCATTCTCCCCCCAGAGAAGAGCCCAGCACATCTTCCAACTTCCTGCCCATTTCTAACCCAGGAACAGTGCCTCTGAGATGCCCTCCCGCCATCCCGGGGGACCCCCTCTGTAAGCCCGAATCAGTCCACCACAAGGGCTCGCTACCTGCTAATTCCCCAAGGAGCCCCTGTACTTTGGGGCTCAGGGGTCCTGCTGTTTATAGAGATGCGTCCAGTTCTTCTTACAGGGTCAGAAAGTGAAACTCTTTAGTCCATGGGTCCCCAGTCTCTTCTAAGATTACTCTTGTGGGGGTTATAGTCCTACCCTCAGTGGGTTCTACTCACTGTCTATGTAGCCGGCACAATCCACCCCACCAACCCCAACATCTCTGTTCACACCAGCTCCCGCCGCCTCCACCTGCATCTTTGGCTTAAGGGCCTTCTCTGGCTGCTGGAGCACGCTCCGCCCAGTCAAGTGTCTAGGGGATTTCACTGCTAGAGCTGTTCTCAAACACTGACTTTTGGGCACTCCTATCCCAGCACCCTCACGCCTCAGCAGGGAGAACTCTGACTTGGGTCCTCTGAGTTGCCCAGAGGTCCCAGTGGGACTGAGCTCCATTGCTTACCCTTGTAACATGTTTGATAACACACTTTTTTGGACTGCCTTCTGTTCTCCATCTCATTTCCCCTGCACCCCTCCCAGTGTTTTCAGGGACCACCTCCCAAGTAAACTATGTGCCCTCAAATCCTTGTCTCAGGGTCTCCGGGGGAACTTAAACCAAGACACTCGGGCTCATCGGCCCACGATTACCAGGAGTCCTTGGGCTGCAGCTGGCCTGATTCACCCTGTATTCTGTTGGGGTTTGGAAGTCCAGCCCCTGGGTGTACTCCACATCAAGAGTTCTCCCCAGCACTGGTCAGCAGCCTGGCCTGGTCCACGACCTTGCAGGGTGCTGGGCCAGAAACTTCTCCTCTGGGTCAGGGCATTGCGAGCGTGGTTGTCGATGCTGGAAGAGTGTATCTTGTCACCATCTGCATTGTCTGCGGATTTATCTCTGTCTGGGGGAGGGGGCCCAGCTGCAGACAGCAAACATACTGAGTAAATTCCTAATGAACTGATTACCCAGCTTAGCATTTTAACTGCAGCATTAAGCATCCTCTCACCCTCATAAACATGTTGAACTACTGAAGGGATTATGGCTTCCAGGCTGGCCACCCTGTCACTGGGAAAAATTAATCTTGAGATTTAATCAAATCCAAAACCACAAACTGCAGTAGGGAAGGGGCTTTTCCTCTCCATGATGCCCAGAAGTTGGTAGGGAATTCATAGATTCCTCCAACTTGGGAGTGACCTTGAAATGTCACCTGGTTCATCTTCCTGCGTCTGAAGGCACACAGACCCTCTTGGGCTGAGGCATGAGATCTTTTCTAGAAATGACCTGTCTGAGAAATACCCCTTTTATAGCTAGAAGAGTGAGCCCAAGAGGAAGTAAGTTGATGATCTTTCCTGCCCAAGGTTGGAGTGCAATGTGGAAGGATGCGGGGTTCTTACCTATTCTTAGCCTCTTCTGTGAGTGTTTGACGGTGACTCTCAGATCTTCATCTGGAGGCTTTTCTGCTAGCTGAGACTACATCTGGACCTGCACTGTGTCTTGCCTGAGCTTTCTCACGTCTCCTGAACTTTGCCAGCTTCTATGGGATCAGACTGTGGAGTGAGTGTAGATGGCAGAGCCCTTCTGCCCAGCTCTCCCTTGGCCGTGCTTGTCAACGTATGAGAGTTGGAGGGGTCTAAGGACAGCATTCCTCCAAGGAAGGGACCGGGTGTCACACTTTGTGGCTCAGAGGTGTTGTACTCCATGGCTCAGAGCTCATGGTCTTGGTTTGAAGGTGCTCACGGGCAGGCCTGTATGACTGGTAGGCAACAGCTAAGAACAATTGGGTGATGTCTATTTCCTGAAGGAGAGATCCCAGAAGAAGGCCCTGTGAGGGCCACGTGAGGCTCTGGGGAGCCCTAGACCCTTGGCTCTCAAAGTCTGCTCTTAGGATGCAATCCTGAGTCATCTCGGCCCTCACCACTCCCAAGTAATTTTCAGACGGATAGAAATACAGCATCTCAGACCCCACCTGGATCTTCTGAATCAAGATCTGCTCTTTTCTGGAGACCCCAGGTGGTCAGTGTGTGCATTTAATTGTGTGCAGCTCTGGCCCAGCCATCTAGAGAGGCGGCTAGGAGAAACTGCTTTGGGACTCAGAAGGTGGGGGAGAGGATCTGGCAAGGAGAGCTCTCCCTCCCCAGTTTGGGCCTGCAGTGGAGCAGGTGAGAATTAGAAGTGGCCAGTAGCCAGAAAGCTAAGAAAAAACTGATGGGCAGTAACTGGACAGAGGCCTCTGGAGATGAGAGCTCTCAGCCAGCCCTGTTTCTCGACCTGTCACCACAGTCTGTCCCTGTCAGGGCCTGCTGTCTGCCTGCTAGTAAATCCTTGCTCCTGGAATGAGATCATTTCCTTGACAGTGGGGAGGCAGCTGGCGCAGCCTCGCTGCTGAGAAGAGGTGGTGAGAAGCAGGTAGCTGGCCCCCGGCCCTACAGAGCTGCCACGGGCTGGCAGGATGGTAAAGGTTTTGTCAAAGGAGACTGAGAATTCTGCCCGCTGTGCATGCAGAGATGGCCTCGCTCCTGGCGGGAGAGTGGACGGAGATGGCCACGCTCTCTGCATGGGGCACGCTGACAGGCTCTGGAGGAGGGTGGTGGGATGGACTCTGTGGGTGACCTTGAACTTGAGCCAAGGATACTTTCAGGGATTCAGATGCTCCTTGGGAGTATCTGATATAATGGCAGGACCTAACTTCGACCTGACAGAAGGAAGGGCAAGAAGATACTGCTTGTGCCTCTGAGCTGCCGGATCCCCTCTTCCTTCGTCCCTCTCGTGTCCTGCGCTATAGAATTGCAGCTCCTTCCTCGTTTCCTGCCACTGCTTGTTTTCTCTAGGCATGAAGTGGGGATGGCAATAGTAAGTGCACATAGGGGCGGTGTGACAATTGCATGAGCTGATTCATGGAAAACGCCTCAAATAGAGTCTGGCACATTGTGAGTACTCAATAAACGGTGTCCACCGTTATTGTTCTTATGTCCTCACTGGCTTCCCATCAGAGGTCAAGGCTGTCCCTTCTGGAGGCTGAGCATCTCCCACCCCCACCTTCCCCAAGAAGCCCTATGACCCCAGGAAGAATGGATGACCTCCAGGCTGGAAGCTGACTGCATTAGCTATAATGCCTGGGGAGGAAGGGGTGGAGAGGAGACAGAACAAGGAGGGCAATGGAGAAGAGAGAAAAGCAAAGTGGGTTCATGGAGACAGAAGATGCAGGGGCAGGGGCGGGAGGGATGGAAACAGTGGGAAGCAGAGGAGGGAAGGAGCATTGCCGTAGCATCTGTTGTGTCTCTGGGATTTGCACACATTTCTCATTTACGCCCCACAGCAACCCTTAAGGTACATCTTAACCACCCTTTGTGGATGGAGAAAGTGAGGCTCTGAGAGGTGAAATACCTTGGCTGGGATCAAGCCAATCAGTTTTCACAGGTTCTTTCTTCTTGACTACGCTGGAGCCATCTGGGCTTTGGTGGAAGAAGAGAGAGCCCAAAGCACAGAGGAGAGGCCGGGGGAACAGAGGGCACGGAGGCTGCGGCAGGGACAGGGAGCTGCCAGCGGAGTGCACCCGGCCCCTTAGGCAGCTCAGTCATGTCTGGGCGTCCCTGGCAGGCCTCTGCCACCCGGGAGCTCATCACTGTCACTTACCTGCCTGTGCACTTGGTTCTTCTGAAGTGCTCTCCACCCCAGCCTGAGCCATCTCCCACTCCACCCGTGGCATCTGAGCCAGCCTGGTCAGGAGGAATAGGAGGCTGGGCCTGGGGACCTGTGAGGGCAGAGATGGGCAGAGTGAGGGCGGGCAAAAGGGGGGTTCAGTAGGGGAGGGCGTTGGAGGGAGCTGAGCCCTGACTTCAGAGAAGCCGGCAGGTGTCACCATGGCAACCACAGACAGGCGACATCTTTGAAAAAGAAAAAAGAAAAAAGTTTGGAGATTTTATTTGCTGTCTTTGCATCCTTCGGCAGGAGGAGAAGTGGGGACCTTGGGGAGTGCTGGAGAAGGCTGAGCAGGTGGGTGGGTGAGTGTCAGAGGTAAGATCCCTCTGAGGAGAGAATGTGGTTTGATCCCTGAGGAAGGGTCCTCCATGTGGGCCTCAGCACCCCAGGCCTTGGCATCCTCTCCTGATGCTGGTCCAGATTCTGTTTTGAGAACTGGGGACTCCATGGGGCTTGTCATCCGGGTCTGGCCAAGTGACCCACAGAGAAACCCTCTCTTCAGACTTGGGCCCACTAGAAAGAAGGAATTTCAGAAACCTAGATTTTCCCTGTCCTGTTCTCCCCATTCCTGCCTAAAAGTATGTCCTTCATCTACACGGCGCTTGACATGCATCCAAGAGGCACAGGGAATAAAAGTTCAGACCCCAGAGTCATACTGCCTGGCTCCACAGCCCCAATGTCCCTTCTAGCTGCTTGGGCAAGCTGGTTAACTATGGTGCCTCAGTTTCCCCACTGTGAAGCAGAGACAATAATAATATCCACCTCACTGGGTTGTTGGAAGGACTTAATGAGTTAGTGTAAGTAAAACACTTAGAAGAGTGTCATGGGTCTGGCCTGGTGCTGCAGGGTTTCTGTAGTCTTCAGCCTTTGGGCTGTTTAACTGAGGCTTTGAATGGCTGGGTTGTGGGACTGAGCTCCTAGCCACCCCCATCTCCTGCCCCCGGACACAGGGACCTCTCAGACCTGGGCCCAGGGAGCCCCCAGCCTACTCCCCAGGTATGTGGAAGGCAGAAGAGCAGAGCCCCCTCTTCTCAGGCCTGCTTCTCCAGGTACCCTGGGCCTGGCTGTGCACCCAGATTCCCTGGGCCTCAGTTTCTCCAAGCTGCTTGCCATCCCTGCCATTTCTAGAATTCTGAGCAAGAAAAATAAGGAAACCCAAAACAAGCTGATTTTGATCCTCGGGGAGGACCTGTCTGCATTGACAAGTGTCTGAATCAGATACTGCTTTTCAATAAGCAGTTTCCTCCCTTCCAAACCCAAGCTTGAACAGAGCTAGACACTTACCAGGGGCCTGTTAGCTCTTGGTGACTCACTCAAATTAGCATGGCAGTTGCCAATAACGCACACGTGCTCTAGAAAGTTCTTTATGGATGTTTTCCGCAGAACTTTGTTTTAACCTCCTCTCCAGATGTATAGGTGACGTTCTTTTAAGCTCCATCTCAGTTACTATGAACTTCAGAGTAATTAGGCTTTGCAGTAAGTGCCCAGTCAGCAGTCTGATATTCCTATAAACCGCAAAAAATGACAGTTGGTGAGTGTTTATGTCCCACTAGGCCCCTTCTCAGACTTGGTGATATACATTATCAATAATTCCCAATCACAGCTCTGCAGGGTGGACTGTCTTATCCTTATTTCCAGGGGTGGAATGTGAGGGCCCAGAGGTCATGGATTCACTCAAGGCCACACTGTGACCTGGTCAAAGAGTTAGGCTTCAAATCTATGAACACTCAGCTCTAAGACGTTCAGGCCCTAGGACGCGATCCCTGACTTACAGGCAGCCTAGATGGTGATTAGAACTGATCACCCACAAGACAAGAGGGACCGAATCCCAGCTTTCCCAGTATCTAGCTGTGTGAAATCACTTTTCAGGCCTCCATTTCCTCATCTGAAAAACAGAGATCATGCTGCTAATCTGGTGCTGTTAAAAGCACTATTTACAACATCCAGGACGTGGAAGCAACCTAAATGTCCAACCACAGATGAATGGATGAAGAAGCTGTGGTGCATATAGACAGCGGAATATGACTCAGCCACAAAAAGGAATGAAACTGGGTCATTTGTAGAGATGTGGACGGACCTAGAGTCTGTTAAACAGAGTTGAAGTAAGTCAGAAAGAGAAAAACAAATATCGTATATTAACGCATATATGAGGAATCTAGAGAAATGGTACAGACGAACCTATTCTCAGGGCAGGAGTAGAGACATAGACGTAGAGAACAGACAGGTGGACACAGTGGGGGAAGGGGAGGGGGGATGAATTGGGAGATTAGGACTGACATATATACACTACCGTGCGTAAAATAGATAGCTAGCGGGAACATGATATAAAGCACAGGAAACCCAGCTCTGTGCTCTGTGACGACCTAGATGGGTGCGATGTGGTGGGGCCGGGAGGCCCAAGAGGGAAGGGATATAGGCGAGCCAACGTACGGCCGGTTCACTTCATTGTACAGCAGAAATTAATACAACATTGTAAAGGCAATTATACTCCAAAAGTACCCAAAACACACACATTGGAATTGTATGTAAAGTCTTGAGGGAAAATAAACATCAGCCTGGAATTCTAGAAAAAAAAAAAAAGTAAATGAGTTCATATATGCAAAGCTCTTAAAACAAAGCCCGGTACACAGTAAGCACTAATCTAGTGTTTACTTTTATCCTTTCTACTAGCCCCTGAGGCTTCCATATATGGACCTGCAAAAGGGGAGGAGTTGCGTGTCTCTACCCAAACATCGATTTTCAAGAGTCCATGAGGTTTTCCTAGAAGCAGGCCTTTAAAAAAAATTCACAGGTTTTACGCTCAAACTATTTTCCCAGACTAATTTCACAGCAGCACAGATTCTTAGGGCTGGCAGGGCCTCACCTAGTGGAGGAAAGAAGGACTATGGAGCCAGATGCACTTGAGTTGGCATTCTGGCTCTGCCCTTCACAAAAGTGGGATTCTGCCACATTCTTCATCCTCCCAGGTGCCCAGGGCTTTCTAGGGAGGCTCTGTGGTGAGGACAGAGAGCCAGCAGCCCCTACCCGGGGCCGGGCCTGCCACTAACTTGGCTGGGTTCCTGCTGTGCGTCTCAGCTTCCTTACCTGTGAATCGAGGACCTCGCTCTGTACGGTTTTAACAACACACGCTCAGATTTATGTCCCCCCAATCCAAGGTGCCCCTCAGAATCCTGGGTGGTAGCACCAGATGCTCATAGCAGGAAGGAGTCAGGAGAGAGCTCCTAGAAATTCCACAAAGTGAGAGCTGGAGGGGATCTTTAAAAGTTACTTACTACACTTCCCATTTTGCCAGTGAGAAAACTGAGGCCCAAGTGTGGGGAAGTGCCTTGTGTGATGGGACCAGAGAACCCCTGTGTCCTGTCTTGCAGGCCCAGCGCCCCTTGACACTGTAGCCACTGTCAGATCAAGAGTGTGAAGCCTGACCCCCCTTCTCTGGGTTTTTACCACTTGTCAGCTTGAGGAAAGAGAATCTTCTCAAGTGCGCTTTAGCACAAAGATAGAGACACATGTCCTATTAAGTGTGATGGTGATGATGACGATGATAGCTGTAATTTATTGAGTGCTAATGCTTGGCATTGTTCTAAGTGCTTTATATTTATCTAATCCTGGGACGGGGGGAACCATCCTCATCCCCCTTTACAATGAGAAAGCTGAGGCCCAGAGAAGGTAAGCAGTTTGCCGGAGGTTTCCCAGCTGGTACGTGTAGGAATTTGGTCTTGAGCCAGGCAAAATTCTAGAGTCTGCCCTTCAACTGTTTGTCTATACTGACTTCTTGGAATGTTAATATTTCTACATCTCCAGTCTGTAGATGCTCGGGGAAGGGGATGGTGCTGGATTTGATGCAGTCTAACTCATCAGTGTATTTGTTGAGACCTACTCTATGATAAGAAGGATAGCCAAAAACACTGACTGGTTCTTAATTAAGTGTATCAATATAAAATAAGTTTCAGATCTGGCCTCTCACATACTACACAGGTGCATGTGCACACACACACACACACACATACACACCACATACACACACGCGTGCATTAGAAAAGGCTGAGAGCTTGGTCAAGCAGAAAGTATACTGAATTCAGAGAACCAGAGCTCCTAGTTCAAGTCCTGGCCCCATGCTGTCCAGTCGAGGGATACTCAGCAAGTTAATTTGCCCACACTGTGAGAGATGGGGCTGTGTCTACATCATTTGCTCCTGAATTTCCGTTGTTCTCCTCAACAGATGATTAGATTATTTCCTCACTTCTGCTTTCTAGCTGTGTGACCATTGGCAAGTTACTCAACCTCTCTGTTCCTCTGTTTCTCCCATCTGTAAAATAAGGATAATAATTGTACCTACTCCTAGGACTGTTGCAAGGATTAAATGAATTGGTATGGGTAAAGGACACAGAGCTTGGCAAACAGTAAATATGCACAAATGTTAACCTTGATCGTGGTGATAATGGTGACAATACGATTTATTACTTTTTGCCTATAAAATTGGCCAATAATAGCATTTGCCTCCTAGGGTTATTCTGTGGACCAAGAAGGAGTATGAGGAACTACAAAGTATGGGTTCAGCCCCCCCACTCATGTCTCGGATCAGGGACACGAGAAGGAAGGGTGTGCAGGGTACCAGGACACCCTGTCCCTCCACCCAGGAGGAAGAGGAGGGGGCAGGGTGGGCCCTAGCCTGGAGCCTAGCATGGCAGCGGACAGGACACTTTGTCCCCTTGTGTCAGCTTATGCCTGTGGCTTCCTGCCCTGATGCTGCCACTTCGCATGTGTGACCCAAGCTATCTCTTTAATTGTCACGCGGAGGAGGAGAAGCCGCAAACAGGTTTACGATATTCACGGTTTGCTGCATCTGTTACATTCCATGTGCATGTAAACTACTTCTTGTGGCATTGTCTGAGAAATTAAACATCTCTCCTTCCTGGGCTTGGAGAGAAGCGTCGGGTCCCCAAAGTGGGGTGCGGGTGTCATCTCCTGGGCCTCTTAGAGCAAGTGCTCTGGAGGGGACGGGGAACGAAGAGTGTGCGGCCACAGCTTGGGGGTCTGTTTACTGGGAGGACATGACAGGACGTGCCCAAAGCTGGCCACTTAGAGGCTGGGGAGATATTCCCCAGGGAGACAGTGCAGGAGCACCTCTGCAGCGCAGGTGCTGGGAAAAGGCACGCTGCACACCATCCCCAAGACTCACTGGTCCCCTAGTGAGAGTCCTTCTGCCAGGCTCACCACTGAATCATTTGTTGAAAGGACCTACTTATCAACTCAGCTGTGACATCCTCTAGCTGAGTGACCTTGTGAAAGACGCTCAACCTTTCTGGACCACAGCCAATGGAGAAAACCATGTTGAAGGCAGGCAGCCAAATCACAGTGTCCAACGTAAACTCTTCCCAGCCAGCCTTCAAGCAGATCCCCTTGGCTTAGGATATGAGCCAAAAGATAGACATTGTGAGAACAGAACGGGACCCTTTTGATGAGAAAATCCACCAGCAAGATGAGTGCTATTCACCCCACTGATAATTGGAATCACCTGAAAAGTCTTAAAAAATACCAAAAACACTGATGCTGGGTGGGTTCCGTTACCGGGATTTTTGATGTAATTGATCTGCTGGAAGCCCAGGCATTGGAATTTTATAAAAGCTTCACATACGTCTGATGTGCAACCAGGGCTGAGAACTGTAGATATGACCTAGATAATCCATTCCCTAATGATCAAGAGTTGAAGGTGATTTTAATTAATGAAGAAGATGGGAAGAGATTTTGGGGAACCAGATGTCTAGGCCTTTTGGCCTCCAGACCTGAGACATTCCTCGGGGTCCAGCCCAGGTAGGCTGGAAACAGGATGCTGTCCTGACTCTGCTTCCCACTGATCATGGGCTGGGGCCAGGGTGGAAAACATCCATCAGGTCACCGACGACTCCTGAGGCCTGGGCTGAGCCCTGCTCTCAGGAGAGCCCCAGAGTGGTGGGAAAACAGCCCCATAAAGGATGACGAGGGAGTGGTATGATCTGTCCTCTAGTGGGTTGTGCACTGGAAACGAGGGAGAGTAGGAAAGGGGAGAAATGGATTCTCTCTGGGAAGGTAAAGGAGGGCTTCTGGAGGCAGGAGACTTGAGTTGAGGCTTTGAAGGATGTATACAAGTTTGCCAGGTGGAAAGCAGGGGAGGTAGCAACATTCCCCAGTAGGGAATGGGAAACGGCAAGTACTTCGGTACATCTGGCCCAGGGGCTGCTCCTGTTCATGGGGCTCCCTGTGTGCCCACCTCTGTACCAGGCTTTGCTGGTGTAGCTGGGGGGTGGTTCCCACAGGAGAACATGGGTCCACCCTTAACACTTACAGTGAGGCTGGGAGACACAAAGTTCAAAGGGAATTTCAAGATGGTTCCATACAAAGAGAATTCCTAGTGGGGGCTCCTAATAGGTTTGGGTTATCAAGGAAGGCTGCTTGGAGGAGGTGAGTCTGGAGAAATGTACAGCGCACAGGAGGCAGGTAATATCTCAGGGGACTGCAGTAGCTATGGGCGGGGGGTAAAGGCTTGCATATTTGATGATCCATCCCCTGACATGGCCTGGGGTATGGGTGGGGCAGGGAAGCCCCTGTGATTGAGGTCCAGGGAGGTGGCCTGGGTGGAGCCACACCAGGCCAGGCTGGGACAGGGCAGTAAGTGGTCCCAGAAGCCATGTTGGGCCGATTAGACCCATTCTCAAATTTAGGAAAGAAGAAAATATTTTAATGTTTAATCAAGTCTGGATTATATTCCTCATCATACCAATGCAATCATAAAATATAATTTTTAATATCTTTTTGTGAAGGAAGGAGCCCAGGAAGGCAAACATGCCTAGGGTTCAGAAAGGTCACAACGCTGCCTTGGGGCAGCCTGCTTGGCTGGGATTCTACATCCCTAGATCCTCTTCTGAGCCCTACCTTTTATTTTTTTTATTATTTATTTTAATTTAATTTTAATTTTATTTTTTTTGGCGGTACGCGGGCCTCTCACTGCTGTGGCCTCTCCCGTTGTGGAGCACAGGCTCCGGACGCGCAGGCCCAGTGGCCATGGCTCACGGGCCCAGCCACTCCACGGCATGTGGGATCTTCCCGGACCGGGGCACGAACCCGTGTCCCCTGCATCGGCAGGCGGACTCCCAACCACTGCCCCACCAGGGAAGCCCTCGAGCCCTACCTTTGATTAGCTGTGTGTTCTGGGGCAAATCACCAATCCTCTTTGAAGCTCAGTTTTCTCTTCTGTAACCCAGGAGCAATAGACCCATCTCACAGGCAGCACCCTCCTGGGGGTGCCATCGACCTGGGATCCACAGAGAAAAGTGCCCCTGGAATGTGCAACAGGATGGAAGGGGCCACAAGAGCGAAGACTTGAAATAAGAGGCGTGAAACTGCTTTTTAAAAAAGCATCTCTGAGGACAGCCTTAGTTTTGGCACTTGGGGAAGGGATCAAGGGCCCCTCTCTCGGCCTCACTATCCCCATTCCCTACACGTACCATCAGATCTTCCCACTGAAACAAACAGAACCACTCGGTTGTCAGTGCTGATAATACCCTTTCTCTGCACAACCTACAGAGCTCTCTGTGCACCCCATCTGTGCATGCTCCTCGCCCCCTTGTGGCAGCCCGCGAGCCCCGAGGCCCGGGACCCTGCTCTGTCCATCCCTACCCCTCATCCCCTGCACACAGCTCTTCGTCATGCCAGAGCCAGCACTGCAGGGAGGCAGCCGGTGCTTGTCTCTGATACTGAGTGGAATCCCCAAATCCTTCTTCTCCACTTTCCCTCCAGGGACCCGCGGGGCTCATATCCTGGTCTCTTCCCTGCAATGCTCTTTTGGTCCAGCTGACCTCTCAGAGCAGTACAGCTACAGCAGTCAGTCAAATGCAGTCTCACAGTCTCAGAGCAGGTGCTGGGATCCGCAGCCCAGCCCAGCCCAGCCCAGACCCTGTCTTCTGGCAAACTCTGGGGGTTCTGCCGACCTCTGGCGGCCCCTCCTCCGTGTATGGGATGCAAGTGGGAACCCCAGTCTCCAGCAACCATGAGCGTGGGTGCAGCCCTGGCTGTCCCCACTAGCCGCCATCCTGTCTCAGTGGTTGATGTGGGTCAATACTCATCTCCCTCCAAGATCCAGGAGAGCACAGGGTCTTCTAGCATCACCTTCTCTACGCAAGGAGCATGAAGAATGCGTAGTGGATTGAATAGTGGCCCGCCAAAAATAAGTGCACCCAGGGCCTCAGAGATGATCAGTATCTTGAAATGAAATCATCCTGGATTAAGGTGGGCCCTAGTCCCCAGACGGGTGCCCTCATAAGAGACAAAAAAGGCATCATCTCACCACGCTTCATAAGACACAAAGGGGCACAGAGAAGACCTCCACGTGAAGACAGAGGCAGAGATTGGAGCGATGCAGCCACAGCTAAGGAAGGCCAAGGATCTTGAGGAGCTCCCAGAAGCTGGCAGAGACAAGGCAGGATTCTTCCCAGGAGCCTTCAGAGGCTGCAGGGCGCTGCCGACACGTTGATTGCAGACTTCTGGTCTCCGGAACTGAGAGAGAATCAATTTCTGTTTTAAACCACCCAGTTTGTGGCCATTTGTTAAGGCCGCCCCAGGAGAAGAGTCATGATTTACCTGCATGTGCCCTGCTCTCCCTTTTCCAGTCTCCCTCATTACACCGATCCCGTCCCACTGGCCTGCCTGAAGACCCCATGTTTAGATTACCAACAACCATAAGACCATCTTGCATTTATTGAGTGCCTGCTGTGTGCCAGGGAGTATCTGGGTGTTGCATCCCAACGAGCGAGAAAGACGTGTGTGTGGTAGTGATTAAGGCCACAGTGGATCTGAGGGACCGCTTTATAGTCATATATCCTTGGGCAGGTGATTTAACCACTCGGTGCCTCTGTCTCCTCATTAATTAAATGGGGGTGATAACAGCAATGCCCAACTTTGGGGCTGTCAGGAGGGTTAAATGAATCAGCCACATATAACACCTCTGAAAGCATGCCTGGGACTCAGCAAGTCTCGGCCACTACCTGTCATTTCCCCATGGCTCAGGTGAGGAAATGGAAGCCCAGGTGGGTTATGTCACTTCCCTAACCCAGCTAAGCAGATGGCCAGGCTGGGGTTTAAGCTCAGGCTTTTCTGACCTTGAAGCAGAGGTGCTTTCTAGTCTGACAGACACTGTCTCCTTTTCAGGAGCTTCCTGGAGACTTGACATTTAAGCTGAGGGGAGGCATGATGTTACCTGGGATGCTTAACAGGACTTCTTGTCAAGGGGTGGCAGCTGGGGGTGCTTGTCACTTTAGAACCATCACTCCTGGCCAACACTTGGCAGAGAGCAGAGCCTTGGAGCTGGGCTGGGCCCAGGAGGTCACGTTTTTTGAGGAGAAAGAAGGTAGACTGGAGACATGGAACTGGGAAGACAAGGTGTGAGCTGGCCTTGGGAAGACAGGGGGAGCCAGACGCAGAGGGGCAGGGATGGGCCAGGCATGCGTTGTGTTCCTCTGATGGCACAGGAGGGCCTCTGCCCCAGCATCTTACCCAATGAGACCTGTTTCCATAACAGCCTGAGAAACAGGTGCTTAAGAACTGCTGGGGGGATGCTGCCCAGAGTGAGTGAAGGGTGTGAACACCAGGGTGGAAGGAGACAGGAGATTCCAGGCCAAGGAGAATCACAGTCGTAGGAAGTTGAGAGTCAATGAAAATGAGGTTTGGGGAATGAATGACATGGTTCTGGGCTGTCAGCCCACCAAGGTAACTGAAGGTGGGGATGACAGCCACAGGCAGAGGAGAGGCCAAGGGGGAAAATACAATATCGCTGTCTTCAATGATGCTCGGAGTCATGACACATCCAGGGCTCCTCATAGGACCTCCTTGGAACCACAGGATGCAGCTTCTTGAGGGATTCGTACCAACATCAGCATCGGGAGGAGGGAAATGCGTTCTGCTGCCAGGCTTTCTGAGGAATGAGGCTATGGGTTCAGAGCAGGTAAATCTGGAGCTTTATGGGGACAGAGCGGGTACTCAGCCGACCATTTCCCAAGGTCATTTGGCAGGACCCCTGGGAATCCTTATTGGACTAAAAAAGACCACAGTACCCCCCTGCCCCGTTCCCCATGCCCTCAAGTCCTCCCCCTTCTGTTGAGTTGCTGCTGTGGGGAGCAGTTCGGGTCTTCAGATGCCAACTCAGCTGGCAAACAAGTGAAAAGTTCGGGCAGGCAGTGGTTGCTCTCTCATTGTGAGAATAAGTTCCCAGATTCCTGGCTTTCACAAAGCCCTGCCTGCTAGGTCCCTGACTTGGTGAAATCGATCGGTTGTTTTGACCTAGAGACACCTATGCAGCTCTGGGAGGAGAGGAAACGAGAGAAACTGAAGGGGCAGGGGGAGGGGGGAGGGAAGATGGAGAGCAGAGATGGGGGTGGGGAGGGCAGAGGGGAGGTAGGAGAGATCCAAGCTTTTTTTATAACCACGTTGTCTTTATCCTCTGTGCACACACAAGGGAGCTTATCATCAAGACCCCTATGAGTGGGGGGATGCATGCGTTTGGACAGGTTATTGGGTCCCTGTGACCATGCCACGAGATGTGGGATACTTGGGAACATAAGGTTCACTAAATTACTGTGAATAAGTGGGCCTCACTTCTCCTGGGCACTTGGGCACCCTCTTGCCAGCCTTGCTTGCAGGCATGGAGTCCCCTGTTCACCTTCGTCCTACGGGCAAGTCTGTTCTGGCTGTGGGTGCGTGACAAGCCATCTCACAGAGGGCATCTCGATGTGATACAGAATGAATCAGCAGTCCTGTGAAGGGGGTGCTGTTACTTTTATGCCCATTCTACAGCAGGGAGCTTTAGTGAGCTGCCCCGGGCCACATTGCTGCTAATAACAGAGCAGGGATTTGAATCGGGGCCAGCTGCCTCCAGTCTATGCTCTGGACTCCATACCATGCCACCTCCACGGGGCAGCTCGGGTGTATCAGGAAGAGATTTTAGCAGTCAGAGTAACATCCTTTACAGAGGTCCCCATGGCAGCATCCCTGAATCACGACAGTCCAGTTTGAACACATCCAATGATGGGCTGCTTGTTACTTTGCCAGGAGGCCAGACCCATCTCCCAGGAGTTTGAGTTTTGGGAAAATTCATTGGGTTGTTGAGCCCCAAACTTGCCTCGCTGTCCCTTCCTGCGCTGGCTGAAGTTCTAGAGCCACTGAGAAGTCCATCGTTTGGCCTGATACCCCTCGGATATCTGCAGGCCAGCCCCATGCCTTCACCTGCAGACTCGGATTGCACAAGCAGGGTCCCCTGGCCCCTCAGCTCTTCCTCCTTTTTGGCCATCAGCTCCTCCACCCGTCACCTGTCAGGCCCAGTTCTGCTGGACACACTCTGGTTTGCCCACATTCTTCTCAGCCCACTGTCCTCAGGCTTAGGGACACTCTGGGTGTGACCTGCTCATCTGGACATCAGATAACCTGATGTTATCTCCAGCTCTGACACTCCAAGTGGTACCCGGGGCGCATGCCCCACCCCCTGTCCTGTCTCCTGCCTCTCATGTTCCGCCCCCCTCCTGGTGGTCCCTGAAGTGGGGCCCAGGCCTGGAGGTCGCCTATGTCAGAGCTGAACAGTCAGAGCAACGGGAGGTGATGTGAGGGCCAAAGCAGGAGGAGGCTGCAGATCCTGAGATGGGGGGGAGATGGGATGGGATTGGGGGTCATCACACAGGCTGCTCAGTCTTCCAAATTTCTCTCTCTCTCCCTCTCTCAGGGAATTCCTCTAAGAGCAGGCAAGAAACCGCCTCTTTTTTTTTTTTTGCGGCCACACTGTGAGGCATGTGGGTTCTTAGTTCCCCGACCAGGGATTGAACCCACGCCCCCTGCAGTGGGAGCACGGAGTCTTAACCACTGGACCGCCAGGGAAGCCCCCAAACAGACTCTTAACTCACTGGATACGTGGAAAACACTTGGCACAATTTCACTGTTGGTTTCTGTTGCATGGGGGGCGCAGCGGGGAGGGGTGCTGTGTTTCTTCGATGCACGCCCACCCCATGATCACCCCTTTCCCAAATGGGCATGCCTCAGGGGACCAAGGCGGCTGGGGCAGGGAAGTCCTAGGTGGGCTTCCACAGGGAAGCTGGGGATGTATGACAGGTGAGAACACTGAGGCCCAGGCACATGCTTCGGGTGCCAAGGGCCCCATTGTCCCCCAATGTGATTGTTTAGAGAGAAACCTCTACCACTGAGAATTCAAACGGAAGGGGCTGGTTCTGAGGTTACAAGTCTGTCCCTCTGCCCCAGGCAGATGGACACCGGCTGGCAGGGACCCAGCTGCAAGGATGACTAACTCCCAGCGTTAACCAGAGGGCTAAGTGAAGGGACGGTTTACAGAGGTGTGGGCAGGGCAGCGGGCCCACCAGGGCTGGTACACTCCCGGCAAAACAAGGCAGGGAACAAACGGTTACCAGCCCTGGGGACTGCAGAGCAAGGGGAGGGAACACAGGGAACACTGACAGCTGTAGCCGGGGAGAGGGACTGTCCCACAAGAGCCGTAGCCTTAGGACACAGCCACTGCCAGAACGACCACGAAGCCGGCGCCCTGGCAGGGTGGTGGAAGAAACACCACACCTCACTCTCCAGTCTCCTGTTGGTACCCCCCGGTGACCGAACCCAAGGAAGCCAGAGGAAAGGGAAGTCTGAGAAACGCAGCTGGTTGGGACCAGACCCAGGGGTCAGAGGGGGAAGGGAATGGTTTGGAGACGGGGTGGATTCACGGAGAATAAACAGCATGAACACCAGTGGTGATGGTTGTATTCGTTTCCTCTGGTTGCTGTAACAAATGACCACAAACCGGGCATTTTAAAACAACGGGAAGGTATTCTCTCACAGCTCTGGAGGCCACAGGTCTGAAATGAAGGCTGTGGTATGGTGCCCCCTCCAGTGGCTCTGGGGGACAATCCTTCCTCCCTCTTTTGGCTTCTGGTGGCTCCGGGTGTTCCTTGGCTGTGGCAGGAACATTCCAGTCTCTGCCTCTGTCTTCACATGGCCTTCTTTGCTATGTCTTTTTATCTCCTCTACTGTCTCTTAGAAGGACACTTGTCATTGGATTTGGGGTCCAGGATGACCTCATCACCTTTACTGAATTACATCTTCAAAGACCTTTTTCCCAAACAAGGCAGCACTCACAGGTTCCGGGAGTTAGGAGGTAGGCTTATCTTTTGGGGGAGGGTAGACCATTCAACCCACTTTAATGGTCATCTCGGGTGAGCTCCTGCCCCTTCTCGATGTCCCCTACACGTGTCACCTCAGTGCATTTCAAAACTGGCCAGGAAGGAAGAAGGGGCTGTTGTTATTTCCAGTTTAGAGATGAAGCCAAAGAAGAGAAGAGATGAGAGGATTCTAGTAAGAAGTAGAGGCAGGACGGGAGCCGGGGGTGTAGCTTTCCTGTGCCATGTGCTCCCGCCCCACCCCCCAACCCAACAGGCACAGATCAGCCCCCTCCTGCTTCCTTAGCGCTCTGTCCATTCTCCTCTTAGTATGGTTTTCACTCTGTAGTTTTTTCCTCTTTGGACTTCCGGTGCCCAGACCTGAAGTTGAGTCTCATGTCTCACTGGTTTTCTATGAACCACTTTTATCTGACTATTGAGTTAGTTTTCTTTAGTAATGGAGAGTATGCACTAACTCACCACCAAAGAAACAGCTTGACCATAACTTACATCTGGGCCCGGTCCCTGCATCCCACACCCCCAGATCCCTCCAAATCCGAATCTCCCCATCACTCTGAATGCTGGTAATTTCCCTTTGCTCTCCTTTCTATGTGGTTTTATTGCATGTCTTTCTTATCATTTTTTTCTTAAATTATGATAGTTTCAAGCATATAGAAAAGTGTAGAAAGTAGTGTATTGATACCTGCCTTGCCGTGTGTTAAATGCAGCCAGTAATTGTTGAACACCAACTTTAGGGCTGAGCTCCGTGCCAGGAACAGGTCACAGAGATGGCCAAAGCAAGCCCGACAGCTGGTGAGGTTGGGACATGTAAACAGGGCATTGTGGGATCTCTAGGTGCTTGGGGTAGGGAGGAAGGGCAGTGGGAGGAGGACTTGTTCCCTTGTCTGTTTCTGACACTGGGTGGGAATTGCTGGAAGGCAGAGACCAGATTGAAAAAGTTAGTCTCTGAAGCCCCACTGCCTGGCTGAGAACAAGTGCTCACTAAACACGGATAGAATTAATGACAATGTTTTTTGGAATAGACGCTAAACCTCCCATTCTAGGTCAGTAGGGCCTGCGGTCCACTAAAGAAAGTCATGAGCGAGGCTTGGGGTTGGATGGGTGGAGGGGTTTGCAAAGCAGCCCCGAGTTCATCCGATTCAGGGTAAACATTCCCTACTGAGCCCATTATATCCCTTTCCACGTGGTGACATTTGCACTGGCTTGTGACAGATGCTCTCTAAGTGTGTTCTAATCCTCTCACTAGGAGTTCCCTCAGGCCAGGGTTTGGGGCTCTGAGGTCAGGGGCTGAGTGTTCTGCATCAGATTTGGAGATTCCTAAAGCAGAGGCTGTCTGCTCCCATTAGATTGGGGCCACCTGCGGCAGGGACTGTGCCTCCTCCATCGTGATGGGAGATGTCATAAGTCAGGTCTGTCTCCCCTCTCAGACTGGGGCATCCTGAGTTTCAGGCGTCTTTCATCTGATAGATCTTCCTGAAATCGGAGGTGGTTTTCCTCCTTTGACTGGCAGTCCCCTGAAGACAGAGGCTGTATCTCCCCCATCAGACTGGTCCATCCCTGAGGCTGGGGTGGCTTTTTTCCCATCAGAAGCTCCTGCAGTCAGAGCTGTCTCCTTGCCATTGTGCAGGAGAGAGGGCACACGTTCCCTGTGTGCTTCCAGAGAGCAGAGCCGGGCCCCTGCCTCCTGCCCCTGAGATGTCCTTGAGCAGTGTGAGACGTCTCTGAGACATCCTTGTTTTCTCTTCTTACCTCCCACTCTGTAGATAACTCACCTAAAAAAAATCCCTGTTGCATCACGGAACTTTGCAAGGAGTCACTCACCATGTCCCCCAGACACTGAGTCCAGCCTCTGGAACGTGGGCAGCTGAGCCTGCCCCAAGATGGGATCTAGAGGAAGCTCTTCCCCTCCGCTCACTGACTGATATCAAAGAAAGGACACCAGGGACCTAGGCGGGGGGGCAGAGGGGAAGGGGAGAGGGCCTTATTTTTGGACCATACACATCATCATCATTGTGAACATCACCTCATTCAAATTTCCAAATACTGAGATAAGTAAAACATGCACTGTCTTCATTTCGCAGCTGAGAACGTTAAGGTAGAGAGAGGAGTGGCTTGCCTGGGGTGATCTGAGTAGGGGTAGAGAAGCAGAAGTGGGTCAGAGTACATGCTACCTATAAATCTCATGCCGTGCCCAGCCTAAGACCCTGTGGCTTGCCCTCCAGAAGGAGCGATCCTGGTAGATTCTTGAGTGGGGTCCTCTCCCCTCTGTCCATATCACCTCATGGTGAAGACACCCACTCATTCAGCGTTTTGTTGGATGTGTGGCCAGTGGGTATCTTTCAGGTGGATGCCCTATCTCCCCCCCCACCCCCATTATATCAGGGTCTCCTTGAAGATAGGGCTGAGTCTCTGCCCTCAGACTGGGAGCTCTCCAGGGCAGAGCTCTGTTTCCTCCTTCTGGCCCTTCTAGCGGAGGCAGTAGTTGCACCGGGAAGGAGGTCTGCTCAGTGCATTTATATGTTCTCCCCCTCTTCCCCCTCTCTGGCTATTGCCTGCTCCCTGGGGTGATCTCGTTATCTTGTTTTAAGGTCATAAAAGCTCCAAACTTCAGATTTGAATGGGCCTGCAAAGGTCATCCCATTTATTCTATCTCCTGGATTCTCTGCAAAGAACATCCCTCTATCCCACGTGCTTGGTGGCTAAAGAGAGACAGTTAGCTGGAGTCTGACTTCTCCTGCTGCATCGCTTTCCCCTCCTTTCTGTACACTGGGTAAGAGCCCTGGTGCTCCCCTGGTAGGGCCTTTAGAGCATTGAGCTTCTCCACCACCACCCTGTTCTCCAGCTACCGTCCTCCCCAGCCTTTTCTTCAGGTTAAAGCTTCTTATTTCCCATGGGCACCTTTCTGAGGGAAGCAGGGGATAAGTGGGAGGTCACTGCCACCCTTCTCTGGGTGGCCCTTCTTAGCCCACTTCTGCTCCACCTGCCCTCCCTCCCCTCTGTTCCATCCCATCCAGCACACCTCTCCCTTTGAGCCACTGCTGGGCTTCCCCTAATCCCTGGTAACTGTGGGATGTCTCTTCACTCTCCAAATTCCCACAAATTTGATCATCCTGGGAACTTAATTGGCCCAGAATTCCTAAAGCTGTCAGGTATGAGATCTGGGTCAAATCCTGGGTCAGGAGAGCCCAGGCCTTTTTGGTCAAGTAACACTAGTTCTTCCAATTAATTAATATCTTATGTTGGATCCCCTTAGAAGCAAACCCAGGTGAGGTTTTGAGGGTAAGTAGAATATTTGGGGGTGAACTCAGGAAGCATGAGTAGAGAAGTAGGGTAGTGAGAACAGGAAGGGCAGGAAGCCGATACAGGGTGTGTTAACGAGCAAATTACTAATTTGAACAACTGGGACTCAGTCCCACTGGGGACCTCTAGGAGTGCATTAGTTTCCTGTTGCTGCTGTAACAAATACCACAAACTTAGTGGCTTAAAAGAACAAATTTATTATCTTATAGTTCAGAAGTCCACAATTGGTCAGACACAGCTGAAATTAAGGTATTGGCAATGCTGCCTTTCTGGAGGCTCGAGGGCAGAATCCACTTCTTTGCCCTTTGCAGCTTCTAGAGGCTGCCCACATTCATGGGCTTATGGCCTCATCCTTCAGAGGCAGCCACAGCAGGTTTTTTTCACATTGCATCGCTCTGCCCTCTTCTGCCTCCCTCTTCCACATTTAAGGGCCATTTTGATTACATTGGGGCCACCAGGATATTCCAGGATTATTTCTATTTTAAGGTCAGCTGGTTAGCCACCTTAATTACATCTGCAATCTTAATTCCCCTTTGCCACATAACCTAACATATTCACAGGGTTAGGATATGGACATCTTTGAGGGGCCATTATTCTGCCTACCAAAGGAAATTGTATAGGTCACACTTCAGAGTTGTCCCACCCAAGGGGTGAGAAAGCCAGGGTATTTATCCACCATTTCCCATTCAAGATTGGTTGCAGGGGGAAGTAATTTCTCAGCATTTCTGGCCTGTCTGCCCTAGCCCAGTGAGCTCCTATGGCCAGAGAAAGCCTTTAGATAGAGTCACAGGTGCTTGGAGTGTGAAGCCATCCGCATGCATGGGAATGGTGAGCCCTGAGGAGATATGGGCCACTTACCAACAGAGTCTGCTACAATTAATTCATCTGTTTCTTCATCAATAATGTGCATGTCTGGTTTGGCCAGGTCTTTACCAGGTCCCAGTGAGAGAATGATGAAATTGACACCAGAACTTACTCTAGAACAGTGGTCCCCAACATTTTTGGCACGAGGGACCAAAATGTTTGTTTCATGGAAGACAATTTTTCCACGGACATGAGGGGCAGGGGGATGGTTCAGGCAGTAACGCAAGCGATGGGGAGCGATGGGGAGTGGCAGATGAAGCTTCGCTCACTCACCTGATGCTCACCTCCTGCTGTGCGACCCGGTTCCTAATAGGCAGAGGACTGCTACCGGTTGGTGGCCCGGGGGTTGCGGACCCCTGCTATAGAAGGTTTCACAATATATTGGAGGGGAGAGACACATAGGAGATGATTATATTGCAATGTGGTCAGCGTAGCATAGGGACATGAGCTGGAAGTTTACATGGTCTGGAGTGGGGATAAGAAGTAGATCAGAGAAGGCATCCTGCAGTGCTAAAGCCTGAGTTCACACTGAAGGACATTTAGGAGATGGCCAGACCACAGGGGCAGGTCACTGTTCCCGACGGAGGAGATGGCACAAGCAAATACACCAGGGCAAGCAATGGTGTGATACATGCAGGGAGGATGGAGTGGAGTAAGTAGCCTGGCTTAAGACACTGCGCAGGGAACTGTGAAAATTCCTCTGTAGAGCTAGGGGGCGTGGTCGTGGGGCATTAGGGCCCTCAAGAAGAGGTTTGAACACCATCTTGCAGCAAATGGGAAGCCATTGAAGGTTTTGAGGCAGGAAGGGGTGTAGCCAGATGAGCATACTTGGTAGGTCCCTCTGTACCTGGTGTGGAAAATGGGTTTGAGGTAGTGGGACTGGAAGCAGGGGAGATTAGTGAAGAGTTATTGCAGTGGTCCAGGGGAGAGAAGAAGAGCCTCCAAATTAGGATTCTGGTTACAGAGGTAGAAAGACATATGTTGGTATTCCAAGGCCAGCTCTGTTTGTAGATAAAATCTTATTTAGGATGAAGTATGACTTTGACTTACAGAAAATCCAAGTTGGACATCAAAAGCTTATTCCATTTTACATAAAAGCCCAGCTAGGCAGTCTGACCTCCTTCCATCTTGTTGCCCTGATGGCTATGGCCTCCATTTCCAAACTCACGTCCTGGTCCAAGATGGCCATTGCAACTCCAGCCACCACATCTACATTCCAGGCAGCAGGAAGGAGAAGAGGGAAGGGTCAAAACCCTTTATGATTCTGACACTAATTCCCATGTGTGTTGTTTCCCCACTCCACCAAGCAGTTCTCCAAGATCAGCTGTGTGTCCTATAGCTCAACTCAATTCTGACACAATCTACCTGGAGACAGTGTCAGATCCCACAGGTTAAGGACTCAGTCCCACAAGACTGCCCCCCCGCCCACTTCAGACATCAGTTGCAAGTCCAGTTTGTCTTCTGTGCTTCTGAGTAACTGACTATAGATCAGAGGTTCCCCATGACCCTCTCTTTGGGTTTGATTAATTTGCTAGAGCAGCTCACAGAACTGAGACATTTTACTTACTAGCTCACTGGTTTGTTATAGAAAAGATATAACACAGGAACAGTCAGTTGGAAGAGATGCACAGGGCAAGGCATGTGGGAAGGGGCATAGAGCTTCCATGCCCTGCCCAGGTGTGCCACTCTCCTGGCACCTCCAGGTGTTCACCACCCCGGAAGTACTCCAAACCATTTTTAATGAGGATTCATCATAGACGCATGAATGATTAATCTTTGGCGATCAATGATTGATTCAGCCTCTCTCCCCTCCCAGGAGGTCAGGAGGGTGGAACTGAAAGTTCCAACCCTCTAACTAAATGGTTCACTCCCCTAGCAACCAGCCCCTACCCTTAGGTGTTTTCCAAAAATCACCATTAACGTAGCAAAGGATACCTTTATGGCTCTCATCACAGGAAGTTACAAAGGGTTTTAGGAGCTCTGTGCCAGGACTAGGATGAAAACCAAATTATATTCTGATAAGAGTATATCACAACTGCCTGTAAGGACACTTCTTGTAAGTCGCATATACCTCTGCCCCTTACACCTCTTTGGCCAGAACTTAGTCCTGTGGCCACACCTAGTTGCAAGAAGAGCTTGGAAATGTTGTCTTCTTTCTGGAAGCCATATGCCCAGCCACAAAAGAAGGGCACAGTGGACCCTGGAGGCAACTGTTCGTGATGAGGTAAAGGTGAACATGTGTATTGTGGCCAGACTGTCCTGGCTTCCATTCTTTGTTACCTTGGACCCTTCCTCCAAACCTTGGTGCCCTCATCCATGAACAGAGATTTAGGACTCTTGTAAAGATTCGATGAAGTAACGGATGCAGAAACTTTATAAACTGTCGAGTGCTATCACTTGTGATGTATCCCTGTGGTTGTATTCATTGTGGCCCATTGATGAGTTGGAATTGCTTTACAAGGTTGCTAGTAAAAAAGCTTGGGATGGAAGAAGGAAAAGAGTAATGTGGTGGCAGGGCTTCTTCCAGACAGAGAGGGCTTAGGGCAGGAAGGCTGGGAATCGAGTACTGAGGGCACCTGTGGGGTGTCCTGGAATGAGGTCCACGTATCTCTGAAGGAGACATCTTCAGCCAAAGCCCAGTGGTTGTACCTGGAATCGGGCAAGAGCATAGGGAGGCATTTGGATAGTTTCCTTCATAATCCAGCTATCTTCAGGGCCTCCCCCATCAGTCTGAGCCTGTACCAAGCTTCTGTCCTGGGACCAAGACAAAGTGAAGATTCCTTGCTGAGGCCCTGTTTTTCTCTTCATTGGCAAATTAAATCATTTCTTGGTTTAGCTGAGGTGTTCCTTATAGTAATTATTGCTCTATCAGTAAACGGAAAGGTTTTAATTCCACAAGGGTGCATGCGAATCACGCATTTTGCATTTGCCCAGCCTTAATCAATGCTGTAACAGAATTAAGAGGTCCCAGCAAGCCTTGTGATCTTACCTAAGCTAATAAAGAATGAGCCTACATAACTACACGTAAGACCTTAGCTAATGCACTTGTCGATAACTGGTGACCACATTTTTCTGTCTTGTATCAAATTTTCTCTAGTTTATTCAGATATTGACTAAAAGCATGTGGTTTTTAGAGGCAGGGCCAGTCTATCATTGCTACTACCATTTAAGGTTTTTATGTCATCTTCTTTCATGTCACCCTAATTACGTTAAATTTCAACCTCAAGCCCGGTCATCAGTAATCTCCATCCTCTCTCCTGCTTGCTTTTCCTCAGCACTTACCACCTTCTAGTATGCTCTTTATTTTATTTGTTTATCTCATTTATTCTCTGTCTCTCCTCTGTTGTTGTTTTTGTTTCATCTCATTTATTCATTGCTGTGCCCTCAGAGCCTAGAACAGTGCCTGGCACGTGGTAGAAACTCTGTAAATTATTTGCTACTGGAAGGAATAAATCACCTGATACGATTGTTGTATACTCAGTGGGCATAATTTCTAACGTCACTTTTGGCTCTAAACTTCTGTGTTTCCAGATGCTTGGTATATAGTGTATGCTTGCCCCGGCTGGTTGATTAAATAAATGGATGAATCAAATGTTACATTACAATGATGGAAAATAATGTCATGTTCCATCCAATAGCCTCCCCTCCCCCCTAGGTGTTCCACAGGCCCAGCTGGCCAGAAGGAGGGAGGCATGGAGAACAAGCATATATTCTCTGCCCTTATCTCTCCAGCACACGGCCAATTTTTAAAATAGCATGTAATGACCATTGCATAAAGATGTCACTGCGTCAGTGCTGTCCCCAAGCAGCTGGGAGACTGTGAAGCCCTCGTGTCTTTCTGTGACATCCCTCCCAGGGACCACAGAGGGGGCCTCCTGGCCCAGCTCACCTACTTCATTTGTAACCCAACTCCCAGGATAGGGTATTCTGCTAAATACACGGTCTCCCTTATCAGTCTCTCCTATGGTAATGCTCTTGCTACACAAGCCAGACAATTAGAGGTAATTGGGATAATCAGCATTTATTATGGCAATTTGCATTTTTCTACAGCAGGCAGTACAGAATTTACCACCCGGCTTGGGAATGTGCTTTTTGGATCTGCGCTGAATTTGGCTTTCCATTCTGAAGCACTTTTTAGAGCCCACAGGATTTGTCCCTCCTTTGCTCACATGATGTCCTAAGGGCTGCATTAGGTATGAATCTTCCCAGCCAATCAAAGGGGAACATGCAAATTAGGGTCTGGGAATTAGGGAAGCCTCACTTCCATCATCTGGAGCCTGGGGAAGAATCTACTGCCTGGAAGGAGCCCTGGGTCTGTGGCCAGACCCCTGGTGACTGATTTTTTTCTACATTGACCAGATGTTTGACTTAATTGACAGAATTGTTTCGCGGTCTCAGCTGAGTAACTCAAAGCTCAAGCCCGCTGTCATGTGATGGCTCTCCACACATAAGCCCAGGGGGCATCTGGACACAGGGGTGCCTGTTCCTGTCTGCAGCCACCTCCTCTGGTATGGATATTTCCACTGTGCCAGCTTCTTGGGTACCCACTTTTCTCTCTCATGAAAGAGGGCAGTGATCATAACAGTCAGCTCTCCACTACAGCTTCCTGGCTTGAAATCTCTTCTCCACCAGTTGTTAGCTGGGTGACCATGAGTTCCTTAATCTCTTGGTGCTGCAGTTTCCTTGTCCTTAAAGTGGAGGTAACAATAGTACCTGACTCTAGGGTTGACATAAGAATCAAGTAAGATCATGTCCCCTAGGAGAAAGCAGGAGACAGACATTAGATGTTCTCATTAAAAGATCCTCTCTCCAGGGCTTCCCTGGTGGCGCAGTGGTTGAGTCCGCCTGCCGATACAGGGGACACGGGTTCGTGCCCCGGTCCGGGAAGATCCCACATGCTGCGGAGCAGCTGGGCCCGTGAGCCATGGCCGCTGGGCCTGCGCGTCCGGAGCGTGTGCTCCGCAACGGGAGA